>NC_086099.1:44157298-44464964 GCF_963921235.1 Mobula hypostoma | reverse complement strand
TTGTGTCCTTTACACTTCACTTTTGGAAGCTCTTTCCCAATATCTCATGCGCGGATGAGACTGGCTGCTGTGTTGGTGGGGACTTCAGGACAAGGCCAGGAGGCATTCAGACACTGATACATATGGTTGACAGGATGACAACAGAATGACTGACTAATTCCAAGGGATTAGATGAGGCAGAGTTTGTTAAGTGTGTCCAGGATGGATTCCTGTCACAGTATGTTGACAGTCCGACTAGGGGGAATGCCATACTAGATCTAGTACTAGGTAACGAACCGGGTCAGGTCACAGATCAGGTGAGCATCTGGGGGACAGTGACCACCGCACCCTGGCCTTTAGCAATATCATGGAAAAGGATACCATATAGATGATGATGATTTTGCAGGGAAATGTACTATGGACATGTGGTCGATGTTTAGAGACCTCTTGCAGGATGTTAGGGATAAATTTGTCCTGGTGAAGAAGATAAAGAATGGTAGGGTGAAGGAACCATGGGTGACAAGTGAGGTGGAAAATCTAGTCAGGTGGAAGAAGGCAGCATATATGAGGTTTAGGAAGCAAGGATCAGATGGGTCTATTGAGGAATATAGGGAAGCAAGAAAGGAGCTTAAGAAAGGGCTGAGAAGAGCAAGAAGGGGGCATGAGAAGGCCTTGGTGAGTTGGGTAAAGGAAAACCCCAAGGCATTCTTCAATTATGTGAAGAACAAAATGATGACAGGAGTGAAGGTAAGACCTATTAGAGATAAAGGTGGGAAGATGTGCCTGGAGGCTGTGGAAGTGAGCGAGGTCCTCAGTGAATACTTCTGTTCGGTATTCACCAATGAGAGGGAACTTGATGATGGTGAGGACAATATGAGTGAGGTTGATGTTCTGGAGCATGTTGATATTAAGGGAGGGGAGGTGTTGGAGTTGTTAAAATACATTAGGATGGGCAAGTCCCCGGGGCCTGACAGAATATTCCCCAGGCTGCTCCACGAGGCAAGAAAAGAGATTGCTGAGTCTCTGGCTAGGATCTTTATGTCTTCATTGTCCACAGGAATCGTACCAGAGGATTGGAGGGAGGTGAATGTTGTCCCCTTGTTCAGAAAAGGTAGTAGGTATAGTCCGGGTAATTATAGACCAGTGAGTCTTACGTCTGTGGTGGGAAAGCTGCTGTGAAAAATTATTAGAGATAGGATCTATGCGCATATGGAGAATCATGGTCTGATCAGGGACAGTCAGCATGGCTTTGTGAAGGGCAGATCATGTCTAACAAGCCTGACAGAGTTCTTTGAGGAGGTGACCAGGCATATAGATGAGGGTAGTGTAGTGGATGTGATCTACATGGATTTTAGTAAGGCATTTGACAAGGTTCCACACGGTAGGCTTATTCAGAAAGTCAGAAGGCATGGGATCCAGGGAAATTTGGCCAGGTGGATTCAGAATTGGCTTGACTGCAGAAGGCAGAGGGTCGTGGTAGAGGGAGTACATTCAGATTGGAGGGTTGTGACTAGTGGTGTCCCACAAGGATCTGCTCTGGGACCTCTACTTTTCGTGATTTTTATTAATGACCTGGATATGGGGGTAGGAGGGTGGGTTGGCAAGTTTGCAGATGACACAAAGGTTGGTGGTGTTGTAGATAGTGTAGAGGATTGTCGAAGATTGCTGAGAGACATTGATAGGATGCAGAAGTGGGCTGAGAAGTGGCAGATGGAGTTCAACCCAGAGAAGTGTGAGGTGGTACACTTTGGAAGGACAAACTCCAAGGCAGAGTACAAAGTAAATGGCAGGATACTTGGTAGCGTGGAGGAGCAGAGGATTCTTGGGGTACATGTCCACAGATCCCTGAAAGTTGCCTCACAGGTAGATAGGGTAGTTAAGAAAGCTTATGGGGTGTTAGCTTTCATAAGTCGAGGGATAGAGTTTAAGAGTCGCGATGTAATGATGCAGCTCTATAAAACTTTGGTTAGGCCACACTTGGAGTACTCTGTCCAGTTCTGGTCGCCTCACTATAGGAAGGATGTGGAAGCATTGGAAAGGGTACAGAGGAGATTTACTAGGATGCTGCCTGGTTTCGAGAGTATGCATTATGATCAGAGGTTAAGGGAGCTAGGGCTTTACTCTTTGGAGAGAAGGAGGATGAGAGGAGACATGATAGAGGTATACAAGATATTAAGAGGAATAGATAGAGTGGACAGCCAGCACCTCTTCCCCGGGGCACCACTGCCCAACACAAGGGGACATGGCTTTAAGGTAAGGGGTGGGAAGTTCAAGGGGGATATTAGAGGAAGGTTTTTCACTCAGAGAGTGTTGGTGCGTGGAATGCACTGCCTGAGTCAGTGGTGGAGGCAGATACACTAGTGAAGTTTAAGAGACTGCTAGACAGGTATATGGAGGAATTTAAGGTGGGGTGTTATATGGGAGGCAGGGTTTGAGGGTCAGCACAACATTGTGGGCTGAAGGGCCTGTAATGTGCTGTACTATTCTATGTTCTATGATTTAGGACAGGCAGCAGAAGGAGCCTTTTTAATCCAGAGAGCAAAGAAGTTGTACAACACATTGCCATCAGTGTAATATCAGATCCACACAACTTCAGTACTCTCAGAGAAAAACCTCTATCACCATCTTTCAGAGAAGGTATTATAGTAAATATAGCTTTGTCAGCTCTTTCCATTACTTGAGAAGAGCATCTCAAAGAAGTCGAGTCAGTGTTTGGTGCAGTGAGCATGATACCTCAGTACATCAGGTCAGTTTCTCAGGACGAAATCAGCACATTTAAGAAGAAATACCCATTTCATGTCAACTTTCTAAATTAGGGAAATGGTAAAATATTGAGAGGTGTAGTTGAGGACAAGCCTGTGCAGGAATTAACATCGTCTGTTTGGCTTTGTTTTCCTGTTGCCATTCCTATGAAATTCAAAGTAGGTATTTGCAAGGTGAAAATAAATTCCTTGTAATTAGCACAGGACAGAGCAAAGCTCAGAAACAAGACCGGGGTAAAGGTTACAGGATATCTGAGCTCACTTAATGAGGCAATGCTATTCCAAGAACTAACTGAAGCCTGAGGCACAGGAACTCACAGAGAAGTTGGACAAACTTAGATTGCTTTCTCTAGAGTGTCAGAGGGTTATAAACATTTTATAAAGGCTTATAAAATTATGCGAGGCATAAATAGGCCAGGATCTTTTTCCTCAGGGTAGAGAGATTGAATACTAAATTAGATAACTTTCAGGTGAGAGTGGGAAAGTTTAAAGGAGATGTGAGGGCAGGGTTTTTTATAGAGCAGTGGTTGCCTGGGACCAGCTGCTAGGCGTGGTAGAGGAAGCAGATATGATAGGCACATTTTGATAGGTACCTGAACATGCAGGGAATGAAAGGATATGAATCGTATGCGGATAGAAAGGAGTTTTTAATTCGGCATCATGCTCAGCCCGGACATGGTAGGCCGAAGGGTCTGTTCCTGAACTGTACCATTTTGTGGTCTATTTCATTATCGAACAATGGAGCCAAAATTCACAAAAGTTTTAGCCATCTTCCAGCCATTCACTGGATTTCCTGACTGTGTTTCCAGCTGACAAGGTCATCGGTACAGAAAGTCAGTGATAATAAAGTGCATGAGTTCCTTTGCCTCAGGCTTCAGTTAGGACTCAGAATAGCAAGGCCTCATTAAGCATGATTTCATTTGACACACTTTACCTTACTGGAGGAAGGGCGGCCTGGTTAGGGGTAAATGAATCATTTTTGATTATAGTTCTGCCTCTCCAGACAGTGTCTTCACCTTTCTGGCATGATCCTAGTATCCCTACTTCTGGATTGAAGGCTGAGGTTGCTGTTTCTGACTCCAAAACTTGAAAAACCTAATAATGGCCTAAAAATTCATCAAATTGTCCTTTCTAGTAAGTGTTTACCATGGTAAATCTTTGTCAGTAAATGTCAACCAATGCCATAATAAAATTGCTGAAACATTAAACTAACATTCATTGCATCTGCTTTTTGATCCTTAAATTAGTAAACATCGAAAGACATCCTTGTCATCCTCCTCCTCAAATCATCTCATCTTATAAACACACATCAATAACAGAGTTCAAGGCTTAACATTGCAAACACTCACTGTATACACACTACGTAAAGAGCATTCTGTTGTAAACAAACATGTTCCTCCATGATCTAAATACTCCGCTCACAACTTCAGCCGGCTAACTCTAGAACTCAAGAAATGAAGAATTACCAGCTGAAATCAACAATTTACTCTGTGCAGTTTTAAACTCTCATTGTCCTGCCAACACATGGGATGGAGACTCATGGGTTTCCAGCATCTGTTGTGTTGCTTTTGAAGAGATTGGTGCAGGAGTTGACTGTAGATCCTCAAGCCTGTTCCCCCTTCATAGAACATAGAACGGTACAGAACAGAAACAAGCCCTTCAGCCCACTATGACTCTACCAATGATGATACCAGTTTAACTAATCCCATTTGCCTGAATGTGATTCATATCTTTTTATTCCCTGCCTGTTTATGTGCCAGTCTAAATATCTTTTATCCATCACTGTAAAGTCAATCGTGTACAAGTGTGTCCCAACAAAATCATTCAGAGTCTTTCTCAATCAGAGCCCTGAATGAACCAAGAGATCCTCGATCTGCTGAGGGCCAGATCAGTGGCCCTCGTCTGGCAGCCAAGGAAAATACAAGAGGTACGGGTATGACCTTCGGATGTCCAACTCCCCCGAGATCCTTAAATCTAAAAATCTATCTCAGTACTGGATTAAGCAGTACTTAATAATTCAGCAGAAAAATACACCATTCACAACTCAGCCTCAGAATTAGAGTTAGAAAGTTATTCAGCATGGAAACAAGCCCCCTGGCCAAAATCATCTCTCGCACTCTCTTACCTCGAAACCTAGCAGTTCTAGATTCACATCGCCTCTCAACTTATCTCCTGTCAAACCCCCTCAGAATTTTAAATAAGATCACCTCTCATCTTTCTTAATTTGAGTTTATCAATGAATGGTTCTAAATGAGACAACCTCAGTACCCAAGAGTTGATGGGCTCACCTGAACTTGAAATCATTAGTGTGGAATTTGTAGAAGTGAGTAATAAATACGTTACTCTGTGTGACACTTTTAATAACAACTGGCAGACGTTTTGTGATGCAGCAGCAAGAAAGGAGGTTGGGGACAGGCTGGTATCCTCAGGGCATAGAAATCAAGTAGAGTACAATTTCATTATCCAATTTATTTTCTTATTCCATTTACCAGGATGAGATCCTTACAAATAACAACTTAAGCCACATGGAATATAATCAGAAAAGAGCCCACGGGACACTGGAAAATGTCAGACTGGATTCAGATTTGTTTCAGTAAAAGTAAAGAGTAATGGTCGAATATGTTTGTGACTGGAAGTCTGCCTCCAGTCGGTTTCTGAGTCCTTTACTTGTCCTAATAGTGTTATTTAAATGTAGGAAGCTACAACTAAGAAGTTTGCAAATGATACAGTTATGCCATAACCTCCCTGCTGATATAGTAGTCCCTGGGCTAATGATGGCAACTATCCCATAGGACTTTTTAACCACCTTTTCCAGTCTTCAGGGATCCTGCACACCGAGATCCCGCCGTTCCTCAACATTTTCTGGGTTCTCCCATTCATTGTGTATATTCTAGACTTAATACTCCTCGCAAAATTCAAATTGGTTGTGGTTGATAGGAAATTGTACATGTAGAAAGATACCAATCCACTGTTTAGGTGATTAAAAAGTAGCAAATGCCTCAGGGGTTCTTTGTGTTACAGCAAACAGATAACTTGGCAAAGGCTAGAGCTGTAAACAGAACATCCTTTATTGAAGTCAGCAGCTCTTAACCAAGCAGCAGTGTCTGGAAGAGCAATGCACCAAACTCGTAGCTAAAGAAATGTATAGAGAGATTAACTGCAGGACATTTAGACGTCAGGTCATATTCATGGAGCAGTACAAAGGAGTACGTTTTCCACCAGTGATGGGAATCACTGAATATAGAACACGCTTAAAACCTACTTGCTCATACCCTTGCTCTACCATAAACTACAAAGCTGCAACAAGAGCCGGTTATGGGATAGGTCAGGCATTGGCTGACTTGGACATGGTGCCCAAACAGTCTCCTTCAGAGCCTTAAACTTGGTTGCTAGGATCCTATGGAACAGTGAGTTCTACTCAACCTATAAGATTAAACTATAGGAGTGTTATTTTACTAAAATACCGTCAGTTCAATGAATAAACAAACTGCTTCAGAGCAAGCTGCTAAGATGTTTTTATGTTGTGTGGCAAGGCTGCTAGCTAGCAGGAAGTATTTAAAAAAGGTTCTAGCAAAGACCCCTTGGGGACTGCATTGTACACATTCCATTTTTCCAAAGAAAACTCTTCATTACTTCCTTGTGCACTCCAGGCTGCTAGAGTGAGTCAAGAGACAGGTTAGTGGGAACTCGGACGGGAAGTTTCAAATCTCCAACCACAGTAAACACGAGAGATACCCGGGAGATAGTGAATGTGGTTTGCTTATTCAGCGAAGCATTAGGGATAAACAAAGTAATTGCAGGCCGCAGTGTCTAATGTTAGTGGTAGGGAAATTATTGGAAAAATATTCTGAAGGATAAAATAATGATCACTAGATCAGATCAGATTCGGAATAGATTCAGATTCAGATTATTGTCGTATACACCTGGCTGCAATGACATTCTTTCTGCCTGTGAAGCCCACAGTGGTAGTAATAAATACAGCAATAAATAAGGTCTTGAGTGCAAAATGACAATATGGTGCAGAGATTTCCGTGCAATCTGAAGTAATGCCAAAAGAAATGATAAGGGTGACAACAGTGAATAACTGAAGTGAAACTAGGAGTCTGAGAATGTGGCAGCACCACTGGGAAAGGGCTGTGAAAGTGCTACTTGGTTCAGGTCTGATAGCAGTGTGGAAGAAGCTCTTGTTGAGTCTGGTTGCTTCTGGTGGCTTTGCTATGGGGAGATCTGCCTGATCCATTCAAATGAAATTTTTGAAGAGGTAATTGAGTGTGTGGTTTGTATAGGTTACATAGATTTCAGTAAGGTCTTTGACAAGGTTACTGATGGCAGCCTGGTCCAAAAAGCAAGAGTCCATGAGATCCCAAACAAATTGACAAATTGGATCCAATCTTTTCTTGGTGACAAGAGGCGAGGATGATTTTCAACAGTTGTTTTTACAAAAGGAAGAGTCGTGAGGTTTACTATATACACTAATGACCTGGATGGGAACTTAGGAGATATAATTGGCAAGCTCACACAAGACTTGATGACTGATGACATTATTGACTGTGAGGAGGGTAATCTTTGGCTGCAGAATGAAACTGAAGGGTTGGGGAGATGAACAGACTAATAAGGACGTAAAAAGTAATCCTTAAAATGGTAAGGTGATGAATCCTGGGAGGACTAATCAGGTTAGGATATACACAATGAATAGTAGAAACCCAAAAATACTGAGGGACAGAGGGATCTCAGTGTACAGGATCCCTGAAGACTGGAACAAGTGGTTACAAAGTCACATGGGATACTTGCCTTCATTAGTCCAAGCATAAGTAGAAGAGCAAGAAGGTTGCCGTATAATTGTATAAAATATTAGTTGGGCCACATCTGGAGTATCCTTGCCATTCTTTTTGCCATACTACGAGAGAATGTGAGTGTCTGGCAAGACTGCAGAGGAGAATCACTGGCATGTTGCCAGGAATGAAATGTTTCTACTAAAAGGGGAGACTGGATGGGCTGACTTAGCCTTCCTTGGAATAAAAGGAAGCCAAGAAGGAACCTGACTGAGGTACACAAAATTTTGATGGGTAACAGTAGGGGAAAAATTCACTACCTATCCTATATCCAAAAATATTAGGCTTAAGATGTAGGTGATTTGGAAGAAATTTGGAGAAACAATATTTTTGTGGCTGAGATCTGGAAGGCTCTGCTTGAAGTTGTGGTGAAGACAGGTACTTATTTTGGTAGAATTTAGATGTGCATTTGAAATACAAAAGCGGGAAGCCTATGTATTAAAAGAGTTTAATGTCAACAAGCACATTGGAGGCAGCGCGGATCCTGTTTCTGTGCTATATGATTCTATGACTCTATCTCTACCAACTTGTGAGAACTCTACTAAGACTGCTCAAAATGGAGATGGATCACTTAGAATATCACTTCTTCACAAAAGCTCAGCTTCACCCCTCCCACAATCTTCTCACCAAGTACCTCCTGCTCCATCATTGGCATCTGTGGACCCCACATTGTCCTCATCAGTTACTGTAGAACCCACAGAAACAACTTATCCTCAACCCTGAGGGACTGCTTATGAAAAAGATACCCATTCATGTAATGATATCATATAATATATCTTGATCAATTTGCCAACTAGCTTGATCTTCTTATTATATTGTATGAAACTAACTTCTACATCTTTGATCTCCATTGTTTTCTATTTTTCTGGAAGGAGCTTCTGCTAGATAATGTGCCACCTAAAGATGGCAGGATTTGCAAGCCTTTCTTTCTGATTCCAATTGCTACACAGTAGAGATCGTGTTATGAAAGTTCTGTTTAGTTGATGGTGGAAGATGCTGTCCAAGTAATTACAGTGTAGAGGCTACCAGTAAATGGGATTAATGTAGATAGGTAAATCAGGTGGCATGGTTGTGCTGAGCTGAAAGACCCATCTCTGTGACTCAAAGCCAGTTGCTTAATTTCAGTGTTGAATAAATTTTTGGAAACAGTCTGGAGAGGTTGTATAAACTTTCATTTAGAAAGCCACTAATCATTCAAGCACAGTCACTATGTATTTATTAAGGGAAGGTCAAATCCAACCAATTCGATTGATTTTTTTTTTGTGGTGTGTGATTCATCTGAAATAGTCAACAAAGATTCCAGCAGGAATTCTGACAAGATCCCATATGGCAGGAAGGTCGGAAAAGGTAAAACTGCATGAGATCCAAGGAAATGATGTAAATCCGATACAAAATTGACTCAGAGACAGGAAACAGTAGGTAACAATTCATGGGTGATTTTATGTCTGGAAAGCTATTACCAGTGAGCTCAGTATTCGGTCCTTGGCTGTCTAGTTGTATCTGTTACGATTTAACCTTTAATGAAGAGATTATGACGTAAAAAAAAATGCATATGATGCAATTACATGCCCAAAAATCAGGCAGTGTTTAAACGTCAAAAGGTATTGATGGTCTGCAAGTCAGAAAGCTCTCTATCAAATGCCGTCTTTCTGTGTCATAAATTTCTATGTTACTGCTAAAAGGACTGATGGAGAAAATCTTCTTTGTCAAGGAAATTCAGTTCTTACAAAGCTTTTAAACACAGTTTGGCCTTTGCTTTTCACATCACATTGTGCAGAGTTTGAGCCTGTAGTTCAGAGAGCCGTCATCAGCTCGCCTGGAGAAGTCAATATCAAAGATCAAAGCCCAAAGATCAACTAGAAATCTGGAACATGAGGCCTAATGGCTGAAGGCAGGAAAATTGAGACTGGAGGGTTTAGACGACTGTCCTTGAGTGAGTGTGTGTGGGTGGGAGGGATGAAAGGGACCCGTTTTGTTGTTTTTGTTTTGTTGTTTGTTGCGTTCTGTTTTGTTCTTTTGAGCACTGTGGGCATGCTACTCTAGCACCGGAATGTGTGGTGCACTTACAGGCAGCCATGGGTACATCCTTGTGTTGGTTGTTAATGGAAGCGGTACATTTCACGGTATGTTTAATGTACACGTGAAAAATAGATGGATCTGAATCTGACAAAGAGAAAGGTCAACCCTTACCCCTACTCCCACTAATCTCAAACAATCTAGGAAGAGTTTATTCAGTTAGAGAGGAGAATATACTTCAACTATAAAATAAGTCTAATGCTTATTATGATTCTTCAGTTGGCAAAAATCATGTTGTTTGATGAGTTATGCTCGGTTTGCCAATGAAAAATGTATGAAGCTTGCAGTGCCAATGAGAATAGAACAATATTTGTTTTGATTACATTGGAGGCTTGGAAGTGTAGCCCAGGAACTGTGAAAGTCCGTTCTAGAGTGATAATGCACCTGGAATTTTCAAAGACGTATTCAAATGGAATGAAAAGACTGAAGTGATTCCTTTTGCTGCTCCCTCCTTGAATCTAGTTGAAACGGGCTCTTTTTATGTTTGCTTAGAAACAGCACTGCTCCTTTTTTCAGTCAACAGGACTTTGTCATACCCTACTAAAATAATATCCGAACGAAAACTGTCAATTGATTGCATTCAATAAGAAGTTTTGGGCACTGGATGCTGATAAAACAAAAGGCCTTTCAGAAAACATGGTTGCGATTCATTGAAAATCTCAGAGGACTCATTTATCTTGCTTCCACGCTTCCGCGCTAGATCCCACCCAACACATTCAAGGCTGTTGAAGGATCTTTGGCAAGCAACTGAGGAAAAGCTAACCAGCCAAGAGCAGCAAAACAAAACATTCCAGGAACTGCTACACACTGTTCAGCTCCCTATCTGTTGGATGATGGTTTTACTGAAGGCTGAAACAAGTAAACAGAATAGATGACATCAACACAGACAAAATGCTGGAGGAACTCGGCAGGTCAGGCAGCATCTATGAAGGGAAATAAACAGTCAATGTTGTGGTTTGAAACATTAACTGCTAATTTCTGTCTTTAGGTGCTGCAGAGTATCTTGGGTTTCGGGATAGACAATGTGATGTCAATGGAGTGAAAGGGAACTATGCCTATATTTTACCATAAACAATCAAAAAGTAATCATTTGTTATAATGTAACTGAGGGAAGGAACTAGAATGAGATAACTTCAGGCAAAATGAGAGGAAACATGAAAATATGTAATAAATCATTTCACAGATTATTCCAACAGTATGTTTGGGATTGGGACAATGTTGTGGGGTAACAGTGCTTTCCCTCAGCGCTATAGGCAACACAAGATGTGGCCTACAAAGTTCCACAGTAAAATGAGGCTAAGCAATAAATGCATGACATGCTGGCTACATCGGAACAAAACAAAAGGATTAGAATCAGTAGATTCAGAAAGGAGTTAAGTGGAATTAATCAAATTGAAAACAGTGAAATAAGGCACTTGGCTTTACAGCCACTGCTCCTGTTTACTTTTATGAATGCAGGGGCTCTACCTGACTAACCCAAAGCATCCTCAGTTCCAGAAGGCCTGCGAAGCCAGACTTCTGGCCAAACACTGTGGAAGCACCCACGCCCTCCCTCATAAAGCATTCAACAATCCAATGTCCCCCTTATTCACTTCAGTGAAAACAGAAACAGTCAGGAATTTAGACTGCAATGGCTGTGCCAAACCATTTTGTGATACTAGCCCACATGAAACAGTACATAAACTGTAGTTTTAATAAACAATTATTTTCTATCGGATATGATACATGTTACATCATACTTCTAAGAAACAGAATGAAGTGATGGTGTTGTGGTTGGATCCAGGCATCAGTAACCAAAGCCTGGGCTAATTAATTTACAGATGTGAATTCGAATCCCTTCAGAGTAGGCTGTCAAAGTCAATTAAAAAGCTAGTCATTAATGGGAGGGTGAACCGAACCTTTACATTGGATGCACTGCATCCTCATGAGCATACACTGCAACATCTTTAGTCCTCCCTGGAGGCATTAATAGCAATGACCTTAAGTGGCTTGTTATCTCTGCGCACATATGCAGCTCTGTCTGAAGTGCGCTGGGAAAAACTTATTCAGTCCCAAGATCATCACAGGAAGCTCTTTTTCAATTTATGCAATACGTGTCTCAGAATCTGTCTGTTCATACAGGCCGTCAGCTGACTATCCTGCAAGATTACTGCCCTTTTGTATTATCACATCTTGGCATGCTCAGACTTCCGTAAGATCGACAATGGTCTTCAAAAGGAATTGTACTATGAAAATGGGTGGAGATCCATCTCTATTAAAGGGGACGTAAAGTGCTCCTTCCCTCGCTAGCCTGCAGGTCACCCTTGGGCAAGGTGTAGCACCTGCTTAGCCCCCCGATCAGGTTCACGTGAAGCCATAGGAGCAGGTGCTGGATGCCCGTATGAGCAGTTGGTGCATATCACAAGTCCTGGTTATGCAACCACTGACACCAGGCAGACAACCTCTGAAGAGTATTAATAATGACTGAGGTCACCCTTCTGGTAAAGACACAGCCCAGAAGAAGGCAACGACAAACCAATTCTGTAGAAAAATTTGTCAAGAACAATTATGGTCATGGAAAGTCCATGATCATCCATGTCATATGACATTAGATTAGATTAGATTATGGGGACATGCAGTCCTTTTTTATTGTCATTTAGTAATGCATGCATTAAGAAATGATACAATGTTTTTCCAGAATGATATCACAGAAACACATGACAAACCGATTTAAAAACTGACAAAAACCACATAATTAAAACATATAGTTACAACAGTACAAAGCAATACCGTAATTTAATAAGAACAGACCCTGGCACGGTAAAAGTCTCAAAGTCTCTTGAAAGTCCCATCATCTCACGCAAACGGTGAACCTCCAGCGCCGCAAACTTGCCGATGCAGCATCCTGGAAGCATCCAACCACAGTCCGACTCCAAGTCCGTCCGAAAACTCCGAGCCTCCAACCAGCTCTCTGACACCGAGCACCGAGCACCATCTCTACTGAGTGCTTTGACCCCGGCCCCGGCAACAGGCAATAGGCAAAGCTGAGGATTTGGGGCCTTCCCCTCAGGAGATTCTCGATCGCACAATAGCAGCGGCAGCGAAGCGGACATTTCAGAAGTCTCTGCAGGTGTTCCTCTGCGCTTCTCACGGCTGTCTCCATCAAATCAGGATTGTGCACGGCCCCTAGTTGCACATACAATATCATTTGGAACGGCCGCACGCGCTGTGTCGTGCCGCCATCTTCCCTTCCCTCCAGGCACATAAATGAATGAATGAACTAAAAAAAAGTACAACACTAAACCTACTCCAAGAACCATTGCCTTTTTGAAGTGTCTGCTTTTAGCCCCAGCTGATTCTCATTAAAATATTAGCCTGGAAAGGCTCCTTGATTTGTTTCGACTGCTTGATCATTGGTGTCCAATTACCTCTATTCCAAACTGAAAGATTACCTAGAGTTAGTGTTCAAAATAACAGGCAATTTATTAGAAACTGATGCACACCAGGAGAACAGCCAAAGCAGGAATTTGGTACAAGTTTTACATTCTCAGTTGACGAGATTGACGAGGTGATAGAACTATATTTTGATAATGGAATAGAACATAGAGTAACTCTTAATTAGTTAATAGACTAGGTCCTGATTACAGAATAAAATGATTATCTAAAGTCTAACAATAAGTCTAATTTTACATTACAGCAATAGGTGCATGCTAGAACATAATTAGTGAAGTTCCTGCATTCGTTGCTGCTGCATTTCATGTCTCTACTTTTGCCTGTGGTTCCCTGTTACCACATTAGCAGGATCCACATCACTATTCACTAGTCCTCACTTTTCTGACCCCTACAAGAAGTAGGTTTGTGAATCTCAGAGAGCTTTGTACTGCTGCGACATCCATTGGGCATGGTATCTCCCTCAACACATTGAATTTTGTCAGATCAAACTAATCAATAAGCTTCAAGACCCAGGCATCAATACTTTCTTGGCCAATTGGATCTTTGATTTCCTCACTTGCAGACCCCAGTCTGTTCAGATTGGCAACAACATCCGATGACTCTTGTGGCTAAACACAGCTCCAACACCATATTTCAGTTTGCTGGTGACACCACTGTCCTAGGCCGAATCAAAGGTGGTGATGAATCAGCATATAGGAGTGAAACTAAGACCTGGCTGAGTGGTGTCATAACAACAATCTCTTCCGCAGTGTCAGCAAGACTAAGGAGCTGGTTATTGACTTCATGAGGAGTAAACTGGAGGTCTGAGCCAGTCTTCATTGGGGTGTCAGAGGTGGAGCGGGTCAGCAACTTGAAATTCCTCAGTTATCATTTCAGAGAGCCTGTCCTGGGCCTAGCATGTGAGTGCCATTACAAAGAAAGCATAGCAGCATCTCGACTTCCTTAGTTTGCAAGATTCGGCATGACATCTATAACTTTGACTAACTTCTACAGACGTGTGGTGGAGAGTATGTTGACTGGGTGCATCACAGTCTGGTATGGAAATGCCAATACCGCTGAACAGAAAATCCTACAAAAAGTAGTGGATATGGCCCCGTCCATCACGAATAAAGCCCTCCCCACCATTGAGCACATCTATATGGAGTGTAGTCACAGGGAAGAAGCATCCATTATCGGGGAACCCCCCAGCACCCACGACATGTTATCTTCTTGCTGCTGCCATTAGGTTGATTGCATAGGAGCCTCAGGATAAACCACCAAGTTCAGAAACAGAAACTCAACCATCAGACTCTTGAACCAGAGGGATAACTTCACTCAATTTCACTTGACCCATCATTGAAATGTTCCCACAACCTGTGGACTCACTTTCAAGGATTCGTCATCTCTCGTTCTCAATATTTATTGTTTATTTATTTATTATTATCATTTCTTTCTTTTTGTACTTGCACAGTTTGTTGTCTTTTGCACGCTGGTTATCCACCCTGTTGGTACAGCCTTTCATAATTCTATTATGGTTCTTGGATTTATTCAGTATGCCCACAAGAAAATGAATCTCAGGGTTGTACATGGTGACATATATGTACTTTGATAATAAATTTACTTTGATCTTTAAACTTTGAGATCAAGTATCCCTTCAAAAGGGGATAGCTGCACTCATTTAAGGACTCTGTTATATTGTTATGTCATACTCATTATTTATTGCTATTTATTTATATCTGTATTTGCACAGTTTGTTCACAGTTTACAGTTCCTGATATTTACAATTACTGTTCTATCAATTTGCTAAGTATGCTACAGAAAAAGAATCTCAGGTTTGTATGTGGGGACATGTATGTACTCTGATAATAAATTGTACTTTGAACTTTCAATGCTATGAACTTCAATTTTTGTTAACTTCAGTTGTATCTCCCAGGATCTGTTCACTCTGGTCCACAACTCATGATCAACCTTGCTCTTTCATTGGTTCCTCTGAGACAAAATTGTCATCTGGTTTTCCCACTGCAATTTTTGACACAGCTTGAGTCAAAAATAGTGTGTTAAAAATGGACTCTCCTCATCAAGCTTTCAATACCAGAACCCATTCTTTACATCCACTTCACTTAAAGGTTTTTCCCTACTCAGATTTGGCAAGATATCTTCTCTTATCTTCATATTCTACATGTTCTTCTTCAGAACTCCATTAATATCTCTTGGATCTAGACAAATTTTCAACTTCTCAGTTTCTCAAAGCAAACCTTCCCAGCTACCCAGGGGTTACTATTTCATTCTGTCTTTCCTCTGGACCAATCAGAACACATCTAAGTGAACGGCTTCTCAGCCCTTCCACTCACCTTGGACTTGATGCTATTTGAAACAAAAGTAGTAAAAGCTGGAAACACATAAGAAACATCTTCATATTTGTAAAGATTTCCACCTATCATTGCATTGAAGGAATCTTCAAGATCTTGTCATGATAAACTTTAATCCATCCCATCTCTGGATTTCATCATTTCAAGTATAAGCATAACATCTTTCTTGTTTGCTCCAGTGAAGTCCACAGCATATGTCTCTTGATTCTTTAGCACAGCGCTTTACAATACAGGCAACCAGGGTTCAATTCCGCAGCTGCATGTAAGGAGTTTGTATGTTCTCCCCGTGACCATGTGGGTTTCGTCCAGGTGCTCTGGGTTCCTCCCACAGCCCAAAGACTTACCTTTTGGTAGGTTAATTGGTCATTGTAAATTCCCCTGAAATTAGGCTAAAATTAAATCGGGGGGATTGCTGGGCGGTGCGGCTTGAATGACCAAAAGAGCCTACTCCACGCTGTATCTCAATCAATCAATCAATAAATAAATAAACAAACAAACAAACAAACAATCTTTCAGAGCACACCCCCAGGCCAATATCTTGCTTGCATACATTGTGTTTTTGAAGGTTAATTCTGTTTTACCTAATTGTTATTCCCTTAGGAAGATCTGCCAGGTTCCACAAATAACCTGTAAAATTGCATCACCTTCTAGCAATCATTTCTTTTTTGAAGTAACAAAATATACTCTCTCTTCCTTCTTCTGAGTAACAGTCTGCTGTTTCATTTCTAGGGGATTGTAACGTGTGTGTAATTTACCTAATGAACTCCCAGTTTCAATCACAAAAATAAGGAGGTTCTAATGTCATAATTGCATCCAGATATAGAAATCCTTTTATATCAAGGAAGGTAGAACTAAATTACTTCCTTTGTTGGGAGAATGCAGGAACAATGCACAACAATCTTAAAATTAGACCTACATCACTTTGCAATGAAATGCACTTGTCTTTATATAACATTTGTCTTTGATAGCTATATGGACAGGAAAGGAATGGTGGGTTATGGGCTGAGTGCAGGTCGGTGGGACTAGGTGAGAGTAAGAGTTCGACGCGGACTAGAAGGGCCGAGATGGCCTGTTTCCATGCTGTAATTGTTATATGGTTATACATAAACCCAAAACCTGGAGCATACTTCTCCCAAAAGGCTTTGAGCACAGGGTCAGCTGAAACGTTTAAGCAATAATATCAAGGAAATGGAGCATAACTAAGCAAACAGCCTCAATGAAATTCGCTCAGATCAAGCTGAATAGCAGATCAGGCTAACCCAGCTGAATAGACCTATGCAATTACTGCATGAGCACAGCTCAGTGAAGACACATCAACACTTTCCCTAATCAGTAATCTATCTTATTGCCTCTATGAAATATACTCAGAAGATGCATTGTTTAATTTTAATGTAAAATAAGTCATGAAAGAAAGTTGGTGTTAAAAAATGTTGCGAATATTGCATTGGTGTATTTTCAAGGTATTTTAGGATTTATCAAAGAACATCAAGACTCATTAACAGTTCTGCTCCATTGAATCCCGTTTTCAGAACTCTCCCACACAATTTGCACAAAGGTTTCAGTGTTCACAGCACATCTGGTGCAGATCAGGGAGACTGAGAGAGCTGCTTTTTTATTCAGTTCGTGTAAAAGATACCACATAATTTCATTTCCAAAGCATACGGGTATATAAAATGAACTCTGCTGTTTATATGAAAATAACCATTAGTAAAGCCTCCAAAGGAATAAATGCAAAGCAGGCATTCCACAAAATAGATCACATCATATTGCCTTGTTTAATAAATAGATGGAATGAATCATTTCAGAGGAATGTCCTTTTATCATTATGATGGGGTTGGTTGGCTTAATGTGTTACACAGTGTATTTTCATTTCTGATTCCTCTGTTTAAACTCAGATGGATGGAAATCTGTTCTCTGAGGGTTCTAAGCAACAATATAGTTGGGAAAACTCAGTCCAGTTGATCATGAAAAAAAAAGCCTCAGCACAAAACCAAACTGAGTGGAGCATCAGTTTAAATTGCGACAGGGGACATGGATGGAGGATTGAACCAGTAAATTAGCCTTAGGACTAATTGGAGCAGATACTTCTGCATAGAGAAAAGGATCAAATATACATTTTCATGTGAGAAATGAAAACAAAAGCACAAGAATCATTTTTTAAAAAGTTACCTTTAATGAGAACTTCAAACTATTCCAGATGTTTGAATGAAATAAGCCAATTTGCTTTCTGTATTCCTAAGTATCTTTTATTCTTGTACGATCTCACTCAAACGCCAGAATACAAAACTGAAATAATCAATTATGAATAATCTAATTGTGTTGTGGCTTAACTGAGGGTAGCCTGTGCCCATAAGGAAAGTCACATCCTTATCCTTTGAATGCTTTCATTTTATAAAGCAGGACATAGTTGAGAATATATTTTTCATTTAAAT
Source organism: Mobula hypostoma (assembly GCF_963921235.1). NCBI lineage: Eukaryota > Metazoa > Chordata > Chondrichthyes > Myliobatiformes > Myliobatidae > Mobula > Mobula hypostoma. The sequence continues at coordinate 44,447,103 of NC_086099.1, read as the reverse complement.
TATATATACGCAGGAGTGAAATTGTAAAGTGTGCTTAAGAAAAGAAACCTAGAAATTAGATTCATTTGTAGCTGCTTTTTGCATTTTAATCATGCATAAAAAGCAAAGCTCACCAGCCTTTAGGTTCTTGAATGCTTTCACAATAGGCATCCTGCCTATTAGAAAATTGTAGCCAGCATTTCTGTTGCTATTTATGTTGAGATAAGTACACTCATCATGTTTTACACATGATGACTTCATTAAAGGCAGAAGTTGTGTCAAAAACAGTGCTGTACCTGCAACCTTTCTAAATTATTAACAATAAAATCAAGAAAACTTCACATTGAAAGCAGTGGATGCTGCATGAAATAAACAGACATTGCTGGAATACTGTGATGATATTTTAGCAGTCACTCACTGAATTTTGCTACTTTAGAAATGCTTGCCCGTCATGGCAAAAGATCCCCTTGTGGCTCTTGCCTCATCCCCAGCCTGAATGCAACCAATGGTAGTTTCCAAGCTCAGGCCTGATGGCTGCCCCAGTCAATACTTATCATAATCATGGCCTGTAGTGGCCACTAGTTCATCCCAAACCAGTTCATCCCCTGCGCTGATCATCACTCATTGAACCCTATAGCTCAGGAGCCAACTTGAGTCATTTTGGTGAGCTCCAGTGAGTTCATTTGGGTCACCCAGGAATTCTGTTACAGCAACAGCAACTGTGAAAACCATGAGACAGGTTTTAACAACTGTTAAATAAGGAAAACCATGGTAATAATTCCTCAAATCAAGGGCTTCTTGACTGTGATTTTTGTGATATTTAGCTTTGTAGGCATGCCAAAATAGTCCAAAGTTCAGTTGCTCCATTCACAACTCCAGTGAATTTAAAAGTAGCCCTCTATTCTACAATTCTACAATAATCCTTTACTGCAAACATCTGGAGTTCATATGGAAGATGTTACCTTATGTAACTTCACTTACCTCAGTACTGGGCTTTCCAAGGGATTCCCATTATACTTCAACCACTTGTTGTAAGCCCTTGGAATCCCAATACTAACATGTGCAAGGAAAATTCTAAATCTGGACTTGATTTAACTAATGTAACTACAGTAATTTTAGCGATGAGATATAGGAACAGAATTAGGCCATTTCGCCCATCAAGTCTGCTCCACCAGTCAATCAATACCGATCCTTTATTCCCCTCCTCAGCCCCACATCCTGGCCTTCTCCCTGTAACATTTGATACTGTGTCCAGTCAAGAACCTATCAATCTCTGCCTTAAATGCATCCAACAACCTGGCCTCCACCCAATGACCTGGACTCCACAGCTGCCTGTAGTAATAAATTTCACAATTTCACACCCCCTGGCTAAAGAAATTTCTCCCATCTGTTTTAAATGGACGTCCCTCTATCCTAAGACTGTGCCTTCTTGTTCAAGACTTCCCTACCATGGGAAACATCCTTTCCACACCTACCCTGTCTAGGCCTTTCAACATTCTAAAGTTTTCATTCAGAACCCTCCTCATCCTCATGACTTCCAGCAAGTACAGACCCAGAGCCATCAAACGGTCCTCATATGATAAAACTTCCATTCCCGGAATCATCCTTATGAATCTCCTCTGAACCCTCTCCATAGGCAGCACATCCTGTTTTTGATAAGGAGCCTAAAACTGTTCACAATGCTCGAGGTGAGGCCTCGCCAGTGCCTTATAAAGCCTCCGCATCACATCACTGCTCTTATACTCTAGACCTCTTGAAATGAATGCTAACATTGCATTTGCCTTCCTCACCACCGACTCAACCTGCAAGTTAACCCTTAGGGTGTTCTGCACAAGGACTCCAAAGTCCTTTTGCACCTCAAATTTCTGGATTTTCTTCCCATTTAGAAAATATTCTACATATTTATTTCTTCTACCAAAGTGCATGACCATGCATTTTCCAACATTGTACCTGAAGGAAATATGAAAGATCAGATGATTATTTAAGTGGTAAAAGATTGCAGCATGCTGCTGTGCAGAAGGACTTGGGAATCGCAAAAGGTCGGTTTGCAGGTGCAGCAGGCTGTCATGAAGGCAAATGGGATGTTGGCCTTCATTGCTAGAGGGATTGAATTTAAGAGCAGGGAGGTTATGCTGCAACTGTACAGGGTACTGGTGAGCCCGCACCTGGAGTACTGGGTGTTGTTCTAGTCTCCTGACTTGAGGAAGGATACATTGACTTGGAAGCAGTGCAGAGGAGGTTCACCAGGTTGATTCCAGAGATGAGGGGGTTAGACTATGAGGAAAGATTGAGTCATCTGGGACTGTACTCACTGGAATTCAGAAGAATGAGAGGAGATCTTATAGAAACATATAAAATTATGAAAGGGACAGATAAGATAAAGGCAGTAAAGTTGTTTTCACTATTATGTGAGATTAGAACTAGGGAACATAGCCTCAAGATTCGGGGGAGTAAATTTAGGATGGAGATGAGGAGGAACTGTTTTCTCAAAGAGTGTGAATCTGTGGAATTCTCTGCCCAATGAAGCAGTGGAGGCTACCTCAGTAAATATATTTAAGACAAGGTTGGATAGACTTTTGCATAGTAGGGGAATTAATAGTTATGGGGAAAAGGCAGGTAGATGGAGATGAGTCCATGGCCAGATCAGATGAGTCCATGATCTTATCGAGTGGCAGAGCAGGCACAACGGGCCGGGTGGTCTACTCCTGCTCCTATTTCTTATGTTCTTATTTGGCACTTTCTTGCCCATTCTCCAAATCTACCTAAGTCCTTCTGAAGCCTTCCTGTTTCCACAACACTACCAGCCCCTCCACCAATCTTCGTATTATCTGTAAACTTGGCAACAAAGCCATCTATTCCATCATCTAAATCATTGATACACAGCATAAAAAGAAGCAGTCCCAACACTGCCCCTGCAGGGAACCACTACTCACTGGCAGCCAACCAGAAAAGATTCCTTTTATTCCCACGCACTGCCTACTACCAATCAGCCAATGCTCTAACCATGCCAGTAACTTTCCTGTGATACCATGGGCTCTTAACTTGGTAAGCAGCCTCATGTGTGACACTTTGTGAAAGGCCTTATGAAAATCCAAAAATACAACATCCACTGCATCCCCTTTATCTAGCCTGCTTGTAATCTCCTCAAAGAATTCCAAAAGGTTCATCTGGCAAGATTTTCCCCTAAGGAAACCATGCTGACTTTGTCCTGTCTTGTCCTGCATCATCAAGTACTCCATAACCTCATCCTTAACAACTGACTTCAACATATTACCAACCACTGAGGTCAGGCTAACTGGTCTATAATTTCCTTTCTGTTGCCTCCCTCCTTTCTGAAAGAGTGGAGTGACATTTGCAATTTTCCTGTCCTCTGGTACAATGCCAGAGTCCAATGATTCTTGAAAGATCATTATTATCTTGATATCATTTAATAACTAGCTTTCATATTTCAGCTTTTCCCTCCTATTGATTCTTTTAGTTACTTTCTGAAGGTTTTCAAAAGCTTCCCAATCCTCTGTCTTCCCACAGATTTTTGCTTTATTGTATGCTCTCACTTTTGCTTTTGCTTTGAATTCTCTTGTCAGCCACGGTTGTACTATTTTGCTATTTGAGTATTTCTTTGTTGTTGGAATACATCTATCCTGCACCTTCCTCAATTTCCTCAGAAACTCAAGCCATTGCTGCTCTGCTGTCATCCTTGCCTGCATCTCCTTCCAATTTACTTTGGCTAACCCCTCTCTTACTCCACTGTAATTTCATTTACTCCACTGAAATACTGCTACATCAGACTTACATTTCTCCCTATCAAATTTCAAGCTGAACTCGATCATATTGTGATCACTCTCCCCTAAGGGTTCCTTTACCTTAAGCTTCCTAATCACCTCTGGCTCTTTACAAAACACCCAATCGAGTATAGCTGATCCCCTAGTAGGCTTAACGACAAACTGCTCTAAAAAGCCATCTCATAGGCATTCAACAAATTCACTCTGTTGAGATCCATTATAAACCTGATTTTCCTAATCTACCTGCACATTAAAATTTCCCGTAGTATCATAACATTGCCCTTTTGACACACCTTTTCTATTTCCCTATGTAATCTGTAGTCCACATCCCAGCTGCTGTTTGGAAGCTTGTATATAACTGCCATCAGGGTCCTTTTACCCTTGTAGTTTCTTAACTCAACCCACAAAGATTCAACAACTTCCGATCCTATGTCACATCTTTCTGATGATTTGATGCCATTCTTTACTGGAAAAGCCACACCACCCCTTCTGCCTACCTTCCTATCCCTCTAATACAATGTGTAACCTTGGACATTCAGCTCCCAATTACAACCATCCTTCAGCCATGATTCACTGATGGGCACAACATCATTCCCAACAATCTGTAAAAGTGCAACAAGATCATCCACCTCATTTGTCATACTCCATGCATTGAGATATAACACCTTGAGTGCTGTATTTGTTACCCTTTTTGTTTTTGCATCCCTAATGCACTGATACTCACCCTGCCAGCTGCAATTTTGTCCTGTCATCTGCCTGCCCTTCCTGACAGTCTGACTGCATGCTTTCTTCGCTTTTATACCGTCTGTCCTATCTTGAGACCTTTCACTCCAGTTCCCATCCCCCTGACAAATTAGTTTAAACCCTCCACAACAGCTCTAACAAACCTGCCCGCAAGAATAGTGGTCCCCCTCAGGTTCAGGTGCGACACATCATTTTTGAATAAGTCATACTCTCAGCCACGCATTTATCTGCCAAATCATTCTGTTCCGACCCTCATAGGTGCACAGCACAGATAGCAATCCAGAAATTACTACCCCAGGGGTCCTGCTTCTCAGCTTTCTGCCTAGGTTTCTAAATTCTCTCTTCAAGACCTCTTTGCTTTTCCTTCCTATGTCGTTGGTACCAATATGTACCAAGACTTCTAGTTGCTCCCCCTCCCTCTCCAAAATGCTGTGAACACGATCAGAGACATCCCTGACCCTGGCACCTGGGGGGGGCAACATACCATACAGGTGTCCCATCACATCCACAGAATCTCCTGTCTGTTCCTCTGACTATTGAGTCCCCTATTGCTACCACTCCGCTCTGCTCCCTCTTTCCCTTCTGCACCATGGACCCATGTTCAGTGCCAGTAACCTGGTCTCTGTGGCATTCCCCTGGAACAACAGTATCTAAAATGATATACTTATTTTTGAAGGGAATGGCCACGGTGGTGCTCTGTGTTAACTGCCTATTCACATTTCCATTTCTCCTGACCGTCACCCAGCTACCTGCCTCCTGCAACTTCGGGTGACAACTTCCCTGTAACTCTGATCAATGATCTCTTCACTCTCCCATACAAGTCGAAGGTCATCCAGCTGCTGCTCCAGATCCCTAACACGGTCTTCAAGGAGCTGCAGCTGGATGCACTTCACACAGATGTAGTTCCCTGGGGGACTCCGGGTCTCCCGAGACTCAAACATCCAGCATGAAGAACACACAATAGCCATTTAAACTACACTAAGTACCCCTGACACATTAAGTAAAAAGGGAGACTTAACAGAAACTTACCCGGACAACTTACCCAGAGCCAACTCCTCTTCTGAGCCAAAGCCTGACCCTCCCACTGGCCCACTCCCAACAATTGCTGCTCCACTTGTCCCTCCAGTACTTTTATTTACTCCTCTCTGCACTGCTCCAGCAGCTGACTGGGCCGCCAGAATGACACCGAACGCCCGCGAATCTCTCATTTTAAACGAGCACGGCCAACCTGCAGGAAACCTCCTTGTTGATAGTTAGCAATGATTTTAATTGCTTATTTTTTTCTATCTCTGTCCTGTTTTCCTCATTATTTCTATTGATGAAAAGTTATCAAAATTAGCAATCAAATATCAAGAAAATGACCCCAGTTGTTTACAATATATATTAATGACTTGGATGAGGGAATTAAATGCAGCATCTCCAAGTTTGCGGATGACACGAAGCTGGGTGGCAGTGTTAGCAGTGAGGAGGATGCTAAGAGGATGCAGGGTGACTTGGATAGGTTGGGTGAGTGGGCAAACTCATGGCAGATGCAATTTAATGTGGATAAATGTGAAGTTATCCACTTTGGTGGCAAAAATAGGAAAACAGATTATTATCTGAATGGTGGCCGATTAGGAAAAGGGGAGGTGCAACGAGACCTGGGTGTCATTATACACCAGTCATTGAAAGTGGGCATGCAGGTACAGCAGGCGGTGAAAAAGGCGAACGGTATGCTGGCATTTATAGCGAGAGGATTCGAGTACAGGAGCAGGGAGGTACTACTGCAGTTGTACAAGGCCTTGGTGAGACCACACCTGGAGTATTGTGTGCAGTTTTGGTCCCCTAATCTGAGGAAAGACATCCTTGCCATAGAGGGAGTACAAAGAAGGTTCACCAGATTGATTCCTGGGATGGCAGGTCTTTCATATGAAGAAAGACTGGATGAACTGGGCTTGTACTCATTGGAATTTAGAAGATTGAGGGGGGATCTGATTGAAACGTATAAGATCCTAAAGGGATTGGACAGGCTAGATGCGGGAAGATTGTTCCCGATGTTGGGGAGGTCCAGAACGAGGGGTCACAGTTTGAGGATAGAGGGGAAGCCTTTTAGGACCGAGATTAGGAAAAACTTCTTCACACAGAGAGTGGTGAATCTGTGGAATTCTCTGCCACAGCAAACTGTTGAGGCCAGTTCATTGGCTATATTTAAGAGGGAGTTAGATATGGCCCTTGTGGCTACAGGGGTCAGGGGGTATGGAGGGAAGGCTGGGGCGGGGTTCTGAGTTGGATGATCAGCCATGATCATAATAAATGGCGGTGCAGGTTCGAAGGGCCGAATGGCCTACTCCTGCACCTATTTTCTATGTTTCTATGTTTCTATAATAGCCAAAGATTGATTTTATCTGTATTTATTAGTGCTGGAAGAACACAGCAGGTCAGGCAGCATCTGTGGAAGCAAAGGGATGGTCAATGTTTCAGGTCAAGCCATTGCATCACGACCGGATAAATGAAGCAGACTTCCAAGTAAGACAATAAGATCTGGTTTTTTTTAATGTTTTGTTTTGACTTTGCTGTGTGTCAGTAGGTGAGATACACCTCAACAGAAACAACAGTTTCCAAGGTAACAAAGAAGAATTTTAACATGAATAAGTAGATTTGGCTTTAATTGGGAAACTTCCTGAGTGCGTCTGGTAGCTGTCTCCAAGCTAACAATATCCACAAGAGGGAACAAGAGGCTAGAGTGGTCAGTAGAGTGGCCCCTGCTTTACTCGCTTTACACTTACTACTGTTTGTCTAAGCACAGCTCCAATGGGATAAGCACAGTCAGTATGAAGGATTGTAGTGTAAGGGGCAGAAAACATTGAAAAGGATGATAAATTCAGAACTGAAGGCATTATATGTGAACCCCCGCTGCATATGAAATAAGGTAGATGATCTTTTGCACAGTTAGAGATTGGCAGGTATGACGTTGTGTGTATCACAGACTCATGGCTGAAGAATAATTGTAGATACAAGGATACACAATTTACTGAAAGGACAGGTAGGTAGGCAGAGGAGGAGGAGTAGCTCTGCTTGTAAACACTGAAATCAAATCAGTAGAAAGAGGAGATGTCAGATCGGAAGATGTAGCATCCTTGTGGGTAGAGTTAAGAAACTGCAAGGGTAAGAAGACCCTAATGGGAGTTTTTTCACAGGTCTCTGAACAGTAGGCAGGATGTGGTCTACAAATTAGGGTGGGAGTTTGAAAGAGCATGTCAAAAAGGTAATTTTATATTAATCATGGGAGATTTCAATAGGCAGATAGTTCAAGAAAATAAAATTAATGCTGGATCCCAAGAGAGAGAATTTGTGGAATGCCGCTGAGGTGGCATTTTGGAGCAGCTTGAGGCTGATCCCTGTAGGGAATTAGTTATTCTGGACAGGGTGTTGTGTAATGAAATGAATATGATCAAGGAGCTTAAGGTAATGGAACCCTTAGGTAACAGTGATCACAATATGATAGAATTCACCCTGCAGCTTGAGAAGGAGAGGTTAAAGTCAGATGTATTAGTATTACAGTGAAGTAAAACGAATTACAGAGGCATGAGAGAGAAGCTGGCCACAGTTAGTTGGAAGGGGTCACTAGCAGGGACAATGGCTGGATTTTCTGGGAGCAATTTGCAAGGCACAGGATAGATACATCCCAAAGAAGAGGAAATAATCATGACTGAAAAGGGAAGTCAAAGCCAACATAACAGCAAAAGGGAGGGCATGTAATAGAGCAAAAGTTAGTTAGAGGGATTGGGAAACTTTTAAATACCAACAGAAAGCAACTGAAAAAAAACATAATGTAGGAAAAGATTAAATATGAAGGTAAGCTAGACAATAATATCAAAAAAAATACCAAAAGTTTTTTTTCAGATATATAAAGATATTGGACTGCTGAAAAATGATGCTGAAAAGGTAGTAATTGGGGACGAGGAAATGGCAGATGAACTAAATACGTATTTTGTAACAGTCTTCACTATGGAAATCAGTAGAACATAGAACATAGAAATCTACAGCACATTACAGGCCCTTCGGCCCACAATGTTCTGCCAACCATGTAATCTACTCTAGAAACTGCCTAGAATTTCCCTACTGCATAACCCTCTATTTTTCTAAGCTCCATGTACCTATCTAAGAGGCTCTTAAAAGACCCTGTTGTATCCACCTCTACCACCTTCACTGGCAATGCATTCCATACACCCACCACTCTGTAAAAAACTTACCTCTGACATCCCCCTTGTACCTACCTCCATGCACCTTAAAACCATGTATTCTTCTGTGTTAGCCATTTCAGCTCTGGGAAAAAGCCTCTGGCTACATACACAATCAATGCCTCTCATCATCTTATACACCTCTATCAGATCACCTCTCATCCTCCCTTGATCCAAGGAGAAAAGGCCATGTTCACTCAACCTATTCTCATAAGGTATGCCTTCTAATCCAGACAACTTCCTTGTAAATCTCCTCTTCACTCTTTCTATAGTACCCACATCCTTCCTTCCAGAACTGAACATAGTGCTCCAACTGGGATCTGACCAAGATCTCATATAGCCGTAACATTACCTCATGCTTCTTGAACTCAGTCCCACAGTTGATGAATGCCAACACATCATACACCTTCTTAACAACACTGTCAACCTGCTCTCTGATCCTCTACACTGCCAAGAGTCTTACCATTAATATTGTATTCTGCCTTCAAATTTGACCTTCCAAAATGAACTATTTCACACTTATCTGGGTTGAATTCCATCTGCCACTTCTCAGCCCAGTTCTGCATCCTATCAATGTCCCGCTTTGATAACCCTCCAGACTATCCACAACACCCCCAACCTTTGTGTCATCAGCAAACTTATTAAACCACCCTTCTATTTCTTCATCCAGGTCACTTATAAAAATCACAAAAAAGGAGGTGTCCCAGAATAGTTCCCTGCAGAACACCACTGGTCACCAATCTCCACATAGAATATGAACCATCTACAACCACCCATTGTCTTCTGAGGGCAAGGCAATTCTGGATCCACAAAGCAAGGTCTCCTTGGATCCCATGCCTCATTACTTTCTGAATGAGACTCGCATGGGGAACCTTATCATATGCCTTACTGAAATCCATATACACTACATCCACTGCTCTACCTTCATCAATATGTTTTATTACATCTTCAGAGAATTCAATCAAGCTTGTAAGGCACAGCCTGCTGATGACCCCAAATTAGATTATATCTCTCCAAATGCTCACAAATCCTGCCTCTCAGATCTTCTCACTTTGCCCACCACTGAAGTCAGACTCATTGGTTTTCCTTAATCCTTCACACCAACGCCTTTTCATGGCCCTTTTTAGCTCTCCTAATTTCATTCTTAAGCTCGTTCATGGAAACCCTGTAATTTTCTACAGCTCTATCAGTACCTAGTTTCTTGAACCTTTCATAAGTTTTTCTTTTCTTCTTAACTAGATTTTCTACATCCTACATTTCTACGTTTCTGTTGGACTGCTGGAAAATGACGCTGGAGAGGTAGTAATGGGGGACAAGGAAATGGCAGATGAACTAAATAAGTACTTTTGCAACAATATTCACTGTGGAAGACAGTGGAACATAGACATCTACAGTTCTTTTGCACTGCCATCCTTTCCCTGCCTCAATGGAACATACCTATGCAGAACGCCATGCAAATGTTCCCTGAATATTTGTCATATTTCTGCCGTGCATTTCCCTGAGAACATCTGCTCTCAATTTATGCTCCCAAGTTCCTGCGTAATAGCATCATATTTTCCCCTACCCAATTAAATGTTTTCCCAAATTGTCTGCTCCTATCCCTTTCCAGCACTATGGTGAAGGAGATAGAGTTGATATCATTATCTCCAAAATGCTCTCCCACCGAGAGATTTGACACCTGACCAGGTTCATTTCCCAATATCAGATCAAGTACAGCCTCCCCTCTGATTGGCTTATTTACATATTGTGTCAGGAAAGCTTCCTGAACACACCTAACAAACTCTACCCTATCTAAACCCCTTGCTCTACCCAGTAGAGTTATTGTCCCCTTCCTGTTTCTGACTTCCACCCACACTGACTCAGTAGATAATCCCTCCATGACTTCCTTCCTTTCTGAGCCGTGACGCTATCTCTGATTATCAATGCTATGCCCCCATCTCTTTTGCCTCCCTCCCTGTCCTTTTTGAAACATCTAAAGCCCAGCACACTCAACAGCCAATCCTGCCCCTGAGACATCAAAGTCTCTGTAATGGCCACAACGTCATAGTTCCATGTATTGACCCACACCCTAAGTTCACCTGCCTTGTTTTGTCACAGATATGGCTATCAGGGAGGCTGGAAGTCTCTTGGATATCCCACATTCGACACCCAGAGCAGAAAACTGGCCCTGCAGTCAAACCCACTGTTCTTAAGTTAGAGGCAAACAAGAAAAAAGTAACTTACCTCCTTACTCTACTTGGGCCCATCCTTGCCAAAGCCCCAATGAGCCAGATCCCAGCTACTCTCTCTCACGCTTCTCCGTCGACCGCCACTTCAACAATCACTCCACTAGGCAGTGTCTCCTTTTTATCCCAGAACCTTCACAGCTGCCTTGCACGATGATGAGCTACTGCATCTCAAATGAGCTACTGCACCAGTAGTAATATGCCAGAAGTCCAAGAGCGTCGGGGGTAGAAGTGAGTGCAGTTGCTATTACTAAGGAGATGGTGCATGGGAAACTGAAAGGTCTGAAGGTAGATATGTCACTTGGACCAAATAGACTACTCCCCAGGGTCTAAAAGAAGAAGCTGAAGAGATTGTGGAGGCATCAGTAAGAATCTTTCAAGAATCAGTGGATTCTGGCATGGTTCTGGAGGGCTGGAAAACTGCAAATTTAACTCCACTGTTGAAGAAGGGAGGGAGGCAGAAGAAAGGAAATTATAGGCTAGTTAGCCTGACCTCAGTGGTTGGGGAGATGTTGGAATCAATTATTAAGGATGTGGTTTTCGAGATACTTGGAGACAGATGACAAAATTGACCAGTCATCATGGTTTCTTTAAGGGAAAATCTTGCCTGACAAATCTATTGGAATTCTTTGTAGAAGTAACAAGCAGGATAGACAAAGGAGAATCGGTGGATGTGGTGTACAGGTTTCCCCCACCATCCGAAGGTAGAGCGTTCCTATGAAATGGTTCGTAAGCCGAAATGTCGTAGAGCGAAGAAGCAATTACCATTTATTTATATGGAAAAAACTTGTGAGCGTTCGCAGACACAAAAATAACCTACCAAATCATGCCAAATAACACATAAAACCTAAAATAACGGTAACATATAGCAAAAGCAGGAATGATATGATAAATACACAGCCTATATAAAGTAGAAATATTTTTCCATAATCATTACTGCACTGTTCTCTGTAGCGAAAATCTCACGCAAGTGCTGTTGGCAAAAACACGGCGCAAGCGCTCTCCGGTAACCTTTAAGCTATGAAGCTGCCAAATCATACCAAATAACACGTCAAAATACACAGCCTATATAAAGTAGAAATAATGTATGTACAGTGTAGTATCACTTACCGGAATTGGTTCAGTGCCGAGCACACTGATGATAGTGTGTCAGACTGAGTCGTCGCAGGTTGGGTGGTGCAGTGGCCCCTACCCTTCAGGCAGCAAACCGATACCAATCCGCGAAGCATGCAGGGGTACAGCGGTAGCCGGGAGGCATCCAGCACGTCTTTAAGAAGAAAGCCAAAATGAACATGCTAATTAATTAGGTGCCGCCCGGCACGTAATTGTCGGCCCAGATCAGAGACGATTTCCGATTGCGTCGTCTCTGATCTGGGCCGACAATTACGTGTTGGGCGGCACCTAATTAATTAGCATGTTTATTTCAGCTTTTTTCTTAAAGATGTACTGTGTACCTCCCAGCTACCGCTGCATTCTCCACGAATCGGTATCTGTCCGCGGCCTGGGGGTTGTGGTGGAGGGACACTGGGGTGTCATCTTGTCATCTGTTTCCATTAGAGCAGGCAGCTCATCTTCTCCTATGACTGCTCGCCTCGATGTCGAAGGTCGAGGTTCGTCGTCTGCTGTGGCTGATGTGGAAGGCTTGCTTGACTGCTGAGCCTCGCGCATTTTTGTATCACACAGTTCTTTGTAAGGACTCAAACCATCCTGCAAATATCCCCTAAACCGACGTACCATTTCAAAATTAAAGTCATACTTTATCATTACTCATTCGGTTTCGATTGTTATCCTTTTTTCTTCCAATTGCATCAGCTCTTCATCTGTCAGTTCTTGGTCATGGGATGCCAAAACCTCTTCAACATCATCTTCATCAGCTTCCACAAGCCAAACTCACTTTGTCCTTACTTCATTCACCACGATCGAAACATAGAAACATAGAAAATAGGTGCAGGAGTAGGCCATTCGGCCCTTCGAGCCTGCACTGCCATTCAGTATGATCATGGCTGATCATCCAACTCAGAACCCTGTACCAGCCTTCTCTCCATACCCCCGTACCAGCCTTCTCCCCATACCCCCGATCCCTTTAGCCACAAGGGCCTATATAAGGTAGAAATAATGAATGTACAGTGTAGTATCTCTTACTGGAATTGGTTCAGTGCCGAGCCAATAAATATAGCCAAATATAGCCCTCTTAATATAAATATAGCCCTCTTAAGTATAGCCAATCAACTGACCTCCTGTTTCCTGTGGCAGAGAATTCCACAGATTCACCACTCTCTGTGTGAAGAAGTTTTTCCTCATCTCGGTCCTAAAAGGCTTCCCCTTTATCCTCAAACTGTGACCCCTCTTTCTGGACTTCCCCAACATCGGGAACAATCTTCCTGCATCTAGCCTTTCCAATCCCTTTAGGATTTTATACGTTTCAATAAGATCCCCCCTCAATCTTCTAAACTCCAACGAATTTAAGCCTAGTCGATCCAGTCTTTCATCATATGAAAGTCCTCCAATCTGGTGAACAACAAACAACCTTCCTCCACTATGAGAGAGATGTCCTCCTTTTTTAAAGAAAGGGGCTTCCCTTCCTCCACTATCAACTCTGCTCTCAAACGCATCTCCCCCATTTCACGTACATCTGCTCTCATTCCATCCTCCCGCCACCCCACTAGGAATAGGGTTCCCCTGGTCCTCACCTACCACCCCACCAGCCTCCGGGTCCAACATATTATTCTCCATAACTTCCGCCATCTCCAACTGAATCCCACCACTAAGCACATCTTTCCCTCCCCACCCCTCTGCTTTTCGCAGGGATCGTTCCCTACGCGACTCCCTCATCCATTCGTCCCCCCCATCCCTCCCCACTGCTCTCCCTCCTGGCACTTATCCTTGTAAGCGGAACAAGTGCTACACATGCCCTTACACTTCCTCCCTCAACACCATTCTGGGCCCCAGACAGTCCTTCCAGGTGAGGCGACACTTCACCTGTGAATCGGCTGGGGTGATATACTGCATCCGGTGCTCCCGATGTGGCCTTCTATACATTGGTGAGACCCGACGCAGACTGGGAGACCGCTTAGCTGAACACCTACGCTCTGTCCGCCAGAGAAAGCAGGATCTCCCAGTGGCCACACATTTTAATTCCACATCCCATTCCCATTCTGACATGTCTATCCACGGCCTCCTCTACTGTAAAGATGAAGCCACACTCAGGTTGGAGGAACAACACCTTATATTCCGTCTGGGTAGCCTCCAACCTGATGGCATGAATATCGACTTCTCTAACTTCCGCTAAGGCCCCATCTCCCCCTCGTACCCCATCCGTTATTTATTTTTATACACACATTCTTTCTCTCACTCTCCTTTTTCTCCCTCTGTCCCTCTGACTATACCCCTTGCCCATCCTCTGGGTCCCCCTCTTTTGTCTTTCTCCCCGGACCTCCTGTCCCATGATCCTCTCATATCCCCTTTGCCAATCACCTGTCCAGCTCTTGGCTCCATCCCTCCCCCTCCTGCCTTCTCCTATCATTTTGAATCTCCCCCTCCCCCTCCCACTTTCAAATCTCTTACTAACTCTTCCTTCAGTTAGTCCTGACGAAGGGTCTCGGCCTAAAACGTCGACTGTACCTCTTCCTAGAGATGCTGCCTGGCCTGCTGCGTTCACCAGCAACTTTGATGTGTGTTGCATCAATCTGGTGAACCTTCTTTTACTCCCTCTATGGCAAGGATGTCTTTCCTCAGATTAGGGGACCAAAACTGCACACAGTACTCCAGGTGTGGTCTCACCAAGGCCTTGTACAACTGCAGTAGTACCTTCCTGCTCCTGTACTCGAATCCTCTTGCTATGAATGCCAGCATACCATTCGCCTTTTTCATCGCCTGCTGTACCTGCATGCCCACTTTCAATGACTGGTGTATAATGACACCCAGGTCTCATTGCACCTCCCCTTTTCCTAATCAGCCACCATTCAAATAATAATCTGTTTTCCTGCTTTTGCCACCAAAGTGGATAACCTCACATTTATCCACATTAAATTGCATCTGCCATCAATTTGCCCACTCACCTAACCTATCCAAGTCACCCTGCATCCTCTTAGCATCCTCCTCACAGCTAACACTGCCGCCCAGCTTCGTGTCATCCGCAAACTTGGAGATGCTGCATTTAATTCCCTCATCTAAGTCATTAATATATATTGTAAACAACTGGGGTCCCAGCACTGAGCCTTGCAGTACCCCAACAGTCACTGCCTGCCATTCTGAAAAGGTCCCGTTTATTCCCACTCTTTGCTTCCTGTCTGCCAACGAATTCTCTATCCACATCAATACCTTACCCCCAATACCGTGTGCTTTAAGTTTGCACACTAATCTCCTGTGTGGGACCTTGTCAAAAGCCTAAATGCTTAATTATGTCTAGTTTTACGCTAAGTGTAACATCCTTACGAGCTCTTTCAGGCTTTTCCGATACCTTAGAACTCATCTTGCAACCGGCTGCTCACAGGCACGTGTTTAAGCAATGCTGGCGAGAATGCGGTTCCGAATCCCGGGGAGAGCGGCTGCTCGGGGCGCGCACTGCCTTTTACCGCGTGCTGCTCTTTTTTCGTAACAGTGAAAGCACCTTCTGAAAGCGAAAACAGGGAACTAATGTAGGTCTTTCGTAACAGTGAGGTTTCGTAAAGCGAACATTCGAAAAGCGGGGGACACCTGTACTATGATTTTCAGAAGTCCTTTGACAAGGTGCCGCACATGAGTCTGCTAGACAAGATAAGAGCCCAGGGTATTACAGGAAGAAAACCAATGTGGATAGAGCATTGGCTGATTGGCAGGAGGCAAAGAGGAGGAAATAAAAGGATCCTATTGGTTTTGGCTGCCAGTGACTAGTGGTGTTCCACTGGGGTCTGTGTTGAGACCGCTTCTTTTTAGATTGTATATCAAAAATTTGGTTTTGGATGATGAAATTAATGTCTTTGTTGCCAAGTTTACGGACAATACGAAGGTAGACGGAATGGCAGGTAGTATTGAGGAAGCAGAGAGACAGCAGAAGGACTAAGATGGATTAGGAGAAGGGCAAACAAGTAGCTCACAGTGGTACCTGCACAGCTTGTTATCTTTTGCACACTGTTATCCACATGTTAGGTGGAGTCTTTCATTGACTCTATTATGGTTATTGGATTATTGTGTATGCCTACAAAAAAATGAATCTCGGGGTTGGATGTGGTGACATATATGTACTTTCATTACAAATTTACTTTGAACTTTGAATTTTAGATTCTACTTGACAAGTTTTATATTGAATGCCTTTGCTTCCAGACCTCTGGAAGCCCAGAAGCTGCAGGGCAAGAGAAAAGGGTATTACACTGGGAGTTTTGCTGTAAGCATTGGAGACAGTGAATCATTTCCGATACCAACAAACTATCATCACTTTTTTTTAACCTGTGTTATTTTCTAGGATCCACTACAGTGCTTGTTTCATTGAATTTGTTCAGTGGACCACTTTGAAAAGGAGGATTTAGTACCTTTCATAACGTAAGCTTCACCAGAAGTATTTGGAGATGAACTTTAGAAGGGCTGGATTGGTTGCAATGCCAGAATCATGGCAGGTAATTAGTACACAGCAAGACTGCACACACAGCAACGCTGATAACCAGATATTCTGTTTCTTCTGATGATGGTGATTGACTGTTCAGCACATTTGAGGCCACTTAGGGTGACTTCCCCGCTCTCCTTCAAGACGTTGACATGAAATTGTTCACATCTACTTGAGAGAACAACGTTGCCATAAAAAAAAAACAGAAAATGGTGGAAATATGCAGCACGTTAGACAGCATCTATGGAGAGAGAAACAACACTTAAGTCCAAGTCAATAATCTTCCATCAGAACTCTTGAGATTGTGTAGAAGTCTCTTTACTATGATGTGAAACTGCATAGCAACCATATGACTGGGAGTCTAAAGAGCCACCACTGAGCCACAGACAGCTCATAAAATTCCTGCAGTGTTACCAACAGCAGAAAGAAACTAAAGCACACATGTAGCATTTACCTAGTCTTTGCCTTCACCACAGCATCAGACTAAAATTAAAACGTGAGGGGAAAAACAGAGTTCAAATTATAGAAAGCTGCTTCCATGTTTACACCACAGATAACATTTAAGGATAGGCATTGATCTCATCAAATTCTGCATTTTGTGGGCTGAAATATATCTATTTGGATAGATTCCATCATCTCCTTTCATTCAACTCATGACTTTTAGTATTAATACATGGTGAACCGCAGTTTTTCTATTGCCAATTAGCTTCAGCGAGGTCAGGCTTCAGCATATTATTGGCTGCTATCCAGGAAATTCAGCAAAGACCACATACTTTGTTGAAAGTGCATTATTTATATACAGTATATATAAATTTTAATTTTGCAAAATACTCCGGCAATTGCCCATCGAGCCATATTTCCTGCTCTGCGGCTAAAATTAGCCGCAGAGCAGAGCTGAAGATAAATCCAGGGAAGGCAACAGGCCCAGGTGGCGTCCCAGGATGGGTTCTCCAGGCCTGTGCAAGCAAGCTAGCTGGAGTGTTTGCTGACATCTTCAACTGTTCCTTGCTTCAGTCTAAGATCCCCTCGTGTTTTAAGAAGGCAACGATAATCCCAGTGCCGAAGAACAGCAAGGTGACATGCCTGAATGACTATCGACCTGTGGCTCTGACATCAATTGCTATGAAATGCTTCGAGTGATTGGTTTTGGCACACATCAACCACAGACTACCAGTCAACCTCGACGCTTTGCAATTCGCCTACCGGAGCAACAGGTCAACGGCAGACGCCATCTCTCTGGTCCTACATTCCTCCTGAGAACACCTGGAGAATAAAGACGCATACGTAAGGCTCCTTTTCATTGACTACAGCTCTGTCTTTAATACCATCATTCCAAATAAACTGATTCCTAAGCTCCGGAACCTGGGCCCTAGCACTCAGATCTGCAGCTGGATCTTCAACTTCCTCACAGACAGGACCCAGGCTGTAAAAATAGGGGACAAGCTCTCCTCTACAATCACTTTGAGCACCAGTGCCCCACAAGGCTGTGTACTCAGCCCCCTGCTATACTCACTGTACACCCATGATTGTGTAGCCAAGTTTCCATCAAACTCAATATATAAGTTTGCTGATGACATAACAGTTGTAGGCCGTATCTCGGGTAATGATGAGTTTGAGTACAGAGAGGAAATTAAGAACCTGGTGGCATGGTGTGAAGAGAATAACCTATCCCTCAACGTCAGCAAGACGAAGGAATTGGTTGTTGACTTCAGAAGGAGTAGCGGACCGCATGACCCAATTTACATCGGTGGTGCGCAAGTGGAATAGGTCAAAAGCTTTAAGTTCCTCGGGGTCAATATCACAAATGACCTGACTTGGTCCAACCAAGCAGAGTCCACTGCCAAGAAGGCCCACCAGCACCTTTACTTCCTGAGAAAACTAAAGAAATTTGTCCTGTCCCCTAAAACCCTCACTAATTTTTATAGACGCACCGTAGAAAGCATTCTTCTAGGGTGCATCACAACCTGGTATGCAAGTTGTCCTGTCCAAGACCGAAAGAAGCTGCAGAAGATCGTGAACACGGCGCAGCACATCACACAAACCAATCTCCTGTCCTTGGACTCACTTTACAACGCACGCTGTCGGAGCAGTGCTGCCAGGATAATCAAGGACACAAC
This sequence comes from Mobula hypostoma, assembly GCF_963921235.1. NCBI lineage: Eukaryota > Metazoa > Chordata > Chondrichthyes > Myliobatiformes > Myliobatidae > Mobula > Mobula hypostoma. The sequence continues at coordinate 44,428,458 of NC_086099.1, read as the reverse complement.
CCACCCAGCCAACAGACTAGTTGTCCCTCTTCCCTCCGGCAGAAGGTTCAGGAGCTTGAAGACTCACATGGCCAGATTTAGGAACAGCTTCTTTCCAACTGTGATAAGACTGCTGAATGGATCCTGACCTGGATCTGGGCCGTACCCTCCAAATATCCGGACCTGCCTCTCGGTTTTTTTGCACTACCTTACTTTCCATTTTTCTATTTTCTATTTATGATTTATAATTTAAATTTTTAATATTTACTATCAATTTGTAATCCAGGGAGCGGGAAGTGCAGAATCAAATATCGCTTTGATGATTGTACGTTCTAGTATCAATTGTTTGGCGACAATAAAGTATAAAGTATAAAGTATAAATTAAATTTCCATAAGACCATAAGACCATAAGACCATAAGATATAGGAGCAGAATTAGGACATTCGGCCCATCGAGTCTGCTCTGCCATTCTTCCAGTCATCCCCACTTCCCTGCCTTCTCCCCATACCCTTTGATGCCCTGGCTAATCAAGAACCTATCTATCTCTGCCTTAAATGCACCCAATGACTTGGCCTCCAGAGCCGCTCATGGCAACAAATTCCACAGATTTACCACCCTCTGACTAAAGTAATTTCTCCACATCTCTGTTCTAAATGGACGTCCTTCAATCCCGAAGTCGTGCCCTCTTGTCTGAGACTCCCTACCATAGGAAATAACTTTGCCATATCTAATCTGTTCAGGCCTTTTAACATTCAGAATGTTTCTATGAGGTCCCCCCTCATTCTCCTGAACTCCAGGGAATACAACCCAAGAGCTGCCAAGCACTTCTCATATGGTAACCCTTTCATTCCTGGAATCATTCTCGTGAATCTTCACTGAACTCTCTCCAATGTCAGTATATCCTTTCTAAAACAAGGAGCCCAAAACTGCGCACAATACTCCAAGTGTGGTCTCATGAGTGCCTTATAGAGCCTCAACATCACATCTATATCTCTAGAAATGAATACCAACACTGCATTCACCTTCTTCACCACCAACTCAACCTGCAGATTAACCTTTAGGATATCCTGCACAAGGACTCCCAAATCCCTTTGTACCTCTGCATTTTGAATTCTCTCCCCATTGAAATAATAATCCATCTGTCTATTTTTTCCATCAAGGTGCATGACCATATGCTTTCCAACATTGTATTTCATTTGCTACTTCTTTGCCCATTCCCCTAAACTATCTAAGTCTCTCTGCAGGCTCTTTGTTTCCTCAACACTACCTGCTCCTCCACCTACCTTTGTATCATCGGCAAATTTCGATACAAATCAATTAATCCCATAGTCTAAATCATTGACATACATCGTAAAAAGCAGCGGTCCCAACACCGACCCCTGTGGAACTCCACTGGTAACCGGCAGCCAGCCCAAATAGGATCTCTTTATTCCCACTCTCTGTTTTCTGCCGATCAGCCAATGCTCCACCCATGCTAGTAACTGCCGTGTAATTCCATGAGCTCTTATCTTGCTAAGCAGCCTCGTGTGTGGCACCTTGTCAAAAGCCTTCTGAAAATCCAAGGGCACCTACTGTATCTCCTTTGTCTACCCTGCTTGTAATTTCCTCAAAAAATTGCAGTAGGTTAGTCAGGCAGGATTTTCCTTTCAGGAAACCATACTGGCTTTGGCCTATCTTGTCATGTGCCTCCAGGAATTCCGTAATCTTATCCCTAACAATCAATTCCAACAACTTCCCAACCACTGCTGTCAGGCTAACAAGTCTATAGTTTCCTTTCTGATGGCTCCCACTCTTCTTAAATAGCGGAGTAACATTTGCAATTTTCCAGTCATCAGGTACAATGCCAGAATCTATCGATTCTTGAAAGATCATTGTTAATGCCTCTGCAATCTCTGCAGCTACTTCCTTCAGAACCTGAGGGTGTATTCCATCAGGTCCAGGAGATTTATCCACACTCAGACCATTAAGCTTCCTGAGCACCTTCTCAGTCGTAATTTTCACTGCACAAACTTCATCTCCCTGACACTCTTAAATGTCCGGTATACTGCAGATGTCTTCCACTGAGAAGACTGATACAAAATACGCATTCAGTTCCTCTGCCATCTCTGCATCTCTCACTATAGTATCTCCAGCATCATTTCCTATTGGTCCTATATCTATCCTCAATTCTCTTTTACCCTTTATATACTTAAAAAGCTTTTAGAATCTTCTTTGATATTAGTCACCAGCTTCCTCTCATAATTCATCTTTTCCTTCCTAATGATATTTTTAGTTTCCTTCTGCAAGTTTTTAAAAGCTTCCCAATCCTCTATCTTCCCACTAGCTTTGGCTTCCTTGTATGCCCTCTCTTTTGCTTTAACTTTGGTTCTGACTTCACTTGTCAGCCACGGTAGTGTCCTTCTTCCATTCAAAAATTTCTTCTTATTTGGAATATATCTTTCTTGCACTTCCCTCATTTTTCACAGAAACTCTAGCCATTGCTGCTGTGCTGTCCTTCCTGCTAGTGTCCCTTTCCAGTCAACTTTGGCCAGTTCCCCTCTCATGCCATTGTAATGTCCTTTATTCCACTGAAATACTGACATATTAGATTTTAGTTTCTCCTTCTAAAATTTCACAGTGAACTCAATCATATTGTGAACACTGTTCCCTAAGGGTTCCTTAAACTTAAGCTCTCTTGTCACCTCTGGATCATTGCACAACACCCAGTCCAGCACAGCCGATCCCCTAGTAGCTCAACAACAAACTCTTCTAAAAGGCCATCCCTTAGACATTCTACAAATTCTCTCTCTTGAGGTCCAGTACTGACCTAGTTTTCCCAATCCATTTTCATGTTAAAATCCTCAACAATTATCATGACATTGCCCTTCTGACACACTTTTTCTATCTCCTGCTGTAATTTGTAATCCACATCCCAGCTGCTGTTGGAGGCCTGTATACAACTGTCATTAGGGTCCTTTTACCCTTGCCATTTCTTAACTCAACCCATAGAGACTCTACACCTTCCGATCCTATGTCATCCCTTTCTAATGATTTTATATTATTTCTTATACACAGGGCCACACCACCCCCTCTGCCTACTAACTTATCTTTCTGATACACCGTATATCCTTGAACATTCAGCTCCCAATGGCAGCCATCCTTTAGCCAAGTTTCAGAGAAGGCCACAACATCATACTTGCCAATCTGTAGCTGAATTTCAGGCTGAATTTAATTTCTTATGTTGCATGCATTCAAATATAACACTTTCAGTCCAGTATTTGTTGCTTTCTGTTTTAACTGCACCATGCCTCTATTGCCCTGTAACTCATGCTGTGATTATGCCTCATGCCCTGCTCATCCTTTCTGTAGCTCTGTTGCACGCCATCTTTGATTTATTTCAAATTTCCCCTTCCTCAGCCCTATCACTCTGGTTCCCATCCCCCTGCCAGATTAGTTTAAACCCTCCCTAACAGCTCTACTAAAGCTGCCTGCTAGGATATTGGACCCCCTTGGGTTCAGGAAAACCCGTCCTTTTTGTACAGGTCGTACCTCCCCCAGAAGAGGCCCCAGTGATCCAGGAATCTGAAGCCCTGTCCCCTTCACCAGTCTCACAGCCACGTATTAATATGGCTGAACATGCTATTCTTGTGCTCATTAGCATGTAGCGCAAGCAGCAATCCTGAGATTACTACCCTAGAGGTCCTGCTTTTCAGTTTCCTACCTAACTCCCTGAATTCTCTCTTCAGGACCTCTGTCTTTTTTCTACCTAAGTCATTGGCACCAACATGTACCAAGACTTCTGGCTGTTCACCCTCTCTCTTCAGAATACTCTGCACCCGATCTGAGATATCCCATACCCTAGCAACACACCATGCGAGTATTTCTATCAGGCTGACAGAATCTCCTGTCTGTTCCCCTCACTATGAAATCCCCTATGCCTACCGCATTCCTCATCTTCCTCTTTCCCTTCTGCACCACGGAACCAGGCTCAGTGCCAGAGACCCGATCGCAGTGGTCGTCCTCTGTCAGGTCACCCCCCTCAACAGCATCCAAAATGAGAAGATGATTACTGAGGGGGGTGGCCACAGGTGTGCTCTCTACTATCAGAGCTCTCCCCTTCCCTTCCCTGACAGCCACCCACTTATCTAACTCCTGCAGCCTTGGGATGACTAACTCCCTGTAGCTCCTATCTATCTCCTGCTCACTTTCCCTAATAAGCTGTAGGTCATCAAGCTGCAGCTCCAGATCCCTAACACGGTCTCTCAGGAGCTGCATCTTGGTGCACCTGGTGCAGATGTGGCCATCAGGGAGGCTGGAAGATTTCTAGGATTCCCACCTCTGGCACCCAGAGCAAAACACTAACCCTAACATTTAATAAAATTAAGTTGCAATTTTCCCTTATATTCCCCCCTTGGATTAGAACCAAGCATACCATTTACGGTCTATCTGCTTATAGTTTTAAATCAGAAAGGAGTCAAGAATCCAGACCTATTCTCCACCTCCATGATAAATGAGCCATCATTAAACAGGAAGAAACCAACTTCTGAGGAAAACTGAGGTTTGAAACACCAGTTATCATTTTTCTAAATTAAAAAAACAATTACCCTGGTGTTACGTACCCCGTAACTGGGTTGCCAAACCAGCAGAAATGGATCACTCAGTTGGAGTCTGGAGTACTAGAACTAAGAAAGTTTTATTAAAGAAACAAGCAACACAGTAATCGAAAGGATAATAAATGCAACAATTCAACAATGATAACCACACATGTGCACAGAATTAAGATAACAGCATCAATCAAGCTCTATCGTTGTCTAGGGGGTAAATGACCAAATTTCAAAATGACTCAAAGTTCAGTCCAGTTCAGTTCGCAGTAATCGTTGCCATGGCGAGGGACAACGTGGGGGGAGAGAGAGATAGAATAGGAACAACTGATCATTCAGAACACTGCTTCACTCACAGACCAGCGAGATGGCTCACAAACAGCTTTTGGGCGGGTCCTTGGTGATGTCACCTGAGGTCACCGACTGTGACCCCTCCTCCAGATGCGGTCGATCCTCTGCAGTGAACCCGGCACCCAGGCAAGGGCGGACACACACCGGGTTCCCGCTGATCGTACCTTTCCACCCTTGTCGTTGTCTGATGCTTCTCACCCACTCGTGAGAGGCGCACTGCTTCCAGGGTCTCGTTACCTCGGGTGGCGTGTGTCCCTGTCTTAGCGAACCTGTCCCTTTTTATCCCCCTGCTGGGGTATCGCCTGTCCATCACTTCAAACAGTTCAGGGTTCAAAGGGGGAGCCGCTCCAGACAGCTCTCTCTCCCACGTCCCTTCATTACACATCTCCAGACGCTGCTCCATTGTTCCTTATCTCTCCTTCCCCTGAGGGCAGGTGGCAGACCAACTGCTGATGCCACTGATGCTAGCCCAGACCAGCAAACATCTTAATTTTATGTGTATTCTCGTAACACTGGGTAAACACATACAAAATGCTGGAGGAACTCAGCAGGTCAGGCGGCATCTATGGAAATGAATAAACAGTTGATGTTTTGGGCCAAGGCACTTCATCAGGAATGGAAAGGAAGGGGGAAGGAGACAGGATAGGGTGGTGTGAGAGAGGGGATGGAATACAAGCTAGAAAGTGATAGGTGGGTGGAGGAGGGCTATGAAGTATGAAGCTGGGAGGTGATAGGTAGAAAATGTAAAGGACTGAAGAAGAAGGAATCTGATTGGAGAGTAGAGTCAGCCATGGGAGAAAGAGAAGGAGAAAGTGCACCAAATAGAGGTAACAGGTGGGTGAGGAGAAGATAAGACGTAAAAGGGGAGCCCGAGTGGGAAATCGAAGAAAGGGGAGGGGGAGAATTTATCGGACGATAGAGAAATCGAAGTTCATGGCATCAGATTGGAAGCTATCCAAACGGAACATGAGGTGTTGCTCCTCCAGCCTGAGAGTGGTTTCATCATGGCAGCAGAGGAAGCCGTGGGCTGGCATGTCAGAATGGGAATGGATATTGGAAATGAAATTGTTGGCCACTAGGAAATCCTGCTTATAGCAGATGAAGTGATAAAGCAGTTTCCAAAGTTACAATGGGTCTCCCACCACCTTCTTATTCTGGCTTCTTCCCCCTTCATTTCCAGCTCTGAGGAAGGGCTTGGCCCAAAACGTTGACTGTTTATTCATTTCCATAGATACTGCCTGACCTGCTGAGTTCCTCTAGCACTTTGTATGTGTGTTGCTCTGGATTTTCAGCATCTGTAGGCTCGCTTTTGTGTTTGTGATACCCTGGGTAAACGTATATTGTTATCAAATTCATTTGATTAAAAAATCCTAACAACTACATGGAAGCCTGACCAATTTCACAAAATCATTCATGATTACAACATAAATAAATGGCATTTGGCACGTCAGTTTTATACAGAGATCTCTCAGGAGATTAATCCCTGTCCTCTCCCCATAGACCTGTGTATCCTTTCCTTCTGGATATTTGTCCTGCTCTCTTCAGAACTGAAGAATTGTATTTTCTGCCATCATCGTGCTTTGTGACTCACTCTCAGCAGTAAGCACTAACTGCGCAAAGTTTTCCTCATGCCCTATTTTGAATATTTGTTTAAATACTTAAACAGGATATTCCAAATTGTAATGATAGAGATGTTTACAAACATTTTTGTATTCCAGGAACTGTTAAACTACTGAAAGATTTTATTTATTAAACATTTTTAATTAATTCTTGGAGGTTGCTTTTGATAGTAAGACAAATATGTTGCGCATCTCCAGTTATCTTGATATGTAAGCAATGGGCTCTTCCCGAGTCAGATTTGTTTTGGATGTTCTGTAAGTTTTCATACAGAGTGGAGAATGTCCCCTCCTCCAGAATGCTTCTCTGTACATCTGATTCTACACTCCTACCTATCAGCAAATAGATTTATGTCGGTGGGATTCAATCTAGCAAATTCAGGTTTTGACCAGTTAAGTTATAGGGACTGGTGGAAGTGCTAAAGTGTCCTTTGCAAAGCAAACTTTTGATGACTTTTGGAGAGACAAGAGGCTGAAGTTGCTCAAAAATGTAGCACCAAACAAAGTATTAGGGGAACTCAGTGGGTCACGCAGCATCTGTGGAGGCAAACAGACAATAGTTGTGTGGAGTGCAGACAATAGTTGTGTGAAGTACAGACAATAGTTGAGTGGAGTACAGACAATAGTTGTGGGGAGTACAGACAATAGTTGAGTGGAGTACAGACAATAGTTGTGTGAAGTACAGACAATAGTTGAGTGGAGTACAGACAATAGTTGTGTGGAGTACAGACAATAGTTGAGTGGAGTACAGACAATAGTTGTGGGGAGTACAGACAATAGTTGAGTGGAGTACAGACAATAGTTGTGTGGAGTACAGACAATAGTTGAGTGGAGTACAGACAATAGTTGTGTGAAGTACAGACAATAGTTGTGTGGAGACAAACAGACAATAGTTGTGTGGAGTACAGACAATAGTTGAGTGGAGTACAGACAATAGTTGTGTGAAGTACAGACAATAGTTGTGTGGAGACAAACAGACAATAGTTGTGTGGAGTACAGACAATAGTTGTGTGGAGTACAGACAATAGTTGTGTGGAGACAAACAGACAATAGTTGTGTGGAGTACAGACAATAGTTGTGTGGAGTACAGACAATAGTTGAGTGGAGTACAGACAATAGTTGTGTGGAGTACAGACAATAGTTGTGTGGAGTGCAGACAATAGTTATGTGAAGTACAGTCAATAGTTGTGTGGAGTACAAACAATAGTTGTGTGGAGGCAAACAGACAATAGTTGTGTGGAGTACAAACAATAGTTGTGTGGAGACAAACAGACAATAGTTGTGTGTAGTACAGACAATAGTTGTGTGGAGTACAGACAACAGTTGTGTGAAGTACAGACAATAGTTGTGCGGAGTACAGACAATAGTTGTGTGGAGTACAGACAATAGTTGTGTGAAGTACAGACAATAGTTGTGTGGAGTACAGACAATAGTTGTGTGAAGTACAGTCAATAGTTGTGTAGAGTACAGACAATAGTTGTGTGGAGGCAAACAGACAATAGTTGTGTGTAGTACAGACAATAGTTGTGTGGAGTACAGACAATAGTTGTGTGAAGTACAGACAATAGTTGTGTGGAGTACAGACAATAGTTGTGTGAAGTACAGTCAATAGTTGTGTGGAGTACAGACAATAGTTGTGTGGAGGCAAACAGACAATAGTTGTGTGTAGTACAGACAATAGTTGTGTGGAGTACAGACAACAGTTGTGTGGAGGCAAACAGACAATAGTTGTGTGGAGTGCAGACAATAGTTGAGTGGAGTACAGACAATAGTTATGTGAAGTACAGTCAATAGTTGTGTGGAGTACAGACAATAGTTGTGTGGAGGCAAACAGACAATAGTTGTGTGGAGTGCAGACAATAGTTGAGTGGAGTACAGACAATAGTTGTGTGGAGTACAGAGAATAGTTGTGTGGAGTACAATAGTTGTGTGAAGTACAGACAATAGTTGTGTGAAGTACAGACAATAGTTGTGTGAAGTACAGACAATAGTTGTGTGAAGTACAGACAATAGTTGTGTGGAGTACAGACAATAGTTGAGTGGAGGCAAACAGACAATAGTTGTGTGGAGTGCAGACAATAGTTGAGTGGAGTACAGACAATAGTTATGTGAAGTACAGTCAATAGTTGTGTGGAGTACAGACAATAGTTGTGTGGAGGCAAACAGACAATAGTTGTGTGGAGTGCAGACAATAGTTGAGTGGAGTACAGACAATAGTTGTGTGGAGTACAGAGAATAGTTGTGTGGAGTACAATAGTTGTGTGAAGTACAGACAATAGTTGTGTGAAGTACAGACAATAGTTGTGTGAAGTACAGACAATAGTTGTGTGGAGTACAGACAATGGTTGTGTGAAGTACAGACAATAGTTGTGTAGAGTACAGACAATGGTTCTGTGAAGTACAGACAATAGTTGTGTAGAGTACAGACAATAGTTATATGGAGTACAGACAATAGTTGTGTAGAGTACAGACAATAGTTGTGTGGAGTACAGACAATAGTTGTGTAGAGTACAGACAATGGTTGTGTGGAGTACAGACAATAGTTGAGTGGAGTACAGACAATAGTTGTGTGGAGTACAGACAATAGTTGAGTGGAGTACAGACAATAGTTGTGGGGAGTACAGACAATAGTTGAGTGGAGTACAGACAATAGTTGTGTGGAGTACAGACAATAGTTGAGTGGAGTACAGACAATAGTTGTGTGAAGTACAGACAATAGTTGTGTGGAGACAAACAGACAATAGTTGTGTGGAGTACAGACAATAGTTGAGTGGAGTACAGACAATAGTTGTGTGAAGTACAGACAATAGTTGTGTGGAGACAAACAGACAATAGTTGTGTGGAGTACAGACAATAGTTGTGTGGAGTACAGACAATAGTTGTGTGGAGACAAACAGACAATAGTTGTGTGGAGTACAGACAATAGTTGTGTGGAGTACAGACAATAGTTGAGTGGAGTACAGACAATAGTTGTGTGGAGTACAGACAATAGTTGTGTGGAGTGCAGACAATAGTTATGTGAAGTACAAACAATAGTTGTGTGGAGGCAAACAGACAATAGTTGTGTGGAGTACAAACAATAGTTGTGTGTAGTACAGACAATAGTTGTGTGGAGTACAGACAACAATTGTGTGAAGTACAGACAATAGTTATGTGAAGTACAGTCAATAGTTGTGTGGAGTACAAACAATAGTTGTGTGGAGGCAAACAGACAATAGTTGTGTGGAGTACAAACAATAGTTGTGTGTAGTACAGACAATAGTTGTGTGGAGTACAGACAACAATTGTGTGAAGTACAGACAATAGTTGTGCGGAGTACAGACAATAGTTGTGTGGAGTACAAACAATAGTTGTGTGGAGGCAAACAGACAATAGTTGTGTGGAGTACAAACAATAGTTGTGTGGAGACAAACAGACAATAGTTGTGTGTAGTACAGACAATAGTTGTGTGGAGTACAGACAACAATTGTGTGAAGTACAGACAATAGTTGTGCGGAGTACAGACAATAGTTGTGTAGAGTACAGACAATAGTTATATGGAGTACAGATAATAGTTGTGTAGAGTACAGACAATAGTTGTGTGGAGTACAGACAATAGTTGTGTAGAGTACAGACAATGGTTGTGTGGAGTACAGACAATAGTTGTGTAGAGTACAGACAATAGTTGTGTGGAGTACAGACAATAGTTGTGTAGAGTACAGACAATGGTTGTGAGGAGTACAGACAATGGTTGCATGAAGGCAAACAGACAATAGTTATTTCAGATTGAGACCCTTCATTTTACTTGACGACTTTTAGCATTTTTGATTAACTTTGATTAACTACAGCGAGAGTGCAGAGGAGATTTACAAGGATATTGCTTGGATTGGAGAGCATGCCTTATGAGAATACGTTGAGTGAACTTGGCCTTTTCTCCTTGGAACAACAGAGGATGAGAGGTGACCTGATAGAGGTATATAAGATGATGAAAGGCATTAATTGTGTGGATAGTCAGAGGCTTTTTTCCCAGGGCAGAAATGGTGAACATGAGGGGGCATGGTTTTAAGGTGCTTGGAGGTTGGTTCAAGGGGGACGTTAGGGGTAAGTTTTTTACAGAGTGGTGGGTGTGTGGAATGCACAGCCAGCAAAGGTGGTAGAGGCAGATACAATAGGGTCTTTTAAGAGACTCTTAGATTGATACATGGAGCTTAGAAAAATAGAGGGCTATGCATTAGGGAAATTCTAGGCAGCTTCTAGAGTAGATTACATGGTCGGCATAACATTGTGGGTTAAAGGGCCTGTAGTGTGTTGTAGATTTTCTATGTTTCTATGTTTCAGTACCTACAAAATTAAATTACCTAAATATAATGCTGGGAAATAGAGCAGGCAAGATATTTTAAAAATTGTTGTGAAATAGTTGTGATTTGAATCACAACATTAATAGTAGAATGTTATTGTAAACAAGGTGGAACAGCAGAAACCTGATTGAATGATGGGAAGGACAACAGGGGTATAAATACAACTGGTCAAGACATGTCCAGGCGTCATCGCTGATGAAGATGGCAACGTTTGTCATCGAAATGTTGATTATAATCAATGCCTGTACTCAGCTGGAAGCCCAGGAAGAGTTTATTTTTAGAATGTCATTAGGTATCATTTTTGAAAAAATTAAGTATACTTAAATACATTTTATTTTATATTTAAAATTTCTAATAACTTAACTTCTAATGGTTTCAATACAGTTAAATTTGATTACTCCTGAACATTGGTAATATTCAGAAAAATTCATTGTATTTTGAACATCCTCCAAGATGTATCTATTGCTTAAAAACTTGTCAAATTTTATTCACGGTTATATTCGTGGGTCGGACTTCTGCAGCTTCCTACTGCCCCTCTCTAGGTGGGAAGTTCTAAATGGCCAATCCTCACAAATTCAGAAAGTGTTTATGTTTTCTACTGACAAGAAAATCCAGGTCAAGCTCTCTTTGATTTTAACGACCGCATTCAATTAAGATATATTTTTAATTAACTTTGCGATAATCACATGTATTTACTTTAATTTATTGACAACTGTAAAAATAATATACTAACAATGATATCAGTTTTTTGTGGATTGTTAATGGGTTTGCTGAAATACAAAATAATACACTGTACATCTCTAGTAGTTGCGCAAGGATTAATTTTCAAGATGATATACACTCCTAAAGACGTAAATTGTGGTTTTAATAGCCTTATATGTACATAAATCAACGTGGTTATATTATTCTGACTCTTGTTACAGCCTAGGCGTATGCTGAGGGAATTGATTAATGAGGGTAGCTCAGGGCATTCGCAAATCAACAGCGCAAAATTGTTGTGTTTTGATTGCAGTATGGCACCATTAAATAATGCATGGTAATTAATCCAGAGTCTGTAAGGTTAAAAAAAAAGCTGACCATTCGGAAGCTCATTATTCCAAATGAGCATGCAAGGTGACTAGTAGTTAACCTCTACCTCATGCATAATCACGAGTTCCAAAACATAACACTTTTAACAAGGTGTTGAATTTATTGAAATCGTTAAAATTCCTTTATTATGTTTTCAGCTTCCAAAATTGCACTACAATCAAAGAGACACAGAGTCATAAAGCACAGAAACAGACCCTTCAGCCCATCGAATCTGAGTCAACCACCACGTATTCCTCTTTCTTTCAGTATTAACTGAAACCAGTCCACTCAGTCGGTTGAAGAGTGAGAATCTCTAGATATTGGAGTCTGAAATATCCTCAGTAATTTCTGTTTTATTTCCTCTTTAACACATTTTCTATTTTAAATAACAAATAAAAATGTGTAGCTATAAGGCACTTGGATTTAAAAATACAAATATTCTTGCATAATTTGGACACATTCATGAACATTCCATTTAATACTTCAGTATAACATGTCACGGACCCCGTGACAGGAATAAAGAACCAGCAGAGATGGAAAACACTTTGGAGTCCAGTACTGCTATTGACTAATAATATTTATTAGTAACTACGCAATACAGTAATAAAAATGTAGATAAATCAAACAGGTTAGCAATGATTTTATATATATATATATATATATATAAAGTAAGTTTTTCAGTAAGTGTGCAAATATATGTATGAAAAACCAAGCTTCTTTAAGTCTAGGGGTAAAAAGATATAGTCTTACAATGAGGAGTAAAGTTCAGTTCATTTCAGTTCGTAATATTGAGTTGAGTAGTGATGGAGAGAGAGGGAGAGATCTGAGTCTTCAGGTGAGCTGATGCCATTAATCTTCTTGTTGTCCTTCGAAATCCTTTAAAAGCCATTGACTGTGACTTTAACAAAGGGGACCGGTTTTCTGTGGTGGAGCTATCCCCCAAGCGAGGGTGGACACATGGACAACTCCCCACCAGTCAACCCCTTTTCTCTTTCCACTGCAAGAGCGACGGATCGATCCGCCTGATCGATCCTCCAAAACCCACTTTTCCTGCGGGCACAACAATGTTCATTCAGTGTCCAAACATGTGTCTGAGGTCTATCATCTGACCTCCTATTTTATCTTCCTGTGCTGAGCATCAACTGTCATTCAAATAACTCCTCCTTCCTCTCTCTGTGAAGAAAGGCACAAGCAGGCGAACTGTCCTTGAGAAGTATCAACAACCTGTCTTCGGTCACCAGAGCAACTTTCGAGCTGCTCGGTGCCATCCCTCTCTCCAACTCAGCAGAAATCCAAAAGTTAACCAGTTCTTTCTCATGCCTTAAAGTGACAGTCCAACAGTTAATCTTCGTCTCTCTCTCTCTCTTTCAAAACAAGATGTTGGTGTTAAATAACTCTCTCTCTCTGTCTCTTTTCAAAAGCACAGTTAATAGGGGTAATTCAGGACCGTCACAAACATTACAAGTTGCCCCACCAGTCTCAGGACCATTGTTTCCAAAGGTTACTTTGAATATGTCAGCGCAGCTTTGACAGTGAGTTTCTGTGCTTATTCAAGTCCTTTACATAAAGTAAAAGATGCATTTGGTAGAGACTATAGGTTCTGATTCAGCTTCTTGCTGTAGTTTAAAAAAAATCATTTTGGTTCCCTCAGGGGATGATAGTATTTCACATTTAAAGTATTAAGTAATTTCATTTCATAAATCATTCTCAGGATGCAAGTGTTACTGGCATTGTTGGCATTCATTGTCCATCTGGTTACCTTGCAGTTCAGCTGGGTGGCATATGAGGCAACTTCAGAGCTGAAATGAATGTCAATCACATAATGTACAAATGCAGCCAAATATGAACCAGACCAGGGGAGAATAGCAAATTTCCTTTCTGGGTCCATATGTGAACCAGCTGGGTTCCTTTGATTAATTTAACTATTTCTTTTCCTGATAACATTCCTTTAAATGAATTTAAATTCTCAAACCTCTGCACTGAGTATTAACCAGGTGTAAGAAGTTTGAACGTCCTTCCTGTGAGTGTGTGGGTTTCCTCCAGATGCTCTGGTTTCCTTGTATGTTATGGTGTGGCTCGTTAGGTGGGAAGGGCTAATTCCATGCTCTATCTCTAAATAAATAACAGAAGTACTGCTGAAGAGGACTAGTGAAGTATTGTTTATGGACCGACCACAAACCTGAAGGCAGAAAGGAAGAAGCTATTCTTAAAACACTATGTGTCAGCGTTCATGCTCCTGTACCTCCTCCCTGATGGTAGTAATGAGAAGAGGGCATGTCCTGGGTTGTGAGGGTCCTTAATGATGGATGTCGCTTTCTCGAGACACTGCTATTTGAAGATGTCCTCAATGGTGTGGAAACGTGGTCCCATGATGGATCTGGCTGAATCTACACCCTCCACCGCCTCTTTCCTTCCTGAGCATTAAACCCTCCATACCAGGCAGTGATCCATCCAGTCAGAATGGTTCTGTTGAAATTTGCAAGAGTCTTTGGCGACAGACCAAATTTCGTCAAACTAGAAAGCAAAGCACGAAAACAACCAGGCCACACCAGATTTATCTTTTATCTCTGCCAGGCCACGGTTGAGCAACTGGCCAGCGAGATGTGGAAACTAGCACTTTTCCCAATAGCAGTGGAGCGCCATCTAGTGCTTGCAGTTCATTGGCAACAAACAACAAAGCGGCCTGATCCAGGAAGAAGGTGTAACCGGAGTAACACACACACACAAAATGCTGGAGGAAATGAGCAGATCAGGAAGCTTGTATGGAGAGGAATAAACAGTCAACAGTTCAGGATGAGGCACTTCATCAGTGCTGGAAATGAAAGGGGAAGAAGCCAGAATAAGAAGGTGGGAGAAGGGGAAGAAGGTCAAGCTGGAAGGACATAGGAGAAACCGGATGAGGGGGAAGGAAGTTGGGTGGGGGGCGGGGGGAGTGAAGTGAGAAGCTGAAAGGTGATAGGTGGAAAAGGTAAAGGGCTGAAGAGGAAGAGTCTGATGGGAGAGGAGAGTGGACCATGGAAGAAAGGGAAGAAGGAGGGACCGCAGAGGGAGGTGATAGACAGATGAGGAGAAGAGGTAAGAGAGGTTCAAGATGGGGAATAGAAAAAGAGAGATGGGAAAAATTACCAGAGGTTAGAGAAGTTGATGTTCATGCCACCAGGTTGGAGACTATCCAGACGGAATACAAGGTGTTGCCCCTCCCACCTGAGAGTGGTCTCATCATGGCAGTAGAAGACCATGGACCGACATGTTGGAATGGGAATGGGGATTGGGATTAAATGATTGGCCACTAGAAAATTTCCTTGTCGCAGACAGAGTGAAGGTGCTGACCAAAGCAGTCGCTCTTTCTATGTTGGGGCTCACCAATGTAGAGAAGGCCACGTTGGCAGCACCGGATACAGTAGATAACCCGGAGAGACTCACAAGTGATGTGTTGCCTCACCTGGAAGGACTGTTTGAGGCCCTGAACGGAGGTGAGGGAGGAGGTGAATGGGCTGATATAGCACTTCCTCCACTTGCAGAGGTAAGTACCAGGAGGGAGATCAGTGTAGAGGGATTGAATGGACAAGGGGATCACACAAAAAGCAATCTGTGCAGGGAGGTAAAGATATGTTTAGTGGTAGGATCCTGCAGCGGTGAGCGAGAATGATGTGCAGCTTGTGGAGATCATGGAATGGTAGGTAAGGGCAAGAAGAACTCTATCCCTGTTAACATAGAAACATAGAAACATAGAAAATAGGTGCAGGAGTAGGCCATTCAGCCCTTCGAGCCTGCACCGCCATTTATTATGATCATGGCTGATCATCCAACTCAGAACCCAGCCTTCCCTCCATACCCCCTGACCCCTGTAGCCACAAGGGCCATATCTAACTTCCTTTTAAACATAGCTAATGAACTGGCCTCAACAGTTTGCTGTGGCAGAGAATTCCACAGATTCACCACTCTCTGTGTGAAGAAGTTTTTCCTAACCTCGGTCCTAAAAGGCTTCCCCTCTATCCTCAAACTGTGACCCCTCGTTCCAGACCTCCCCAACATCGGGAACAATCTTCCCGCATCTAGCCTGTCCAATCCCTTTAGGATCTTATACGTTTCAATCAGATCCCCCCTCAATCTTCTAAATTCCAACGAGTACAAGCCCAGTTCATCCAGTCTTTCTTCATATGAAAGACCTGCCATCCCAGGAATCAATCTGGTGAACCTTCTTTGTACTCCCTCTATGGCAAAGATGTCTTTCCTCAGATTAGGGGACCAAAACTGCACACAATACTCCAGGTGTGGTCTCACCAAGGCCTTGTACAACTGCAGTAGTACCTCCCTGCTCCTGTACTCGAATCCTCTCGCTATAAATGCCAGCATACCGTTCGCCTTTTTCACCGCCTGCTGTACCTGCATGCCCACTTTCAATGACTGGTGTATAATGACACCCAGGTCTCGTTGCACCTCCCCTTTTCCTAATCGGCCACCATTCAGATAATAATCTGTTTTCCTATTTTTCCTGTTAAGGTGGTGGGAAGGAGGGGCGAGGGCAAATGTCTGTGAAATGGAGGAGAAATCATTCCATCACTTCCTACCTGTTTCAGTAGAAACCAAAGGTTTCTACCTCTACTGTTTTGAAGAAATTTAATGAAACTTTATGATTACTCCATGAAAATTCATAAAGCCTGCTGACATAAATACATGAAATGGAAAAGTAATAGATGCCAAAGACTAAGAAATTGCTTAAAAGGAAAAAAAATATTAAAACAACCACAGGACTATAGCCAGGAAAAGCATAACTGGGCAAATGAATATTGGAGATTCATGGCTTGGTTATGGTTATTTGCTTGCTATATGCTGATTCTTGGTGCTTCCACTTTGTTCTACTGCCAAATTAATTCTTCATTTCTATGACCATGTATAAAATCATCTCATTTGACTTTGCTTTGTCACTGCTACTGTGAAAAACTGAAGTTAATTTCACAAGTGCGTCTCTGACTTATGAAAATCATCCCAGTGAGGTCTCGTCCGTGTGTTCCAGCTGGAAGACAGACAGCTTATATTGGAAAAAAAAACAACAGCAATTTGAGGAAGCCCAGGCAACCTTTCTTCAAAACTGGGAGAAGTTAGAGCAAAAACAAGCTTAAAAATGTGAAAAGTAGACTGGAAAAGAGAGAATAGGTGAGGTCTGTGCTAGAGCTGAGAGTGGGGGAGATTCAGTGTTGACATGGATGCCATAGGGCTTGCCCATTACGTTCCAGATTTAATTTAAGCTGTACACAGAGACTTGCTTTTGACAACTTCAGACCACCATGGATATTTTTTTGCGTCATAGTTATATTTATTACCAACATATGTATACTATATACACCCTTAAGATTTGTCTCCTTATGGGCAGCCACGAAACAAACCCAATAGAACCCATTTTTAAAAAGACCGTAAAACATGCAACGTGCAGAAAAAGAGAACAAATCGCGCAAACAATAAAAGTAAGCAAATAATATTCAGAACTGAAGTTCATGGAAGTGAGTCCACAGTCACAAAGCCAGTCATCACCGTAGCTGATCCAGGTGTCCGCTTGTTGCAGGCAGGCCACAGCCTTAGTTCAGTGCACAGATGGGTAAACCTCGCGAAGCAGCCGGATAAACTGGCCTACTCCTCACCTCCTGCCCTGGCACCCTGACCTTTTCAATCTGGCCTGGTGCTAAAATCATCAAAACTTTGGGTCATTCCTCATTCTCAGACCAAAGCCTTGCCGCTTTGATACGCTTTTCACCCCAGGCCCCACCACCTTGATTCTGCCTGCACCCGACTTTTCCAATTTGGCCTGGGACTTAAATCGATCAGACCTTGGGTCTCACCTTGCTGTCAGGCCTGGGAACAACAACTTTATTTAGTAAATTTATTCTTATGCAAAGGAGCCTGCGATGTCTGTGTCGGAGGCCAACATCAGAACAGCGTTTGAGAGGCTGAACCCTCAGAAGGTGCCAGGCCCCAAATGGCATACCCGGCAACATACTGAAAACCTGTGCTGACCAACTGGCTGGAATGTTCAAAAACATCTTAAAGCTCTCACTGCTGCAGTCACCTGCTTCAAGGGGGCATCAGTCATACTAGTACCGAAGAAGAGCAGGATGAGATGCCCCAGCAACTATAACTCACATCTACTGCGATGAAATGCTTTCAGAAGTTGGTGTCGGCAAGGGTTAACTCCTGCCTGAGCAAGGACGTAGACCTGCTGCAATATGCCTACTAGCAAACCAGGTCTACAGCAGATGCTCTTCACTAGCTCTTCACTGGACCATCTGGAAGAAGGAATACCTATGTCAGGCTATCAAGCACAGCTTCATATACAACACCATTATCCCTCAGTAATAAGTTTCAATACCTGGCCATCTACAGCTCCTTCTGCAGCTGGATGCTTGACCTCATCAGGAGATCACAGTCAGTGCAGGTTGGGAAAAAAAATCATCTCCTCACTAGCAATCAAGGATATGTGTTTAGCCCACTGTTGTACTCTCTGTACACCCATGATTATGTGCTAAGGACAGCTCAAACACCATCTATAAATTTGCCGATTACACCACTGGTGTTGGCAGGATCTCAGAAGCAACAAGGTGGTGTACAGAGGCGAGATAGATCAGCTGGTTACGTGATGCAGACAACGTCAGCAACATGCAAGAAAAGATCGTGGACCTCAGGAAGGAGAAGTCTGCAGAATGCACACCAGTCCTCATTGAGGGGTCACCTGTGGAAAGAGTGAGCAGCTTCAGTTTCCTGGCTATCACCGTTTCAGAGGATATCACCTAGTCCCAACGCATTGATACAATCACAAAGAAGGCACGTCAGCAGCTATGCTTCATTAGCAGCCAGAAAGAGTAGCGACACTTGTGGCTGTGTTGGTTGTGAACACAGACAACACATTTCACTGTATTGTTTAGATGCACATGTGATAAATAAATCTGAAGCTGAATCTGAGAAGACGTAGCAAATTTCTACAGACGTCCTGTGGAGAGCATTCTGGCTGGTTCCATCACCATTGGGAGTGGCGTCTCCAATGCACAGGATTAAAAGAGGCTGCAGAGGTTCATAAGCTCAGCCAGCTCCATCATAGACTCAAGCCTCCCGGCGCCTAGGACGTCGTCAAAATGCAGTGCCTCAGAAGGATGGCATCCATCATTAAAGGACATTCACCACTCGGGACATGCCCTCTCCTTTAGTATCCCCAGGGAGGAGATACAGGAGTAATTATGCTGTAATTAAATTTAATTGTGATCTTCCTTGGTGTTTGATTGGCTTTGGACAGCTAAATTACAATAACATCTAACTTTTCTAACCCAGAGAGGAGTTAGTCATTGTTAGGATGTGACAGAATCCTTAAAAAGAAAGTTATCATTCATACCCAGCATTACACATATATGAAGAGTAAACACATTTCAAAATAATTCAATATTTCTCATGCAAAACATGACATCCTGAGACATACAGTGATGAACAAAATAGAAAGCTTTCTTATTTATGAAATTAACACGGATTTGATAAATTCTGGAGACATGCAAGTTTCAAGGTTTTGGGAAGTGTTGAGAAAACACCTTGGCCATTCTTTCCCATAAAGAGCAGGTTTCTCTTTCACTGGTCATGACTAAATATCAACAAGTATAAAATAAGTATCCAAAATAATGTAAGGATCAGAACTTAATTGGAGACACAGGTTAACAGGGAAGATCTGGGCACTGGAACAAGCTGTGAAAGCAGAGAGTTAGATCAGCTGCTTGGGTGCACATAGTGTGTGAGAAGTCTTCAGTCTTCAAAATAGTTTTTATTACATTGTGGATTCATTGTAGATGTTCAAAGGGAAAGGAACAAACTACTGCAAGCAAAAATTAGGAGT
This sequence comes from Mobula hypostoma, assembly GCF_963921235.1. Classification (NCBI taxonomy): domain Eukaryota; kingdom Metazoa; phylum Chordata; class Chondrichthyes; order Myliobatiformes; family Myliobatidae; genus Mobula; species Mobula hypostoma. The sequence continues at coordinate 44,408,660 of NC_086099.1, read as the reverse complement.
TGCAGATGGTATAGAGTTAACTGTGGTAACTGAAAGAATTCCTTGGGAGATCATCAGGTTGCCTACAGGCGTTGGAAAAGAATTTTCCAGAGTTTACTTACTCCCAAAGACTGTTGCTCTGTACTTAATGCCTTCACCATGAGAATATAGATAGAATATTGGGAGAACATAAAAAATATATTCATATTATCTGGACCTCTCAAAGCATTTTGCAATCAAAATATTTCATATTTTACAAGCACTTTTGAAATGTAATATAGAACATGGTATCTAATTAGCAGAAAGCTAGAAACACAATTGATATTTTTCTGGGATTTACATACTTCCATTTTCATTTATTCAAAGATGATATATGTCTATGTTGTAAATTCTAATACAAGTAAACTTTATACTTTAAAATACAGTGGATTCTGATTAATTGGGGCACATCAGGACCAGTGCGTTTTGACCCAATTAAGCAACTGCCCCAATTAGCCGGTTTCATGGAAATAGTTAACAATGTATAGAAAAGACAAACTTCCATTTTAGTAAGTAATCTATTATATATTGAAATAAAATGAAGAACAAATTAGAACATTTCCAATGTGACAACAGTACTATAAAACAAAGTATTAGTTCCTAATAGTTTTTGACAGAGTAATTCAACAAGTGTATGTTGCCGTGTATGGAGTGTCTAGGGAGCAGTAGCACCTCTGGTGAAGGGACTTCTTGTGCCCATTCTGGGGCAGTTCAATCACCTTTGCTCCCCACTGAATATTCAGCTCTCACTTGTGGCTCCAAGTAGCTGTTTGTGTGCGACAACAGCCATACCCCATTACACCACTTCGACAGGTAGGCTAAACCAGGTGAGGGTAGCTGGCAGGCCTCATACCCCAGTGAAATAGGGACATGCCTGTCTGAGCACATGAAGTCAGCTGCAGCAGACTGAGCAGATGAGATCAACAGCAAGATCCAATGGCCAGAAGATGGTTCTGCAATGCTTCATGAAGAGCGAAGGGCGTGATAAGTCACAGATGTAGTAATGGTTATCGCTGCAACCAAGGAAGACCCCATTTTGTACCAACTACTCATTCCACTAGATCTGAACTTCTGAGGTGGAGAGAGTGGAAATGGCCCAGTGCAACAGCTTTCCTTTCCTCTTTGAAAGCTCTCCCACACAGGTTTCACTGTTGTCATTGGATACGATGGACAACCAACACATTGCTATGTTCTTTTGCTTGACTGTAACTGAACAACATTAGTGCACCTACTGAAGATAATGAACAGCTTCATACAATGTTTTAGACAATTGCTTCCTCCAAATCTTCATTTTTATTGTAACATTCAAGATGATTGTCAATATCTTCAAATTCTTTGTACAGTTCTGTGCAAAAGTCTTAGGTACATATATATAGCTAAGGTGCCTACAACTTTTGCACAGTACTGTAAAATAGGAAGGTGGCTGGGAAACAGAAATAAGAGTATTTATCTTTGTATTAGCTCAGTAGTATTAAGTGGTATTTGGTAACTGGAAAGTCATAATATATACAGTATTGTGCAAAAGTCTTCGTTATCCTAGCTATATACACATACACCCCTAAGACTTTTGCATAATACTGTAGTTCCTAACTTGAAGTAGTGAAATCATTTTATTTTCACTGCCACCAGTTTGTGACATCTCCGAGCCTGAATACTTGAAACTACGGTGAGCAAAACAGTTCACAATTGCCTTACTGCTTATTTTCACCATCAGTGACAAAGATCACTTTTTTTGAACACAAACATACGCAACTGTTGCTATTTAAACACTGTTCAATCTAACCTGTCTAGCAGCCACACAAGTTCATGCAACTGACACCAATTAGAAATTGTTCAGTAACGGTCTCTTTGTCCAAATTAAGTGGTATAGTGTCCCAAATAAACAAAGGGAATCCTGGCTATTTTCTTGATTAGTTTTTGTTCTGTAAGAGTTGTCCCAAATAAGCAGCTTCCCCGATTAACCGATGGACCAATTAACTGGAATCCATTGTCTATGAGGGAAAACATGTAATATTCTCTCTCCACTTCCTACTTACAGATACTAAAGTATAAAGCATTTGTAACATTGACATTGTCCGAGATGTGCTATATGAAACTGCACGGATCTGTTACCAAATGAAATGGGGTCAAAAATGGTATATGTGGAGATTCATACAAGAGTAAATGGAACAGAAAAAGGAACATTATTTCAAACTTGATAAGCAGTGGGTAGTATTGGGACAAATGAGTAAGAGACAGGTTTAGAACTGGATCCTTGAAGTACAGCTGTCTCCAAAATACTACTGTGGTTCCTTTGACTGGTTCAGAAAGCACATCAAGAATCCTTATTATTATTGATGAACAACTGGAATAATTTACCAGAAAGGTGATTGCTGACAAAACCACACAAGTCATGCAAGAACTGATCTAGATGGATCCATTGGTTTCTATGCATGGGATAGTCTGAATGATCTTCAGTGACCTCTGACAGGCTGTAAGCAGCGATAGGAACAAATAGAAAAAGGATATGGCCATCAATGACAAGCAAGCACATATATGGCTAAAAATAATTTATAGCTGTTACAGCCAAATATTTTCATGTCTATTTCAGTCTTTGCGAAGGCTATTTAAGTAGTAAATAACTGCCAAAATCCATTTGCTACCAAAATAAATAAGGAGACAGGAAAGGATGAAGTGATGGAGTGGCGTAATACTTGAATGGTCTGCTTAATAGCTGATAAAATGAATGAGCTACTGCAAAAAGTATCGGTGGCCTTGTTTGTTGATCCAAGGCGACTTCCCTTTAAAACAACAATGCAGCTTGCCAGCAAGAAGGTAGCGGCAGAAACCGCAGCTGAAATTACATTGCACTGGCAGTTCTAGCCCTAAAGTACACATTAGCTGTCTCCTTCCCTGCAGGAACTGGCCCACCTCAGTCTTGATCTCACTGAATATCCAGAGTTTCTCAGGAAAAGTCTTCTGACAAATCTGTTAGTGTCTGTAAGTGTAAGAAAAAAAGTGATGGGTTCTATCGCTGGCACATCCGAAAGCAGCTCTCTAATATTCCCTCCTTTCTCCTCTAATGAAAATAGGGATAGAATCAATCAAAATTAATTTATAATCAAAGTGCATATATATGTTGCCATATATTACCATATATGTTTACTTGAGATTCATTTTCTTGCAGGCATTTCCAGAAAAATAAAGGAAAATGATAGAATTTATAAAAATTATACATAAACAAAACAACCATTGTGCAACAGAAGACAAATTGTGCAAATAAAGAAGCATAATTAATTAAAATATTAAAAATAAATAAAAAAATAAAAATGTGTGAAACATTTTCCCCCACTATTGTCACATCCCTATAGGTTAGGGAAAAGGGTTTATTAAAATTTAAAAACTAAATAAATATTCTCTTCATGATATTTGATCCACAGGAAAATATGGTGCAGATTTTATATAACTGGGGCAACAACAATGTTATTTCAGCTCAAGCTGCAGGAGAATTCATGGGTGTCCAACCATACGAGTCTCATTCACACATATCTTTTCAAAAGTTAATTGTATTTCCTGAGCTGCTTGTAAACTTGAATGTAATATTAAATTATGCGCTAAATAGACATAAGCAGTATGCTGCTGTAGGATTTTTTTTTTAAAAACTGCAAATAGTGGAAATTTGAATTAAAAGCAGAAATTATTTCAAACTCTCAACAGGTCCCACAGCTTCTGTGGGAAGAGAAGCTAAGTTCCACCTCTGTGTTCTCACTTTGCTGCAGCAAAATGCCTGAAGTAGTGTAAGAGCTTCCTCAAAACAACACCAATAGTCAACAGTATGACTACATTCATTCACAAGGAGTAAGTTTAGCCCCCCTGGTAAGCCTCAGGCTCACTCAACTCGCTGTCATGTAGGGGAAGCAGCCTTCAGCCCCGCCAAACTGGGTAATTAAGTTTGTGTGGATGCTGTGTGATGTACCCCACCCCGCCAAATAACATACAATATATCATATGCGATTAAATGATTACAATTTATAGATATTACTGGAACTATGTAATTAATGGAGATTAAATATAAAAGGAAAGTAAAAGGTGCCAAACTTACCAAAGTTCAACGACTACATGCACAACAATTGGAGCTCAAGTAACGGGGTCCTCTTTCCACCATTCCATCCCCTCCGACCCCCTCGACCTGCCGCCTGGGACCAACCACGGTGGTTGACCAGATGCTCCACACAAGTCTGTCTTCGTCCCCTCTCCTCACCAAAGACCCTGGGCCTCGGACTCCCGCTCGGGGTCCATCCCGTCGGCCAGCTTACAGCATCGCGCCCACTCTCTCTGTCCCCATCGTGCCTTCTCCCCCAAAAGCCCGCGCAACACAATAGCCCGCAGTTGCCCTGTGCAGCCACTTAGAGCTCTCCACTACTCTTCCTTACTCAGCTAGAGAAAACATGTGAAAAGGTTGATTCCTCCCTTTGAATGGCCTTGAATTTATGTCTTTTTCACAGGTTACAACACTGTCCTTCCCAAACAACAAAAATGCTACCTAATATTCCAAGTCAATGCAAAACTTAAAGCAGTAACATCATAAAATGAGGTATTTAAGATACAAGTTGCAAGGCAAATAGCTCACTACTCAACTTTTGACATTTATGCATTTCTACTGAAATGTTTTGGACTCATTGGCATGCGAGGACCCTGAGCCAACTGAGCTTTCTATTTGTTATCATTTGCACATTTTTATTCAACAACTCTGCATTCTATTAATAGCTGATCAAACTAATAATTATACAGACTAACCGGTTCATTGGCTAGTTGAGAAGTGTTGAAGGATCATAATTGCAAAGTGAATTGTGGCTAACTTTTCACAGTTGCGAACTCAGTTTGATATGTCACACATCAGAGAGCTACATGCTTTTGTTAGATATTTAGATGATGCTTTTTTATTTATTCATTTATTTAGTTATTGTATTTATTTAGATACAGTGAGAAATTAGGCCCTTCAAGCTGTGTCGCCTAGCAACCCCCGATTTAACCCTGGCCTGATGATGGGAGAATTTACAATGACCAATTAGCCTACTGACTGGTATGTCTTTGGATTGTGGGAGGAAACCAGAGCACCCAGAGGAAACCCACGTGGTCACGGGGAGAATGTACAAACTCCTTATAGACTGTGGCAGAACTTCTTTTCTCTGGTGACTGGTCTCAAAGCCCTCAGAGGCAGGTAGAACTTGCAGGAGAAGGCAACGTTTCCTCTTGTTATTCACATTCATCTTCATTGCAGCCCCCTGCTTTAGTTCAGAGTGTGCAGACAGCAATCATCTCTCAGCCTTCCGCGTTTTGACCCGCTTACACATTTAATCAGTGGGTGTTTTGCATTTTATTTAACTCGCCCACTGATTTAAAATTGTTGACTCAAGAGATTCTGCTGATGCTGCTAATCCAGAGTTACTCACACAAAATGCTGGAGGAACTCAGCAGGTGAAGCAGCATCTGTGGAAAGGAATAAAAAGTCGAAGCCTCAGGCCGAGACCCTTCATCAGGATCGGACTGGAAGGGGAAAGGAGCCTGATTAAGGTGGTGGGGGAGAGGAAGGAGTACAGGCTATAAGGCATTACATCTATGATGCAGCATTCATTATTGTCTTAATTGCTTTTGCCAAAAAATATGAGGTCTTAGTAACATTAATGCCAATTAGGGGATGCCTATGATCTGCTGAACAAGATTCATTTGACTTGATAAAATATGCAAGCACTGGAAATGTACAGCCCTTTTTTATGGCTGGATGCTACCCAATATTCCATGAGTTTTTCCAAGACACAGCACAGTAGTATGGTAAAGGAACAAAATTATGAAAAGCAGTTTTTTTTTAAATAAAAGTTATAAAGCAAAAAGCACACTGCATTAGCACTTCAGTAAACCATTTTTAAATCCACTTTTGAAATTTATATATTTCTACTAAAATGTTTTGCAAATCCTATGAAATGTCAGTCTTCCCAAGTCCTGGGAAAGCGTGAATTTATTTTGGAAGGTCAAATTTGAAGGCAGAACATGGGGTTAACGGCAAGATTCTTGGTGGTGTGGAGGAACAGAGGAATCTTGGTGTCTACATCCATAGATCCCTCAAAATTGCCGCACAAGTTGATAGAGATGTTAAGGCAGCATATAGTGTGTTGCCCTTCATTAGTCAAGCGATTAAGTTCAAGAGCTGCTCTACAAAACCTTGGTTAGACCAACTTGGAATATTGTGTTCAGTTCTGGTCACCTCATTATAGGAAGGATGTGGAAGCTTTAGAGGGAGTTATCAGGATGCTGCTTAAATTAGAGAACATGTCTTATGAAGATAGGTTGAGCTAGCTATGGCTTATCTGTTTGGAGCAAGAGAGGATGGGAGGTGACTTGATAGACTTGTACAAGATGTTAGCCAGAGATAAGTACTTTACAGAGAGTGGTGGGTGTGTGCAGTGGTGGTGGTAGGAGCAGACACATTAGGGGTATATAGGAAACTCTTAAATAGGCACATGGATGATAGAAAAATGGAGGGTTATGTGGGAGGGAAGGTTTAGATTAATCTCAGAGTAGGTTAAAAGGACAGCACAGCATTTTGGACTGAATGTTCTAAATGTGGATGGGTTAAGAAATTTCTAATGTGATTGAGTAGGGACTGTTCTTAATATATATTTTAACAATGAAGTCTATGATTTAAAAGGTTAACTTTCAAGAACTGCATTTTTCAGAAAGCTGACTGCTAGGAAGTTCTTTAAGAAGCAGTTACTTTTAAAATTTCTGAATTTTAACATTCCCCATCCAACTACTCGCTTGCAGGTTGATTCCAGGCTTCCTCCTAACAGGCTTCTATAGACTTGCTGCCATTCCACACCCCCACAGGTTGGAAAGCATCCAAGCCCCCTTTCCTCTCTCCATTTTTATATGGAATGGAAGTGCTTGTCTGGGACATAAAAATCCTCTCAGGAAATTCATCAATCCTCAATACCAGCTTTAAGTTCCTGACTGGAATTACTCATTTTCAAGTGCAAGAATGTTCTCTATATGCGCTTTTTATTTTTAAAGTCCACCACTAAGTGGCAATCAGGATCGGATCAAAATTGTCAGCTGTTTTCCTTTGTTCTAAGGAATTGAGATCAATTGCAATTTCTCCGTTTTCACCCAACCAAATGGGTACCACATCAAATTACCTGACAGGAGCTGAAGCTCTTCCTAATACTGTAACAGAACGATTGGAGACCCAAGTATTGTGCCAGGTAAAACCTCTTTAACTTAGCAGAAAATATGATGGAACCACAAAAATATTTATGTTACACAATACCAAACAAAACCAAATCTCCTCAGCAAGGGACTCAATCAGCACCCTATCGCTGTCAATGTGACATCCTATTTATAAAGTTAACAGTTAATATACTTCCATTTAGTTCCATCATTTAAAAGCTTTTAGAAAAGATATAATAGTGTAAAAATATGAAAGGATATACAGCATTGTGCAAAAGTCTTAGGTACATCTACAGTATACAGCTAGGATGCTTAAAACTCTTGCACAGTACTGTATGCCAATGTGGAGCAGAGAGAGAGTTTGTAAATCTAGCAGGGGCAAAGGATGTTTAGAATGGTGAGGGTGCCACGGTAGAGGTGTGGGACAGGTGGCAGAGAAGGAGTTCCAGGGACGGGAGTTGGCGCACGTGCAGGCACACCCAATCTTGAGTCACGAGGCAAGGTCATTTGATTCCAAGCAAGTGGTTTATTGATCATTACAGGATGTCTCTTTGGTGCTTCCAGATCCCTTCCTTCTTCCATCCCCTTTTCCCAACCAACCCTCTCCCTCCTCCTTCCCACTCTCAGTCCACAACAAAGACCCACATTAGAATTAGGTTTATCATCATGCACACATGTCATGAGACTTGTCTTTTGTTTCTGGCAGCATTACAGTGCAATACGTAAAATTACTACAGTACTGTGCAAAAGTCTTAGAAACCCTAGCTATGTATAAATGTGCCGAAGACTTTTGCACCATACTGTAGGTTTGAATTACTGTCAAATAATTGAAATGAAACACATTTTGAATGAATACAGAGTGACTGAGATGCAAAAATGACTCATAACGGTTGCTCTAATTCTCAACAGAAAGAAACCTACTTCTACTTAAAGATGAAATTTTTCAGTACAAAATTTATCATCAATTGGGCAATGAATGAAATCAGTCTTCAAAAGGTTATGCTGGATGATAGCTGATTCACTACGCTCACACATAGATAGGCACTTCATTTATTTTACGATATGTGAAGAACAGGCTCTCTCTGTTAAGTAAAATAACAATCAAAAAATCTAACATGTGCAAATAAGGCATCAAAGTTCTTCTGTGCAACAGTCTCTGATAGTTCACCCAGCATTTTCTTCATTCATGCCAAAAATAAAGTAAGGAGCAACTTCTGCATTTCGATGGAGTCTAGATAAGAAAAAGAACCACATTGTTAGTCTTCACATTTAACACTTGTTTTACCAATGCAATGAATTCCTTAAAAATTACGACAAATCCTATTCCAAATTCCACACAATTTTCATCAGGAAAACATATATACGGTATACTGACACTAGCTGAAAATGAAACTGGAAGTGCTTGAGGTTAAGCTAATTTTCATTGTGTTTAAAATTATACCTTGTGTATTTGGAAATAGTAACAAGAAGTTTTAGCAAGGCAGCCGGAAATAGGAGGTTTACACTTAATGTTGGGTACCAAGTCTGCTATCTCTGAGGAAGCCAATTTAAAGGCACTGAAAAAGACTTCAAAAAGAACTGCACTGAAGCTTTGCAGATCTTGCCACAGTACACAATTCTGCACTTGGTCCAAGTGAATTTTAAAGTGTAGCCACTAGTGTTAGACAGCAAACAAAATTAGCACAATTTAAACACCCTGACTGATTCACTGTAATAAATTTCATTTAGGGTATGTTGCGAGTTTGAGTGCAGCCTAGAACTTCAATGTCAAAGATTATGGAAACACAACACAAGGTCTTTTGAGCTTAGATCTCAGTTCATGTTTTCAATTCATAGATCTGTTGCATTGGTTTGATAAGTTACAGTCGAACCTGGTACAGAATTAACAAAAAACTAGAAGAAAGAGGTACAGTGCACACGTTCCAGCCAATAATATCCAACTAGAAAGCCCAGCAATCACACACTGAAATTCTATGGCATGACCATCAAGTAGTCATATACACAATGTGGCTCCAAAAGCAGGACCGAGACCATGCTGAGTAAATCACCTCATAACACCCCAAACTTACTCATCACCTACAAGGATCACATCAGCAGTGTGATGAAATACTCCCTACTTACCTGGATTGGGCACATTCAAAGACAACACTCAAGTAGCTCAAAGCCACACAGGACATAGCAGTCCACTTGATGGGCACCCCATCCACAACTGTTCGCTCATTCCACCATCGACACACAGTAGCAGCGGTTTGCACCGCAAAAGCCTACCAGGACTCCTAGGCAGCATCTCCCAAACCCACAACCTCACCAGCTAGAAGGACAAGGACAGCAAAAACATGGGAACACCTCCAGGTGGAAGTTGCCCTCTGAGCCACACACAATCCTGACTTGAAAATAGAATCGCCATTCCTTCAGCTTTGCTGGGTCAAAATTCTGGGACTCTCTCACCCGAAACATTGTGGGTAAACCCATAACTCAAGGACCGCAATGATTCACAAAGGGAGCTCCAGACTACTTTCTCAAGGGTGATTAAATGCTAGCCCAGCCCACGAAAGTCACATCCCTTGAATGAACAAGTCATTAAAAATCTATCATTTTCTTTGAGGAAAACTAATCTATATCATTTCAGTTGCTGTGCCTATGTACAACATAATGACGTTCAAATTTGAAAAGAATAGCTCTACCCTTTAAATACTTCTGGGAAGTTGCAATAGATACAACTGCAGTTGTAGCCAAGGATTGAACTACTGATCAGAAAACACAAGTTTGAATCCTACCACAGCAGCTGGGAAATTTAATTTTAAAAATTATATATATTTGGAATAAAAAAGCAGTTTCAGTAATGAACAACTTGAAAGAATTAGATTTTCATAAAAAGAAACGATCAGATTTACAAATAACATGCAGGATGGGACATCTGCCAATCTTAACTAGTCCTGGCCTACATGTGATTTTACATTAATCAACACAGATAACTCTTCTGAAAGGACTCAGTGGCTCTTAGTTCAAGTGATAATTAGGGCACGATACAAAACCTTGTATCCTGAACAAAACATAGATCACTTTCTATGATCCACTTAGAAGGAGGGAACGAAAAAGATGGATTTTCATTTCTCAGACATGTGCTGCAATCATTTAGTAAGAGAAAAAATGTTCTAAAACAACCAAGCATTTTATCTCTATTGGCCTAGGTACCAATGACGATTACCATTACTACAGAGGGAAAATGCATTAAACTGTTCAGTTATAGGTAATCCTTCATTAAATAATTTGTTAAAAAGCTGAAGAACAAATATTCCACTTAGACACAGAAATTTGAGTGCACTATTGACAAGTGCATTAAATGGCCAGATTAGAGGTCTGCCAACTATAATTTGGGGCAGGAGCCTGCCATTTTAAATGTGGTGCTGAAGAGGTTGCACCACCTTCTTCAGGCCAAAGGTTGGCCAACTGGGACCAAAGTCTGCTCTGGAGGAGAGAAAACATGAATGACCATGGACCCAACCTAAGAGGTGGAGGCTTGAGCAGATTTGGGGTAGTGGGAGCCTAATGAGAGTGAAGGGACAGGGCTCGAGATATCAGCAGCAGTGGAGATGATTAACATCATATATGTGCATATTATTTAGCTATCAAATCCCCAGTCCAATGCTGCAATATGAGCAGCTGGTTCTCCTGGGAGTGCTCAATGATGGTCAATGTCAAGGATAAATAGCCTAACCTCCCTTGTATTGCTCTGAAAGGAGCATTTCACCAGAAGCCCATCTGTTGTTGAATTCATCTCAGGCATATAATTGTGACCCGTGCCGTGAAGTGCTTGATTGAATTTCCCAAATGAATTGGAAGGACCTGTGTTTGTCGGCACTGCATTCTGTACTGTGTTAAATACACTCTCAATCACATTGCAGTGAAGCAGACAGTGCTAATTATTCTAATTCCAAGGCCATCCTGTGTTGTGACAGGATACCTATAAATATTTGAAGATTCTGTGAACACCTAAACCTGACACACAAGCAACTAAAAGCCAACTTGATGCTAAATGACAATGGAATTAAAATGATAAGATACAAAGCATACATCACTGCCCAAGAAATGGGAAAATGTCTCTGTAATCTACTGAGAAAATTGATGTAATTGACCAGCAAGTATGGTGTAATAGTTAAATTTGGCACATTTAAGCATATGTCCCTGAAATAAGATGTTTTATTTTATAATGAGTACTTGTCCTTCCCTCAAAATAAAAGATCAGATAATATAGCTAGAATCTGCTGAATTAATAGATTAAACCTTTTGTTCAAAGTCTCTGCAGAAATACAAATAGAGGTGTTAACCTGTGTCTCGATAGACAGGGCTTAATCTTTGCTGGAAATCTGAAACAGCTCTGATGAACAATCATTAACCTGAAAAGCTGTGTCTCTGCCTGACATGCTAAGTACTGCTAGCATTTTCTGTTTCAGATTTCTATTTATTTTAAATTTATCCTCTCACTTTAAAGTAAGCATGTTAACACTGGTAAATTACTTTACTATCATCATATGCACCGAGATTGAGTGAAAATCTTTGTTTTGCATGACGTCCATACAGATCGTTCCCAAAGCATGTTGAGGTTGTACAAAGGAAAATCATAACAGAATGCAGAATAAGTGGTTTCGTTACAGAGAAAGTGCAGATGTAGGTGGACAATAAAATGCAAGGTCATTATGAGGTAGATTGCAAGACTTACCCTCCATTTTATCGTACTAGGCAGCCATTCAACAATCTTGCAGCAGTGGGACAGAGGCTGACCTTGACACTGCTGGTACGTACTTCCAGGCTTTTCCATTTCCTGCCCAGTGGGAGGGGCAAATAGCGACAATGTCCAGGGTGGATGGGAACTTGGATTATGTGGCTGCTTTACTAAGGCAGTGAGAAGCATAGAAAGAGTCCACGGGGAAGAGGCTGGTATCAGCTCTGTGCAGTTTCGTGCAAGAGCAGACGTCGTACTAAGCCGTGGTGTCTGTGGATAGGATGCCTCCTTTGGTGCATCTATAAAAATGGTCAAAATGGACATGCCAAATTTCCTTAGCCTCCTGAGGAAGTATAGACACTGGGGCACTTTCTTTCTTAAGGCCTCTACATGCAATGACCAGGACTGGCTTCTTAGTGATGTTCATTCCCAGAAACTTAAACAAGTCTGATAAAATTGTGCTTCTAAGCAGTCTTATTCGGCAGTGTGAAGTTCAGGATTCGCCTTTATTATTGACTAGAAAGCTTACAGCCTACATTCAGAATGTTTGATGTTTTCTTTTTACTAAGCACACAAGTAGAAGCCAAAACTTTATACTCCATGGTTAATGAAGGCAAAGCAGTTTTGGGAGCAAACATTAACGTAGTATCTTTACTTGCCAATAACAATGACTGGATGACGCTAACACACAGCTTTATAAGTAAACTGGATGTTTAAAATGGTACACCCACATATTGCCTGAATTACATAAATGTGACGCATCTCTACTGGTAATCAACACTTTTTGGTCAGACAGTAACCCATCAATATGTGCCAGAGTCCAAACTGAAACCACAGGCAATTTCTTGTGTAATTACACAAACATATAGCAGGAAATTCACAACCTGGACTAATCATAACTTCTCCCAAAATACACAAAAACTTTTTTCAATCAATTTCACACACACAGCCAAAGACTTCCCAAATTTCTTCAAATAAATACACATGCTATTTTATATTTTTTTATATCCTTCTTTGAAAAGCAATTGAGTGCAGGTCAACTTTTCAAGTTATAGCACAGAAAACATTATTTTTGCTTGATTTCTACCTGCTGTTTCCAATTCCAATCCAGGCTCTTTGCCCCTTTTCCATATCTTTCTTCACTTTTTCTTTCCAAATACTTTTTTGAAAGTACTTTTGTTACAGTCTCTACATGAATAATCATGTTTCAGGAAACTACTAGGAAATATTTAGTTTCTTCTAGCAAAAGTATTTAGTCCTCTCACTAAGTCACTATTTAATTGTAAATTCACAATCATTTATATTCAGTTTTTCTTATAACCGGGAGAACTCTTGCTCTCTTTAAACAATGAGAAATCACATAAAAGCAGCCATGAAGGTTCAAAGTAAATTTTATTATCAAAGTACACCATATACAACCTGAGATTCATTTTCTTGTGGGCATACTTCAGCAAATGTATAGAGAAGTAACTATAATAGGATCAGTGAAAGATCAACCAGAGTGCAGACGACAACAAACTGTGCAAATGCAAATATAAGTAAATAGCAATAAATCACGAGAACATGAGATAATGAGATAGAGTCCTTAAAGTGAAACATTGGTTGTAGGAACATTTTATTGCTGGGAAAATGAGTGTAGTTATCCCTTCTATTCAAGAACCTGATGATTGGGGGGGGGGGTAGTAACTGTTCTTGAACCTAGTACTGTGAGTCCTAAGGCTCTTGCACCTTCTACCTGATGACAGCAGCAAGAAGACAGCATCACCTGGGTAGTGGCAATCTCTGATCATGGGTGCTGCTTTCCTACAACAATGTTTCATGTAAATGTGCTCAATGGTTGGGAGAGGTTTACCCGTGATCCACTACCTTCTGTCAGATTTTCTGTTCAAAGGCATTGGTGTTCCCATACTAGGCCAGTCAATACACTCTCTAGTACACAGCTACAGAAGGTAAATTGAGGATTGCTTTAAGGTGAATCCAACATTCACAGGTTGAAGCATTGAATATAAAAGTTGGGACATTACTACAACTTTACAAAATAATGATTAGCCCATACTGGGAATATTGTATACAGTTTTAGTCGTCACATTATAGAAAGAATATGGTTCTGCTGAAGAAAGTGCAGAGGAAATTTAGCAGGATGTTATCTAGATTGGAGGACTTTATAGTTAAAGGTTATAGGGAGAGATTAGATAGGTTGGGCTTGTTTTCCCCAGAGTGAAGAAAGCGGAGGAGTGATAGATGTATATAAAATGATAATGTAATTCGTTCAGATAGGTGGAGAGTCAAGTTTTCCAATTGTATGATTATAAAACCAGTAGGGAAGAAGATTAGGAGAGGGGAAGGAGTTTTAAATATGATCTAAGGAGAAAGTTTAGATGAGATATGGACTGCACTTTTAGAATCAGATACCTCTTTGTTTAAGGGTCATAAAAGACAGGCACATGACGAAGCAAGGTGTAGAAGGATACAGATGTAATCAGGCAAATGCGATTACTGAAGATTGCCAGAAACGTTGGGATTGGACACAATGGGCTGGAGAGCCCATTCTTGTGCAGTATGACCATGATGCTATGACCATCAAGAAACTAACAGGATTGAATTAGCATCTAGGTTGCAACTCTTCCAGTCATACTTTCAGTTGACCTCCATCGAGCTCTCGCTGAACAGTGCGAAAGTACCATCAGTTTTCCTGCGTCTCTGTACTAGTAAATTTTGGCCCAAGATCTTACTATCTGGAGCACACCTCTATTCCATGTTCTTTTTCTCCCTTCTCCAGACATTCTACCCTCCTACAGCATTAAACATCATTTGTCATCTAACTGTCCAATCCGCCATCCTGCCTATAGATTCACATAATCTCCAAAGTTCGCAAATACCTAGGAATCAAAAACTGTTAACTTTGTCCTGTCTTACATATATACATGAACAATACCGCAAGGCGCACCACATTTCCCATTCTACCAACTTCAAAATATCTACTTTCGTCCACTATCTCGATCCATTCATTTAACCACAGCAATAATACCATTTGCTTTCATTTTCATAACTACTCTGATATGCTACTTAATACACATCACAGGACACTCACTTTTTAGATGCTATCACTTTGTTTTTTAAATGAAGCATGACCTTCATTTTCCAGATGTATGCCAGCTGTCCCAGATTAACTTATGCCCTTCCAAATGTTCACAAATTTCACCCGTACATCGAGTCTTTAGGCAAAGCTAATTGATTTGTAATTTTCCAGTCTCTCTTTTTTTTTTGAAGAGGGGAGAACATTTTCCACCCTGCAGTGCTTTGGCTAAATTCACATTGCTGAGGCTCATGTTTTTAATCATTATTGCTATAATTATTTCTTCCCTAAACTATTTGGAAGCCCACACCATTCAGATTTTGTCATGACCTCAATCCTAACTGAGTTTCTTTTGATTGCACCATTTTTTTTGTTAAATTCTTACCTTAAGTGCTCTCGATCCTGCTGGGATTTCCGACATTTATGTTGTTTTATTAGAATGAGCATATTGCATTCAAACATTATTTTCTAGTTGATTCACTACTTCCTCCACCATTTTAACCCCAAGCAATTAAATGGGGTTTTAACCCCAAGCAATTAGATCAGGTTTTACCCCTACGCATTTACAGAGCACACAGGAATACTTTACACAACAATCTCACAATTATGACAAAACTAACTATCTTATAAAGTTACTCTATTTCACTAAATTATCAGAAAAAATATTTTTGTACAAATCGTCTTTGTACATGCATTTTAGTTTATTCAAAATGAAAAGGATGCATTTTCAAGATTGAAATGCAAAATAAACCAGAAAAATGTTCAAAATTGCCTCATCTTAAAATTAGCATTGCAAATACTGAGCAAGTGATTGGAACAAATGTCAGCAAATGAAAGCAATATTATAAAACTGTTAAATTAATGCACTAAATTTATCAAAGCTTTTCCACAAATCCAAAGCTTTGCCAGAAATCTAGATCTTTGCTACACATATGCCCAACTTTCCTTCCTTTGTTATTTTAATAACTTTGAAAATCAGCATGAAAAAAAGTTAAATTGATGCAACAATAATGGAATGCATTTCAATAATGAAGTGCTCTGCATGTTTATTTCTTAAACTAAAGCTGTAAAGACAGGGTTAGTCCAATTATATTTGACTTTTATTTCAAATCAAGCCTCCTTCTGCCCAATAAGCAGATGAACAATACTTAATGCTTCCTGTCACTAATAGGCATTCATTATCACCGGTCCATAATTTTCTACAGCTGCATGAAGCAGATATCCAATAAGGCAAAGAACACAGCTTAGCTGCTACATGTAAATGAACTTCTATTCAAAATGAAATTATTTGGCAGAAACAGCTACTGAAAGCCAATTTGTAAGGTTTTATATTTTTGCATTTATATGGTCATGTCTAATACTATCTCTGTCTTTAAATATTTCTCTCTATCCCAATCACTTAAGTTCCTTCCCTACATTTGAGTAACTGAAGCAAGATGGCTTATTTGGCCCATGAGACATTTATTGCATTACTGTTCATCATACAGCGTGCAATTCATATGCCAGCTTGCTATATGAACACTTTGTCCTCAGTCACTGGTTCATTCTAACAAAATCAATGCCCAATAAAATTGTTACGTCATTTCCATAGTGAGAAACGCGACACATTTTGACATATTGCCTAAAAAATCACCTGCTGATTTAGTAGTGTTGTTACATAGCACTCCAAATATCACTTCGATTCTGAGTTCACCACAGTTAAGTTCAGCAGCACCCAAGATGCAAGGTGTCAGATCTTTGTTTGCCAGTTTCCTTTACACCCAAACGAAAATCGGGAAAAACTGGAACCATTTGCAGATTGGTTGGAAGGGAGAAGGCCTTTGATCCCTTGAAAGGCGGGTGGCTAGAATTGGAGCTAGTGAGATTGCCCAGATTTCACCCCAGTCCTAAACATGTTGCTGTTTTGTAACTATTTTGTATTTTTCAGTTTAACTTTCATGTTCAAGCGCATTATATATACATGTAGCAAGACAGAAATGCAAGAAACAGAAATGTGGCCATATTTAGATTAAAAAAATAAACATTGGTCTCCCAAAATTCAGCACATTTTGACATCAAGGAAACCAAATGACAAGCTGCAATAATAAATGGAAACCTCTTGTTGCAAAAAGTTTGTGGCATTATAGGGAATAACCCTGTTCAGAAAATATGTTTAGGTAAATTAACTACAACCTCAAGCAATGTTAAGTTCAGCCAGATAGAAGAAATCATGATCCATAATTTACTAAAATAATGTAAAATTCAAATAATCCAGACACCTTACCTTAGAAATGCCCGTAATCGCTCATCTCGTCTCCACTTTTTATAAAAGGAATAGGACAGGTACATCAGGATTACTCCACCAATGCAACCAAACACAGCTCCAGTCAGCACATCACTACCCAGAGAAGAAAACAAAATATCCACTGAGGCAATGAAATTACACTTAAATGCTGCTGTACTAAACAGAAATGTCAGCATAACAAAGTCCTACTTTGGGTTTGCTAAGAAAACCTTTCAAAATTAAACTGCATTAAATCAAATTATAACTAACAACTTCTGAAAAGGTTTCATTAGCTCACCAATGAATACCAGGTCATTGTCTCTTGGACAATTGCATCCTCATTTCCCCAAGTGTGATGCCGTTGTGGCAAGGCAAGCTGACCTCTAACTCACAGAGCCAATCACCAGCTTTCAGATAGCTCCTCATTGCTCCATTAACCTAGTGGTCCCCAACCTCCGGGCCGCGGACCAATACCGGGCCGCGAAGCGTGCAGCGGTGGCCGGGACGCACCCAGCACATCTTTAAGAAAAAAGCCAAAATAAACAAGCAATTTAATTAGGTGCCTCCCGGCACATAAATGTCAGCAATCACCTCTGATCTGGGCCAACATTTACGTGCCGGGTGGCACCTAATTAATTAATTTGCTTATTTCAGCTTTTTTCTTAAAGATGTGCTGGGTGCATCCTGGCTACCACTGCACCCCTGCATGCTTCACGGCCCAGTATCAGTCTGTGGCCCGGAGGTTGGGGCCCACTGCACTAACCCACCAATCAATATCTCCTGGACAACTGTATCCTCATTTTCACAAGTGTTCTTCCTGATAAAGATACAAGATGGTGCCAGTGACCAACAGAGGCATTTTCATGGGGCTCACAAAACTGCTAGAAACTCTACAAGGTATCCTTCTTCTGATCTGCGATTGCTGCAGTCTGCAGCCTGTAATTTCCTTTTTAAGGATGTACCTTTTAACTGACTAAATGGTGGCACTTTTGTGATCTCCTGGGGGATTCAGCAAACTAGACTCTCGGGACTGCAGGTGTGGCCAGGGTGACCTTCACTGGGGAGTAGGCCCTGCACCAAGGTGTGATGACAGAAAACAAACCTGTTGTCGGCTCTGTGTTGATTAAAGCATCAAGCAAGATTAAAATAGCTGAGGATGAAAACAGAAAACGAGCAGGCGATCAATGCTCTCTGCCTGGGTTTGATTGGTCTCTCACTCTCTCTCTCAGGTCCCACAGCATTAGTTTTGGAAGCAGTCGCTGCCCTGCAGCCATCAGGCCCCCGGATGGGCTTCACTCACCTCAGCACTGAACAGGCCCCACTTCCAGAGACTCTGCAGCTCATGTTCCACGTCTTTTTCTTGGTCTACTTTTTTCTTACTGTTTACTCGATTTGTCCAAGGCATCAAGGGCGAAGGACAAACCAGTGTTCAGCTCACTTCTCTGCCAGGTTTACTCATTTCAGCTCTGAACTAACTCTGTAGCTGTTGCCTGCAACCATCAACACTAGGCTCAGTGCTGAACCGGCTCCATGGTTATGGTCTGTAGCCATCAGTCTCCTGGACCATCTTCACTCACCTCCCTAGCTGTCTTTCCCTCTCCGCCGCCTCTGCTTTTTGCAAGGATCACTCCCTACACAACTCCCTTGTCCATTCATCCCCCCCATCCCTCCCCACCAATCTCCCTCCTGGCACTTATCCGTGTAAGCGGAACAAGTGCTACACATGCCCTTACACTTCCTCCCTCACTACCATTCAGGGCCCCAGACAGTCCTTCCAGGTGAGGCGACACTTCACCTGTGAGTCGGCTGGGGTGATATACTGCGTCCGGTGCTCCCGATGTGGCCTTCTATACATTGGCGAGACCCGACGCAGACTGGGAGACTGTTTCGCTGGACGCCTACGCTCTGTCCACCAGAGAAAGCAGGATCTCCCAGTGGCCACACATTTTAATTCCACCTCCCATTCCCATTCTGATATGTCTATCCACGGTCTCCTCTACTGTAAAGATGAAGCCACACTCAGGTTGGAGGAACAACACTTTATATTTCGTCTGGGTAGCCTCCAACCTGATGGCATGAACATTGACTTCTCAAACTTCCACTAATGCCCCATCTCCCCCTCGTACCCCATCCATCTCCCGCTGTCCCCCTCACTATACCCCTTGCCCATCCTCTGGGCATCCCCCCCCCTTTTCTTTCTCCCTAGGTCTCATGTCCCATGATCCTCTCATATCTCTTCTGCCAATCAACTGTCCAGCTCTTGGCTCCATCCCTCCCCCTCCTGTCTTCTCCTATCATTTCGGATCTCCCTCTCCCCCTCCCACTTTTAAATCTCTTACTAGCTCTTCTTTCAGTTAGTCCTGACGAAGGGTGTCGGCCCAAAACGTCCACTGTACCTCTTCCTATAGATGCTGCCTGGCCTGCTGCGTTCGCCAGCAACTTTTATGTGTGTCCCTAGCTGTAGACTCACTTTCGGGGACTCTGCAGTTAATGTTCTGTGTGTTATTTGTTTACTTTTTTATTGCTTGTACAGTTTGTTCTCTTTTGTCACCATTGGGTGTTTGATGATCTTTGTTGTCTGTGTGTGTTTTAATGGGTTATATTGTGCTTGTTTTGTGCTGCCTGCAAGAAGATGAATTTCAAGGTTGTACATAATTTACATACTTTGATCATAAATGTACTTTGAACTTTGACACAGCTCCCAGTGTGGTAGCCTACTCTAGTCTTCTGCCAAGTTTCACAAGTAGAACTGTTCAGGAAAAGTAATATGCAGAACATAACTTGAGGACTGGTTACTCAGGATACATATTCAATGCGGGGCATACTGTATAGACATGGCAGAGAGGAGACACACAGCTAAAGTCCAATATTAATCTTTCAAAGAAGAACATTGATTTTCAGTTTTGGCATCCAGGAGTCAGAAAGCAGCACTGGAGAAATATTTAAACAGTAGGAATGTAATGAACCTGCAAAATTATATTAAATTGTTGGGATGGTATAAAGTGAACACACTAAGAGGAAATTTAGATATGAGGGCCGGGGAAGGGGTGGGGTGTGGTGGTGAAATCGGTGACTGACCAGACTCCTGGATAGAAATGTGAAAGAAGCAAACAGACGAATTATTTATAAAGGACAACTGGTTGCTGCAGCATGGGTGTAAATCTTTGACATTTTTGAAGACTGAATCTGTATCATTGTACTTATTTTGAAATAGTCACTAGAGGGACTAATGGGGGTCTGTCGTTTGTGGACGGTGTTAAATCAACGGGAGAGTATCAGCTACCAGTTGCACACACCTCCTTACACGCTGCTTTACAACGGAACTCATGCGAGGGTGATTACACCTAACAGCCAGTACCCTTGCACATATTTAGTTCCAGCTCCTGATGACCAAGTTCATCATGACATTGCCCAAAGCACACAGCACTTTTCAAAGCAAAGGGAACACAGTGCAACCCCACTTAGCTGACACGAACACCAACTGCACAATCTAAAAGTGTCAACATACACTCATTGTTGAACATAATGCATCATACTTCATCTGAACTGAAACAGATGTGGTTCCACATGAATTTCATAAACATCCCTCCAATTTACAGGAAACACTTAAATTTTTTAATCAAGAAGCACAGCTCATCTTTGAGAAATGGTTTTGCAATTTAACCACTAGAACGAATTACACAAACATCAGTAAAATCATTCCATGTCATTTGTATAGCGACTAGCTATTTACACGTGACTAAGCCACTGAAAATGACTCATGTTTTGCTGCTAGCTTTTGTGTGCCACCATAAAGAAATGGAAAACAAATAATGAAACTTTAAAATTACCATTTGTCAATGTGAATTATAAAACTGTGACATGTATTTATTTTATGCAAAAGGAATTCTGTATCACTGCAAAAATTAGATTAATTCTGGAATACCTTTGTACCATACCACATTTTCAAGCAGAACAGAAATCCAAAAACATTTGCCAGATCTCTCATTTTGAATGCTAATCCATGCCCAATATGCACAACTTTGAAATAATAAAAAATCATGAGATACTGCAGGTTGAGTCAAACTACATATCTATAAAGTACAAGTTGCAGTGACTTTTAAACTGATATTTAAGACTGTTCAAAGAATCTGCATAAATATGATACACAACAAAAGCAACAGTTAATCTATTCTACCAATTTATAAATATGTATAAATGAACATCTGCACATCTTAAAGCAAGCCCCAACCATCATTGTCAGCAATATTCTATCCCTAATATTTATTTTTCTTTGAGTATATTATTCCAATTAGTCCCCAGAGAATCTTTGAAAAGGAGTTGAGATTCAAATAAAGCATTGTTTGATGCTCATGTGCTCTTTCCTTTCCTTCTCAATTACTAATTTTTCATATGCAAATATATCCCAGCTGTTACTAAATACTAATATACAGACTAAATATACAATAGCAGAAGCAGCATACCGAACCGTATATAATACTAAAGGACCATAATTAGCTGTCATACTCATCAAATCAACTCATTTACAATGGTGTCACATTCCCTCAATTCAGAAATCAGGCTAATTATTCCAGTGTTCTTTTCAGTCACATTAAATTCCAATTGAGTGAGCAGCTGGGTTGTTTATCCAATGACAATATTGCTTGAATATATTTAATGTGTAATTCACTCATACATCAATATGCATCCCATGACTGTGATAGGAACCAATCAAAAGATTCGTACAGGTTGGAAGGTGAACGAGATGGCAGCTGGAGAGCCCTAATTTGATTTATAGAAACACGATTCAATATAGCGGCATGGGACAAAACAGTCTTCCATTTTTTTTATGATAATATGGATTGAAATTTCAAAGGTAATGATTTGCTGGCCTCTACTGGTGAAAGCTAAAGAACTTGTAGGCTGTCAATGTTATTCAACAGCAAATGAAAAATAGCAGAGAAAACTTAAAAATTAAACTTTAAAGTGGTTTTAAAGAGTCTCCATAAACATATAAAATGACCAATGAAATTAGATTGAGTAGGACCTTTCTCATCACCTCATGCCCTCTCTTGGACCAGAATCAGAATCAGGCTTATTATCACCGGCATGTGACGTACAATTTGTTAACTTAGCAGCAGCAGTTTAACACAATGCATAATATAGAAGAAAAAAATAAAATAATAATAATTAATAAATAGGTAAATCTTATTCAGTATACTTTATACAGTATATGTATATTGAATAGATTAAAAATCGTGCAAAAAACAGAAATATTATATAATTTTTAAAAAGTGAGGGAGTGTCCAAGGGTTCAATGATCATTTAGGAATCAGATAGCAGAGGGGAAGAAGCTGTTCCTGAATCGCTGAGTGTGTGCCTTCAGGCTTCTGCACCTCCTACCTGATGGTAACAGTTCCTACAGACAAATGTAGGAACTGTTTACTGAGGAAGAAAGTTTCTGAACTCTCTCGCAAATAATCATTTAAATGTTAAATTTCATACCTGTACAAAAAAGATTCTACAATTGTTTTTAACATCTTATAACTTCTTACCCTTTTTATGTCAGTCAATATAACCCTGCATTACATTATCACAAAACATAACCTTACCCTTGGCTTTCCGATAATATTTTGCTGAATCTGATATCTCTCTCCTTTAAAGGCCAGTTATCCTGAAGTCCAGAGCAGGAACAATGCAAATACTCCTAGTGTGATCGAAGCGGGGATAGTTTTTCAGCCGTAGTGGATCACTCCCTCCTTAAAGCTTCCTCTTACAGTGAGTGGTATTGCTTCTTGAATATTCTTGTATTTGACAGCAATGTTCAAGTAAATTGGCTACATAGACTCTCAAATTTTGAGCTCCATTACTCCAAAATTCATCAGTTTAAGAAAATACTTAGATTGAAGTATACATCTATCTTCATGGTAATTCATCTGTCACTACTCTGAGTCATAGAAAAGTACAGCACAGAAGTGGGCCCCTTGGCCCATCAAGTCCATGCAGAACCATTTAAACTGCCTGCTCCCATCAACCTGCACCCTGTCCATAGCTCTCCAAACCCCTACCATCCATGTACCTATCCAAACTCCTTTTAAACGTTGAAGTTGAGTTTGCATACACCACTTGTGCTTGCAGTTCGTTCCACACTCTCAGTACCCTCCGAGTGAAGATTCCCGCCACCAAGCTCCTTTTTCACCTTTCACCCTTAACCCATGACCTCTAGTTGCAGTCCCAGCCAGCCTGCTTGCATTTACCCTATCTATACCCGTCATAATTTTCTACAACTCTATCAAATCTCCCCTCCATCTTCTATGATCCAAGGAATGAAGTCCTAATTAATTCAATCTTTCCTCAGGTCCTCTAGTTCTGGCAACATCTTTGTAAATTTTTTCTGTACTCTTTCAGCCTTATTTACATCTTTCTTGTAGGTAGGTGAGCACTTTTAATATCTTTATTTTTCCGTTTCAGGGTTCTTTTGAAGACCCTAACCTGGAGTTACACGCAGGCTTCGGTTCTTTGTGGGAATGGGACCCGTTCTCGTGGTTCCACGACTGGCCATTGTTCGACATGCCAAGGGTTTGGCCTGAGAGTCTCGATTGTGTTCGGAAGCCTAAGATCTCAAGGCTCTGGAGACGGGTGGATCGAGGGTCAGTGTCATGGCAGGAGACTCATGTGTCGTCGGGGAGGCTGGAAAATCTTTCACTGTTGGCCCAAAGCCCCAAAGTCTTTGCGATCTTGGGACACAGAGCTCGAAAAAAGTGACGAAACGGACTTTTAACATTCGTAAATCAGCGGGTTGTTGTTATGTCTCCTGCTCGCTGTGAAAATGGGGTCACCTTCCTCTCCCTTGCCAGGGAGAGAGAGAACCTGTGCTTCGTCAAATGTCAGATGAAATGCGAAGCCTTTGGGGTAACTTTGGTCTGTGTCTTTGCTATTGCTCAGCACACGCTTGGGCTCGGTGACGGTACCGATGCACTTTTTTTTTTGCTGGTGGGGGAGGGGGGGATTGTACTTGCTGCTGCTTACATGTAGGAGGGGGAACTGGGGGGGGGACTTTGGGGTTCTCATGTTTAACTCTCTTCATTCTTTGGGGCACCTCTATTTTCGTGGATGTTTGCAAAGAAAAAGCACTTCAGGATGTATATTGTATACATTTCTCTGACATTAAATTCGACCTTTGAACCTTTGAAAACTTCATGCAATACTTCACATTAGGCCTCACCAGTGTCTTATACAACTTCAATATAACATTCCATCTCCTGTACTCAATACATTGATTTATGAAAGCCAATGTGCCAAAAGCTTTATGACCTGTGACGCCATTTTCAATGAATGTCAATGTTTTCTTGTAATTTAATGTTCCTCGTCATTTTCTAACAACCATCAACTTCTATGCCATGAGTAAACTTGAGTATATGTCTAATAACAACTCATCAGTTAATAAAGAAGATGCTAGAGATCACTTCCCTCTGGGACGCCACTTGTCACTTCCTACTATTCAGACACACCATCACTTCTGTTTTCATCTATCTCAGAACCAATCTCCTAAACCAGATCACAAACAAGAGAAAAGCTGCAGATGCTGGAGATCAAAGTAACACACACAAAATGATGGAGGAACTCAGCAGACCAGGTAGCATCTACGGAAAAGAGTGTTGTCAGCGTTTCAGGCAAAAACCCTTCAGCAGGACTTAAGCAGATTATTGATTTTCCCTTAACACCTTAAAGAAACAAAAACTAATTGAGAAAATAGCCAGAATTCTCTTCGTTTATTTGGGACACTATGCCGCTTTATTGGGACAGGAGACTGTTGCCAAATAATTTCTAACTAGCATCAGTTGCATGTCATTAAAATGCAAAATCAGGTGGTTTTTTCTAATATATATAGAAATCACGTGAACATTAAGCACTGCATTGCGTTTCATGCGAACAGTTTTTAAATAGCGTCAGTTATGTGTGTTTGTGTTCAAAAGTAATGATTTTTGTCACTGAAGGATGGCAAGAAATAAGCAGTGAGACAACTCAGAACTATTCTGTTCACTGCGGTTTCAAGTGTGAGTCTTGGAGATGTCAGAAACAGCTGGGAGTGAAAATGAAATGATTCCTCTACTTCGTTAGGAACAATTAAGAATTTGCAGGCATCAGCAATAATCTTGAATGTTACAATGAAAATGAAGATTTGGACGATGCAGTCATCAAACTCATTGCATGAAGGCAGTCCATCATCTGTACTCGGTGTCTCCGCTGATTTTGCTCATTTACAATCAATCAAAAGAATGCGGCAGCATACACTGGATGAATTCCTCGGTCAATAACTATTAGGAACTAATGCACAGTTTTCTGGTACTGTAGCAGTATTGGTAATGTTCTAATTTGTTTTGTATTTTACTTAAATACCTAATTTGTTACTCAGTTAAATGGTAGTTTGTCTTTTTTATACCTTTTTAACTAATTCTATGAAACTTCGACGAATTGGGGCAGCTGTTTACTTGGGCCAAAATGTACTGGTCCTGCTGTGTCTCAGAATCCCCTGTATATGCAATTGATAAATGTCTTTAACCACCAAATTCTACGTTTGATTTCAACATTTTCCCTGCTACTGTAAAATACTTAAACCAATTTTATGCAATGTTGACCAAAAACGCCAATACACATAGTTAGAATTGATCAGTTACACATAATCCCACTTTGAAACACCAATATCTAAGGTTTACATACGAGTTGAGTAGCTTGGCGTGGTTCCAGCGGCCATCAGAATTGGACTGTGCTTTTGCTCTTGATATGGATTGAGAGGTTAAAGGTTGAATACTTGGTTCCATTCCTGAAATGCAAAAAAAATGCACTTTAAAATAATAGGTACCAAAGCTGATTAACATTTACTCTTCGTAACTTTAAAAGCTACAATGAAGGCACTTTTTTCCATGTTGGATTGATAAGGTTCCTAAAGACCACCAGAGTATGTTATTCTGTGTGAAATATGATTTTTTTTTTTACTTCAAAGTGAAGAATGGTACTGAAATGATGTTGACAGGAAGATTTAAACAGTTCTCATCAACTTACGAATGTGGCCCAGGAGAAAGTCCAATCTGGATTTCTGGGTCACCAAGTTAAAAGATGACATCAATGGAAAATGTTATGGGGCTTGTTAAAATGACGACAGGTTTACACTCAACCTGAATAGGCCGATTTATTGTTGGTTCATTTGGTCTACAGAATGCACTGTGAACAAAGTGTAACGCTGGGAATTCAATCAACATGGTAGTTTAGTGCAGAGGAGAAATGTTGCTACGTATCTCTAATATATGCAGTAATTTTCATAACCTTGAGATAACTATTATTTCAAATTTGACAAGAGCTGCAATGTTTAATACACGTCTGTGTGTAGGGAAAGAAAAAATTGCACTTGAGTTAAAAGGTTATAAACGAAACAAATCAAGAGTACACAATAAACACAGTAGAGTGGGTTGGGGGTCTACAGTCAGAAAGCATGACTAGATCACACCTGGAAGGCAGATCTGGATACCTTAGGAAGCTTTGGCAATGGTAGGAGTTATGAATAAACTTGCCTGTATGGTACCTAGACTCCAACATTAAATTAGGAGTGATCCTCTGTGATTTATTTCGTTTAAGGAATTAACTTGCAGCATAGTATGTAGTCTTTGGGGCACAATGTTGTGCTGATCTTTTAACTTAAACCATAATTAATTTAACCTTTCCCACCTACCGTCCACTGCCTATCTAAGAGTCCTTTAAATGCCCCTGTTGTATCAGTCTCCACTATCAGTCCAGCAGTCCACCCCAGGCACCCACTACTCTGTATAAAAAAAGCATCTGTAACATCTCCCCTAAACATTCCTACATTCATCTTAAATAGATATCCTCTGGTATTGGCCATTGCCACTCTGAGAAAAAGGTATTGGGCCACTCTACCAATGGCCCAGGAATCTCTTCCCTCACTTCCCATAGTCACCCGTCCAGCTCTGGAGAATGAGATCAGCAAAGTTTTGGAAGTATTAGTGGAGAACAACAATCTCAGTGGAAAGGAATTATTTCGACAACATAGTATAAACGCTTGTTACCACTGCCTTGAACTGCACATTATTTTGGGTCAATTTTACTTTTTTGACTTATAAATTCTCATTAACCAAACGTGTTAAAGGATATAGGCTAAAATTATCTCATTGGGCCAACATACTAAGCTAAAAGCCTACTTTTAGTTCTATAGAGTAGAATAACATAGCATGGAAACAGCCCAAGTCTCCCATGCTCACCAGGGTACCCACCAAGCTAACCCCCTTCTTATTTATAAACTTACCCAAATGTCATTTAATATTGTTATTGTAGCTCCTCAAGCCCTTCTACTGGTAACTATTATTCAATATTTTCCATTTCTCTAGGCAGTAATGACAAGAATACCTCCTATTCTGACTTTGACAAATGCATACAAGTTATCACTATTGGCAGCTAGGTTAATTGTTACTGAATACTGGTAGATGCATATACTATTATTAGTTCACAATGGCCCAGAGACGACACAAGGCATACCATAGAATCACAATATTGTATCAGGGGATTAAAGGTTACAAGCAAAAAAACATGCAAAAGTACAGTAATAGTACTTTTATAAAACTGCTTTGGCTGGAAATCTACAATAAAAACAAAGTACTGGGAACGCTCGGTATCCACGCCACATCTTTGGGGATGATTCCATTTAAAAAGTCAGTTTACTTTTTCCACTCCTAACTTTGTCACAGATTCTAGCAGTGTTACAAAGTAGATGTGCTTTGTCATAGATTAGATTATAGATTATTGAACTAAAATATTCTAGAAGCCCTGAAATAGAGAGGATCCATTTCTGCTATTTATAGCAGTTAGCATAACACTGTCTCAGCACCAGCAACCCAGGTTCAATTCCCGCCACTGTACTTTAAGGAGTTGGTACATTCTCCGCGTGACCACGTGGGTTTCCTCAGGATGCTCTGGCTTTCTCCCACTTTCTAAAGATGGACAGGTTAGGAGGTTACTTGGGCAAATGGGTGTAAATGGACAGCACAGTCCTGTTGGGCAGGAGGTCCTGTTACCCTGCTGTATCTCTACAAAATATATCTCCTCTTCTTCTCCTCTTCTTCGGTTGTCCATCGAAATCCGATGACGATGTCCACTCCTTTAACGGTGAGATCTTTGATGACTATACAAGTCCTATCCTGGACCCACAAGCTCTATTGCAGCCACATACACCCATAGAAATCACAAGTGCAAACTCACCAGTCTTTGAGTTCATTCTTTCTTTAGATTTAATGAACTAAAGTTCTTCTAATGCCTGTCTTATTTGCTGTGATAGCTATACACAAGATATAGCTAAGATCTGGAAACATGACTACCAAACTACAGGCAAAATACCATGGATGTTGGAAATCAGATAGAGCAGAAAATTCAGGACACATGGCTGCATCTGTTGAGAGGTGCACAGTGATAATGTTTAGTGTTCCAAATAAAACGTAACTGCTTTCCTTTCCACAAATACTGATCGTTCCTAGCATTTTCTGTTTTATTGAAGAAAACAGATCTCCCTTGTAAACAGTTGTTAAACATTACATAGGATACCTGTATCAATGGTGACATTTGAAGATTTGAGAACCGTCTCTCCATTAAAACAGGTCAAGCTGATGGTGTAAAGTGTCCCCGGTTTTCGATCTGTTAGCTTCAGGCTTCCATTTCTGAAATTTTAAGGAGTTTAATTGAATATACAGACATGCTACCAAACACCTGTAAAGTGCTGAAAACATGGATTTTAACATGAAAGCAACACGTGATGGGTATGGTGATTCATCATGCAGAATTTGATGACAAATCAAGCTTTCTTAATTTCATGCCTTGTTATCTTAAATTGTGGCAAATGACACACTGGGGTCTCAGCGCCCTCAAGTCCCACGCAGAACTAACTGCAATTATGAAAACACACCAGACAGTAAATTAATAATATGAAAGAGAAAACATTTCAGAAGAAACGGTTCTTATTCAGAATATTACCATGGTTTGCGTTTTGATTATTTGATAAGGGTTTTAGTTTGATTTCCCGTGCAGAAACAGTATGGTGACATCATTTGGCATAATTGACATCCAGTATCAGCACAATTTAGCCAAAATGAAATTAAATGGTACATGGATTATTAATCTCAAAACAATTCAGTGCCCAGCACTTTCTGGTTACATTCTGCTCTTGGGGCTCAGATCAGAACCTCAATGTCATCATCTCCAGCAACTTACTCAATGTTACATGAATACAACAGGCTGGAATCCACTAGTTTCTCCAAAACAACAATGCTCATCAACACCCACCTTGAACCTTCTAAATATATTAGCTATATCATTCTCCTCAAAGAAAAATGGACAGCATTGGTGAGGATCAATAATTCCAAACAATCAAGGAATCTAAACTGACAGATAATGTTCTAATCTCTGGAATATTACCATTTTTAATCTTTTTCTGTCAGTTTTCCAAATGACTTACATTTTGATTACACCTTGGCATCCTTCTCCTAAACCCGTATTTGTAACATTGCATGTTTAAAAATACTACCGTGTCTTATTTATTCTGTCTTTTTCAGTCATTTATTCAGACACAGCAAAATCCAATGGGCTAGGAAAACACAAAGTACCTCAGAGAGAAGTCTGAAACTCAAAGCACCTGTGCTTCCAGCACCAGTAGTTTATTCCTTCAGTTTACCTTACTTATAAATTATTTTGCTTTGACTAATTTATATACATCTCAATGAATTTGCTTCATTTCTTTCTTGTAGGGGCCAAGCTTAGAATCTGCTCTTCTCCATAGGGATCACCTTAAATTCAGGATACACATTTAATTACTTTTTATTTATTCTGAGATTAATGCCTCGAAATCCCTACGCTCGCTTTTCCACCCTGCTTCAGCTAGTCATAGAAAGGGTAGTGGCGCCATCTACTGATCAACTACAAGAATTAACATTTAGCAACCCCAATAATCCAGTATCCTATAGTGCCAAACTAATGGACATTACTCTTAATGTTACAACACATATATTTGACTTTATTTACTTGTTACAGAGTAATGTAATAAATTATCCAGTGAACACAGTGAGCTTAAAAGAAGCAAGAAATACATGAGCATTCTAGACTCCAGCCCTCCATGTAGACATCCAGGAGTTGGTTGCACATTCTGTTCACATTCTTGAATCCCGACGAGAGAGTCAAATGCCAAAATATAAAGATTTATGAACAATTGATTGCCGGGCCAGCAGAGTTTTATTGCACTTTAAAGCTTACATTTGAAAAGTGAAATTATAAAGTAATGAATGCATGAAGCAGAATATTGCAATAATGATAGTTAGCTAAAGCTTTACTGTCGTTGCTGAGGCAACAAGATTGCAGTGCCACTCCATTCAGTGCAAAGCAGCATACTGGCAATTCAGTCACGGAAAACATATTAAAATAATGTCTGAGTTATTTAGAGTGGCATCTCAGTTACAACTGAATTAAAAATAAATAACTCTAAAATGAAAAGAAACAATGGCTACCCCATTCAAGTATTGCACCTGCCCTTGTTATAAAATACAATAATCAAAGTAGTATCAAGAATTAAAACTGAAATTTTAAAAAAATAAAGGGCTTTGAAATCAAAGTACCTATGGACAATGGGAGGGTGGAAGGGAACATTGTTCAGTTGCACGACAACCCTGGTGGGGGAAAGACTTCTTTTTCAATCTGGATGTCTCTGCAGAGATGTTTCTGTATCTCCTGCCATAAGGTTGGAGATCAAACAGGTGATTACTGGGGTAGGGTGAGTCTATCATGATTTTGTGTAGACAGGGTCAATTATAGATGGTTTCCATATCTGGTAGTTGTGCCCCAGTGATGTTCTGTACAATCCTGATCACTCATTGAAGAGCTTTTAGGTCGACCTTGTTGCAGCTACTGTACCATGCTGTCATGGAGTAGGTCAGTGTGCTCTCGATTACACATCGGTAAAGGCCTACCAGCAGATTTTCTCTCTTTAAATTTCTGAGGTAGTATAGGCACCATTGAGCCTTCCCTACTATTCGGGAGGTGTTGGTGGTCCAAAGAGCTGCTCTGCGAGGTTCACTCCCAAGAACCTAAAGCTGGAGACCCTTCCACTGCTTCACCGTTTACGTAGTGGAGGTTGTTCATACCTCTTGATCTCCTGACGTCAATAATCATTTCTTCGATTTTTTAAAATGTTGAGTGAAAGGTTATGGTAATTGCACCATTCAGACAGTTTCTCCACCTCTTCTCTGAATGCTGTTTCATTGTTATTTGTAATTAATCCAATCACTGTGTTGCTATCTGCAAATTTGGTGATGGAGTTGGTGGCATAGTCATGGGTGAAAAGAGTGTAAAGGAGTGCACTCAGTACACATCCCTGTGGTGTACCAGCGTTCAGGGTCAGAGAGGTCGATGTGTACTCGTCTAGTCTGACTGTCTTTGGTGTCACTGTTTGCAGGGCAAAAGACCTTTCCTTTATATCAAATGATGGGCCCGATGCATGTCAGGGGTCAGGGGTCAGGGCCACACATGGCAGGGGTTAGTGGTGTTACTGAAGAGTGTCTCTGTCTGTTGATGGTACAGTATCTGTTTGTCTGTCATGTGCTGTGTCATATGACATAGGCAATCATGGTCTTTCCATGAACACTATTGTTCTTGGCAATTTTTCTACAGAAGTAGTTTGCCATTTGCCTTCATCGGGGCAGTGTCTTTACAAGACGGGTGACCCAAGTCATTACCAATACTCTTCAGAGATTGTCTGCCTGGTGTCTGTGGTCACGTAACTAGAGCTTGCTCGTATGACCATCCACCACCTGCTCCCACGGTTTCACCTCACACTGACTGGGGGACTAGGCAGGTGCTACACCTTGCCCAAGGTGACCTGTAGGCCAGCAAAGATAAGGAACACCTTACATCTTCTTTTGTAGAGATGAATCTCCACCCAACCTCCCTGTTTGCATCTGTACTTGGCGGTTTCAATGCCTCTTTTAAAGTTTGACTTGACTTCACTGTATGCTGCAAGGTCACTGGATCTGTAAGCAGCAGCCCGAGCCCTGTGCAGGTTCCAAACTTTGTTCTTCAGCCGTGGCTTCTGATTCAGGAATAGACGGATGTTTTTATTGCTAATGACATTGCCTACACATTATTCGATATAGTGCATGACATGGTGGTGTATTCTTCTAAGTCAATTCCAGAATCATGCTTGGATACGTTTCACCAAGTACGAGGGGTGATTGATAAGTTCGTGTCCTACGGTGGAACGAGTCAATTTTAGAAAACCCAGCACATTTATTTTTCAACATAGTCCTCTCCTACATGTACACACTTAGTCCAGCGGTCGTGGAGCATACGGATCCCTTCTTTGTAGAAGTGGTCCACAGCAGGAGTGATTGATAAGTTTGTGGCCTAAGGTAGAAGGAGATGAGTTATACCGCTCTCATTACATGCACGTGCAGTTGAACTCTGAGTGAAAATGCAGGAAGTTTGAAGTTAATAACTTATCTCCTTCTACCTTAGGCCACGAACTTATCAATCACCCCCGCTGTAGACCACTTCTGGAGGTCCAAGACACCAACTTCTACAAAAAAGGGATCCGTATGCTCCACGACTGCTGGACTAAGTGTGTAAATGTAAGAAAAATAAACGTGCGAGGTTTTCTAAAATTGACTCCTCCTTCTACCTTAGGCCATGAACTTATCAATCACCCCTCCTAATAGACTACATAGAACTAGGGTGGCATGCTAATGTAGTGGTTAGCACAACGCTTTGCAGTACATGTGACCTGGGTTCAATTCCTGACACTGCCTATAAGGAGTTTGCACATTCTCCCGTTGACTGCGTGGGTTTCCTCTGGGTGCTCCAGTTTCCTCCCACAGACCAAAGACATACCGGTTGGTAAGTTAATTGGTCATTGTAAATCGTCCCGTGATTAGGCTGGGATGAAATCGGGGATTGCTGGGCAGCGTGGCTCGAAGGGCCGGAAGGGCCTATTCTGTGCTGTATATCAATAAAATATTATTTGTGAAACTGGAGTGTCTAACAATGTGCAGTACTTGTTCAGAAAAGATGTCAAAACCATACACCCATGTTATATAGAAGAAATTTTTTTTATTTATATATATATATATATATATATATATATATATATATATATAAATAAAAGGACTGTTTACATCTGCTGTTTGTTAGTCCGATGTTGAGATTTGAGCACTCCTAGCACCCTGCCGAGTGCTGACTTCAGAGATCCCAGTGAAAGAAGATCTCAGCTAAATGAAGTTTTCACATCTATGATAGAATTTGTTGAGGACAAATGATCAGATATTCATTTTCGACAACTTCTTGCCCAATAGGACAGCAGCTTATGGGAAGAGAAACAGGACAGTAAATCACTGATTTTTTTTTGGACTGGATGAAAATATTTCATCCCACTCTTGGTCCTTAAACTTCTGTCCTGCTTGCTTCTGCTCAGGTCAAACTGAAAGGAATTGACAGAAGGGGTGCTGAGTGGGCATTTTCCCCTTGCAAGGGGTCTAGAAAGAGGGAACATTAATTCAGAATAAGAGATCACCTATTTAAGACAGATGAAAAGAAATTTCTTCTTTCAATTGGCCGTGAATCATTGGAATTCCCTCTAATAAGACATTTTTCCCGCTCCACCATTTTTCATGAAAAAATAGATTTTTTTTAAATAAGTGAAAAATCTCTCAGCTCTTTCCCAAATGATAGTGGAGATGGGGGGCAGGGGGAGCATGTGCAGATAAAGGTTACTGAAGGCTTCAATGGGATATAATTACTACTATACTAACTAAATGCTGGGGTTTTTTTTAAAAAAACAAAAAACTATTATTTTCTAAACTAATATTTTAAAAGAAAACACTGTCTAAATCTAATTGAAATGCATTCATAACCTATGAAAAGGTTGAATGATGACTGGAAACTAATGTTAAATTCCCAAAACAGCATTTCACTTTTGGATGTGCAAGAGCAAAGATGACAGACCAGTGGGCATTTTATTTAGAATAGAATAGAATCACCAACCTGTGATTCACCTGTGTACCTGTGTTCTCAACATCATTTGAATGCATACGGATGTGGCTGTTCTAAGAATACTATAGAACAGCTTTAAAACCTTTAGTCTCCTACCCTTTCAGCATTCCAATCACAGTGCCTTCATCTGCTCTTCCATCTCCACCTTGCATTAGATTAGACTGCATAATTGTTATTTCTTTGCAGTTTAAATTTTTTATATAATTACCTATGTATATGCAATTTTTCAGTATGTTTTCCAGTCGTCAGTATGTATCTGATTAGTACAAGTTT
The DNA here is from genome assembly GCF_963921235.1 of Mobula hypostoma. NCBI lineage: Eukaryota > Metazoa > Chordata > Chondrichthyes > Myliobatiformes > Myliobatidae > Mobula > Mobula hypostoma. The sequence goes on along the minus strand of NC_086099.1, from coordinate 44,374,037 downwards.
GAATGGAATGTTCGTTATCTATGGAATAAATGCAAAGCAGGTTAGCTTGCTATCTCTTTTCTTTTTTGTTCTTTCCTGCCATCATCTTCTTTCCTTTCCCAATTCCTTTGTAGTAGCCCTTAAAACAATTATGAAGCAACAAGTTTTATGCCTTATTCTTGACTTCTGAGAGAACCTCGGATCAAATCACCAAAATCAAACACTTCTCAAGGTACTTTCCCTTGTAACTGCAGAAGGGAAAAAACTCGTCCTCTTGCATCTTCTCTTCCTACCACCTGGGATCCCAAACAGTTTGTTCAGGTGAAACAGAGACTTGCTCGCCTTTCTTCCCAATCCCATTCACTGTAATCAGTTCTCACAACGTGGTTTCCACTGCACTGGAGAAATCTAAGAGGCACTAGGTGATCGCCATGTGGAGCATCTCCTTTCATTCCTTAGGGGTGGCCATGAGCTTCCTGTTGCCTTCTACTTTATTTCATTATCCTGCTGCTAATTGTTTTCTCTTCCAGTTGACCTGAAATGCCAGCTGTCTCTTTTTCCACAGATGCTGACAAACTCAGAGGGGTTTCCACCACTTTCTACTTTTATTTCAGATTTCCAATATCTGCAATATTTTGATTTTTGAAGCAGAAGGATGAATTTAGGAAGGTTGCATTTTACTGCATCTGTGTGATACTACTTCTGACAGGCAGAGCTAAAAATTCAGACCAGGTCAGACCATCTCTGTGGCAAGAGTAACAGAGTCAAGATTACAGGTCAATGGCCTCTCTTCAGGACTGCTGTAAATTAGTTCCATTGACTTCAGTAGTATTCCCCCCATTACATCTTTTCTAAGATATGAAGTATAAAAATATATGGCCACATTCATCCTCCTTCATGTTCAGTACTCTGTCACTGCTGTAGCATTAATTTTCTCCTTGCGAAGGTATCTGGAAAGAGGGAACATTAATTCAGAATAAGGAATCACCTATTCAAGGAGGATGAAAATAAATTTCTTCTTTCAGTGGGTCATTAATCTTTAGAATATAACAATATATTTTTCTCTCTCTACCATTTTTCTTGGTGGAGAGATTTTTTGATTAATTTTGTGAATTTTGATTAATTTAAGATTTCTTTTGAGAGGGGTACCAGTGAATAATAAATGCCAGCTGGTGGCGTAGTGGCATCAGCACCAGACTTCGGAGCGAAGGCTCCTGAGTTCGAATCCAGCCGGCTCTCTTGCACGCTTTCCATCCGTGCTGGGTTGAGCATCGAGCTAGCAACTCGGCCTCGTAAAAATAAGAAAGCCTGCTAAAAAAAATGTTGTCATGACGGCGTCCCGGTGACTCCACTCAGAGTTAAGGGCTTTCTTCTTTTCTTCTTCTACCAGTGAATAATGCAACCTAGTCTTAGCACTCCGAGGAAAATGTGAGCTCATTCCTAGGCCATTCACTTTCCTCTCCAATAATCACCACATCCCCACAGAATTGTTATTGATTTTCTGATGATGCTCTCTTTGACATATTCTATTATAAAATTAGACCCAACAATAACACCATCCCTTTTAGACGTGAAAAATACTTGTATGATTGTACTGTGTTGGATTCTGTTATTTAAATCTAAAGTTCTTTTTGAAGTCAGAAAAGAGGCATAAAAACTCATTGCTTCATGATTATGTCATGAGAGCTGATGGAACAAAAGGATGGTGAAACAAACATGCTCAGAGGGTTTTACTACTTGAAAAAGAGAGCAACTTGAGATGGTGCCTAGCTTAAGCCCAAAGTTAAGAAAAATACCATTCAAATCAATAGATAAAGGTGAACCAATTGGAAAGCAGTTAGTCAATACTGTAGTCAAAAATAACCAATGACAAAGTACTCATTCACTTAAAGTAGTACAGAGAGGCTTTCAGAATTATACTTTGTATAGACAATAGAGGAATATTGCATATAAAGGCCACTTAAAATACAAGCAGATAATGAATTGTTAAACTGCAAAGAAAATGGCAATTAAACTTAAGCAGTCGAATCCAACAATTAATTCTTATTCATTTGGTTTAGCTATTTCAAAGTCAGTTAGTCGTAAAATACCACTATTGCCTTTTATACATCCATACATGTACACTATTTACTAATTTAAGTATGCTTTCCTAATTGAAATTTTAATAAAGGAAAATGCAATTCTAATGAAACAATAAACACTCATAACATCCTGATCAATAGAAATAAGGAGATATTCAACAATTGAGTCAATACCTGTGTAGGGAGAAAGGAGATCGCCTCTTGGCAAATCATTTTGTGTGAAATCTTAATGATTCCTTCTCTTACCAGTCTTATAGAGTTCTCTACCAATTCGCAAACAATCTTATACAGCTTTGAGGGAAACACCAGGAAAGTTGATGAAGGCAAGTCAGTGGATGTTATCTACATGGATTTTAGCAAGGCCGTTGACAAGGTCCTCCATGGGGAGTTGATCAACATTCAGCCGCTTGGCATTCAAAAAGAGGTAGTAAGAAGGATTTGATATTGGCTTTGCAAGAGAAGCCACAGAGTGGTAGTAGATGGTTGCCCTCTGACTGGAGGCCTGTGGTGAGTGGTGTGTTGCAGTGATTGGTGTTGTGTCCGTTATTGTTCGTCATCTACGTCAATGATCTGCATGATACATAGAAACATAGAAAATAGGTGCAGGAGTAGGCCATTCGGCCCTTCGAGCCTGCACCGCCATTCAGTACGATCATGGCTGATCATCCAACTCAGAACCCTGTACCTGCCTTCTCTCCATATCCCCGATCCCTTTAGCCACAAGGGCCATATCTAACTCCCTCTTAAATATAGCCAATGAACTGGCCTCAACTGTTTCCTGTGGCAGAGAATTCCACAGATTCACCACTCTCTGTTTGAAGAAGTTTTTCCTAATCTCAGTTCTAAAAGGCTTCCCCTTTATCCACAAACTGTGACCCCTCGTCCTGGACTTCCCCAACATTGGGAACAATCTTCCTCCAACTAGCCTGTCCAATCCCTTTAGGATTTTATATGTTTCAATAAGATCCCCCCTCAATCTTCTAAATTCCAACGAGTTATTAGGGAGAGTCAACATGGCTTTGTGCGTGGTACGTCATGTTTGACCAATCTATTGGAGTTTTTCGAGGAGGTTACCAGGAAAGTGGATGAAGGGAAGGCAGTGGATATTGTCTACATGGACTTCAGTAAGGCCCTTGACAAGGTCCCGCATGGGAGGTTAGTTAGGAAAATTCAGTCGCTAGATATACATGGAGAGGTGGTAAATTGGATTAGACATTGGCTCAATTGAAGAAGCCAAAGAGTGGTTTTAGAGAATTGCTTCTCCGAGTGGAGGCCTGTGACTAGTGGTGTGCCACAGGGATCAGTGCTGGGTCCATTGTTATTTGTCATCTATATCAATGATTTGGATGATAATGTGGTAAATTGGATCAGCAAATTTGCTGATGATACAAAGATTGGAGGTGTAGTAGACAGTGAGGAAGGTTTTCAGAGCATGCAGAGGGACTTGGACCAGCTGGAAAAATGGGCTGAGAAATGGCAGATGGAGTTTAATACAGACAAGTGTGAGGTATTGCACGTTGGAAGGACAAACCAAGGTAGAACATACAGGGTTATTGGTAAGGCACTGAGGAGTGCAGTAGAACAGAGGGATCTGGGAATACAGATACAAAATTCCCTAAAAGTGGCGTCACAGGTAGATAGGGTCGTAAAGAGAGCTTTTGGTACATTGGCCTTTATTAATCAAAGTATTGAGTATAAGAGCTGGAATGTTATGATGAGGTTGTATAAGGCATTGGTGAGGCCGAATCTGGAGTATTGTGTTCAGTTTTGGTCACCAAATTACAAGAAGGATATAAATAAGGTTGAAAGAGTGCAGAGAAGGTTTACAAGGATGTTGCCGGGACTTGAGAAACTCAGTTACAGAGAAAGGTTGAATAGGTTAGGACTTTATTCCCTGGAGCATAGAAAAATGAGGGGAGATTTGATAGAGGTATATACAATTATGATGGGTATAGATAGAGTGAATGCAAGCCGGCTTTTTCCACTGAGGCAAGGGAAGAAAAAAAAACAGATGACGTGGTTTAAGGGTGAGGGGGGAAAAGTTTAAAGGGAACATTAGGGGAGGCTTCTTCACACAGAGAGTGGTGGGAGTACAGAATGAGCTGCCAGACGAGGTGGTAAATGCGGGTTCTTTTTTAACATTTAAGAATAAATTGGACAGATACATGGATGGGAGGTGTATGGAGGGATATGGTCCGTGTGCAGGTCAGTGGGACTAGGCAGAAAATGGTTCGGCACAGCCAAGAAGGGCCAAAAGGCCTGTTTCTGTGCTGTAGTTTTTCTATGGTTTCCATAAGCCTAGTCGATCCAGTCTTCCATCGTATGAAAGTCCTGCCATCCCAAGAATCAATCTGGTGAACCTTCTTTATACTCCCTCTATGGCAAGGATGTCTTTCCTCAGATTAGGGGACCAAAACTGCACACAATACTCCAGGTGTGGTCTCACCAAGGCCTTGTACAACTGCAGTAGTACCTCCCTGCTCCTGTACTCGAATCCTCTTGCTATGAATGCCAGCATACCATTCGCCTTTTTCACTGCCTGCTGTACCTGCATGCCAACTTTCAATGACTGTTGTATAATGACACCTAGGTCTCATTGCACCTCCCCTTTTCCTAATCGGCCACCATTCAGATAATAATCTGTTTTCCTGTTTTTGCCACCAAAGTGGATAACTTCACATTTATCCACATTAAATTGCATCTGCCATGAATTTGCCCACTCACCTAACCTATCCAAGTCACCCTGCATCCTCTTAGCATCCTCCTCACAGCTAACACCGCCGCCCAGCTTCGTGTCATCCGCAAACTTGGAGATGCTGCATTTAATTCTCTCATCTAAGTCGTTAATATATATTGTAAACAACTGGGGTCCCAGCACTGAGCCTTGCGGTACCCCACTAGTCACCACAAGTGTGGCACATGATAATGTGGCAACTTGGCTGGATCAGCAAATTTGTGAATGACACCAAGATTGTGGGTGTGGTGGACAATGAGAAAGACTGTCAAAGCTTGCAGCAAGATCTGGAGCAGCCGGAAGAATAACAAATGGAATTTAATGCAGACAAGTGTGAGATGTTGCACTTTGGGAGAACGAAGCAGGAAAGGAATTTCCTATGAGTTGTGGGTTTTGACCAAAGAAAGAAAATAGCTGGAGTCGCTTAGCACTTCCAAGCAAGGCTGTTTATTCAGTATGTCAAAAATCCAACTCAGGAAAATTAGCAAAAATAGCGAAAACAGAATTATAGCTACATACTATTTCATCCTATGTGAACTCCTGGCAGCTCAATCTCTCCCTCTCTCGTACCAAGAGCGATCCACACTTTTTTTTAGCACCAGGACATACCCTCTTTAAATAGCCACGAAGTTAACTTACATATGAATCAGAATATGATGCATCCCACGATGTAATTACAATCATATTACAAAATAAACAGAATTATCTACCTCAAATGCAGTATACAAATGTGTACACATCATTTACACATGCCCATTACTACAGAAACAGAATACTCCATGTATGGCAGGCGGGGCACCATAAAGCCAACCTATTATAAAACATATAGAGGGGAGGAAGACATTGAAATTCACACACTCAGTAAATGCATTCACACACACACTGCCTTGTCATCGCACTGAGTGCTGCCCGTCACATATTTACAGTAGTCTTCATAAATCAAAGTATCGCGTACAGGGGATAGGATGTTATGTTGAAGTAGTATAGGATGTCGCTGAGGCCTAATTTGGAGTATTACATGCAGCTTTGGTCACCTACCTACAGGAAAGATATCAATAAGAATGAAAGATTGCAGAGAAAACAGTCCAGGACTGTTGGACTCGAATATTAGGTAAAGGTTGACCAGGTTAGGACATTATTCCATTGAGTGTAGAAGAATGAGGGGAGATTTGATAGAGGTGTATAAAATTATGAGAGGTATTAGATAGGGTAAGTGCAAGCAGGTTTTCTCCCACTGAGGCTGAGTGAAACTAAAACTTGAGGTCATGGGTTAGGGTGAAAGGTGAAATGTTTAAGAGAAATGTGAGGGGAAACTTCTTCATTCAGAGGGTGGTGAGAGTGTGGAACGAGCTGCCAGCAGAAGTGGTGCATGCAGGTATGATTTAAACATTTAAAAGAAATTTAAATAGGAACATGGATGGGAGTTGTATGGAGGGTCATGGCCCAGGTGTAGATTGATCGTACTAGGCAGATTAATAGCTTAGCATGGATTAGATGGGATGAAGGGGCTGTTTCTGTGCTGTAGCATTCTATGACACTAATTCCCCTACTAAGTCATTATCTTACCTTGGCAATAAGAATATTTCATCTTCCTTTCTTCCTTTTACAAAGACAAGGAGAACACATTCAAATACAGAAAACAGATGTGAATCCCACTCAATTTGGAGGGTAGTAGAGTTTTCCACTTCCAACTGCACATCAACACGTTTTTCTGTGACTCCTGTAACATACAAGATTAATAATTGAGCTTAGTTTAACTTCTTCAGTTTCCAAGTTTATAAGACAGGTATGGAGCTGATAAGTTCTGGCAAATACTCTTCTTTTAAACGTGACACAATTACCAAATCACCAGGGGGCTACAAGCATACAAAAAGACTTAATAATCTAAGGCAAGAATTGTCTCACATTGAAAACCTTCATACACCACATCTTTCCTCTGAACACCAACGTTAAATCGCACTTTTATTAATCATGCATAAACCAGCTCTAATTGGTAATCACTTAACAGCAACCCCCTTTACATGTACTCTCAGGCTCAATACATGTTGCTGAGCTCAACACCATTCTCTACTTTCCTCCGGAATTCTACCATCTCACAGTATGCCAGCTATCCATCACCTACTTCAAAAGCCAAACATCGTAATTGCTGAAAATTTCTAATGACAACAGAAATTAATGGAAGTACTTAGTAAATCAGGTCGCACCTATCGAGAGAGAAATAAAACACCTTTATTGCATTTTACCGCCCAGACCAGAGATCCTCATCACCCAGGCTATGCTGTTTTCTCACTGCTCCTATCAGTTAGAAGGTACAAGAGCCTCAGGATTCGCTCCACCAGGTTCAAGAACAGTTACTACCCCTCAACCATCAGGCTTTTGAACGGAAGGGGACAACAACGTTCATGTTATTTCTGGTGTTCCCATGACCAATAATTTCACTTTAAGGGCTAATTATCTTGTTAAGTCATGCTTTCATTTTTATTGCTATTTATTTATATTTACATTAGCACAGTTTGTTGCTCATTGATCCTGTTTACAGTTATTGCTCTATAGATTTGCGAAATATGCCCCGAGAAAAAAGCAGCTCCGGGTTGCATGTAGTGACCTGCATGTACTCTGATAATAAATTTTACTTTGAACTATGAACTCCTTCCTGCTCCTCTGGTAAAGTATTTGTTTCACTTGTTGAAGATTTACACTGTAATCATTGGGATAAAATTGAGGAAGTATGGCCCTTTCTAAAAATGCCACACTTTCTCAATTTTAATGATCACAGTGTATGGCGTCACTTTCAATACATCATGACCTTGCGATAATTAAAAATTTGTTAATCATTGATTTCCCCAGGAAATTTCTATTTGTTTCTTTGTTCAAATCAAGAACTGAAATTGTAATAATTTCCTAAGTATTGACAAAAAGAAAAACATTACAAAAATAACAGATTTTCTGTGATCGTCATTGTATCATAAGGATTTGACTGACAGCTTTGAGCGTTCACAATGGTGCTGGGCCTCTGATTAATATCAGAAACTCCATAATATTCACCAACTGCATATAGAGAACAACAGAGTGAACCCATTGACTTCAAAGATTCAATCCCTTTTAAGATAGAGCTTTAAATAGAATAAACTTGGAGGTCTATGGGGAAACACCAGGTGAATGGGATTAATTATGTCTCTTCTGAATACCCAGTAAAGAGGCAATGTGCTACAAACCTTCTTCAGTGCTCCATGATTCTATATAAAGCAAATTTACAAAAAAATATGGAAAACAGTTTACCCAAGAGGCAACTGTATAATGTTTCAAAAATTACCATCGCGTTTGCTTTAGTTACAATACCTAAACTTGCATTTATATATTTTAACCAATAAACATCCAAGCTGCCTTTAGGAGCTACTATCAGACAAAAATCAGCACCCAGCCAATAAACTTATAATGTGGTAGGTGACCAAATGTTTGGTCAAAACTGTGAATAATCATCTGCATAGGTTCTAATAATCAAACACTGAAACTTTTCCATGTATAGATAAATGTATTTCTGATATAATTTGGGGGATTTTTCTGTGCTCTCACCCAACCTCGAAAATATTGTGGAAAAAAAAATACTATCATGCAGTCTTCTTAAATATGGTCTAACCAGGTTTAACACAACGCTCCCTTTCCGCCCCCCCCCCGTTCTTTTTTTAAATTTTGAGAAATAAAGTTTACTGCTTGTTTTGCCCTTTTTTTAGAAAAAAAAATGACCTCAGTGTCCTGTGGCATAACTTACAGCGATCAGAGTATTAGTATTCCAAAATTCATTTATTCCTGAACTTGTAACTTTCATGTCATAAAATATCATTCAAAATGTCCAGTTCCATTCAGCAGTCCATTTCTGCTGAACCTCATTTGCTAATTCTTGGCTTATTGAGATAGTTCATTAACTTCGGAGTCAGAGAGACGTACAACACGGAAACAGGCTCTTCGGCCCAACTGGTCCATGCTGACCAAAATGCATCATCTGCTACAATTTGGCCCCTAACCTTCTAAACCTTTCCTGTCCAACTGTCTTTTAAAAGTTATTATTTTACCTGCCTCAACCACTTTGCTCTGGCAGCTCAATCCACATACGGTGTAAAAAAAGTTACCCCTCAAGTTCCTATTAAATTCTCACCTTAAACCTATTAAAATGGTGAACAACAGGATGTTCAAGGTCTCCTTTGAAGACCAAATGCAAGAGTTCTGCAGTGGTTGCTCAATTGACATTTGGTTTCTCCAATACAGAGAGAGACCGTGTTGTGAACACCAAACGCAATATATTAGATTGTAAGAGCAAATGAATCACTGCTTCACCTGGAAATACTGTATGGGGATTGGTCCCTGGATGGTAGAAAGGTGAAAGGGAAATGTTGTATCCACCCTGGGTGGATGTCAAAAGGAGGTGGTTGGTTGGCAGGAGTAGATCGATGAACCAGGAAGCAGGTTGCAAAGGGAAGAGTCTGTGACATGGTGTCAGGTGGTGGAATCTTTTTGAAAGTGGTGGAAATTCTGGAGAATGTGGAAACTGATGGTGTGGCAGGCAAGGGCCAGGGGACTGTATTCCTGTTCTGTCCTGAAGAAGGGAGATTGAGAGCAGAGGCGCAGGAAATGAATGAAATGCAATCAAGGGTTTTGTTAACAATGGTAGAGGAGAAGCCACAGTTCAGAAAAAGGGAAAGACATTCAAGTGGTATCTGTACGAAAAGTCTCAGCACTGGAACAGATATAATGCAGACGGAGGAATAATGGAATAAAGTCCTTGGAACAGGTAGGATGAAATAAAGAATAATCGAGATAACTATGAGATTCAAGAGGCTTGTAACAGACGTTAGTAGCTAATCTATCTTCTGAGATAGGGAGAGGTCCAGAGAGGGAAGGGGTCAGAGAAGGTGACAGCAGGACAAAAATAGGTAGCAGAAGTAGTAGTACAGGAAGCAGCACCTACACAGATTATCAAGGTCTCAGAAAAAGTGTCAAGGGAGTGAGCTCAGAGAGGCCTGAAACAAATATTCCACAGAAAGATAAACATAGTTTAAACATCAATATTGTTCGGCATTCATCCATGACCCTTATACTCATGCCTAATGCTGAAATGGAAGCACTTCCCCAAGGAGTAAGTTGCATCTTTTCTTCCTTTTAAAAAGGGCATGGAAACAAACTGATCAAGTGCAATTGGACTATTCTCTGCAGTAGAGAACATACAATGATACAGCTAGTTTGACTGCACAACTTGCTTTCACACTGAAACTTGTCAACTTGCAGGTCTTACCAGCCAGGGGTTTGTACATTTTCCCCAGGAATGCATGGGTTCCTCTGGTTGCTCCAGTGTCCTCGCACATTCTAAAGATGTACACTTAGTGAGTTGTGGGCATACTATGTTGCCATCAAAAGTGTGGTGACACTTCAGGCTGCCCAGCACAACCCTTGCTGATTTCCTTCAATGTAAACTGACCATTTCACTATGTTTTGAGGTAAATGTGACAAATAAAGCCAAACGTTATTGCTCTTTACTCCTTTATAATGCATCCTAAAAGCTATTACATAGAGAAAGCTCGTGTTCACCCTTTTGTTGTTCCCTGACAAACTTTGTTCTCATTCTCGTGACATGCCTTGGGAGTTTTTGCTATGTGAAAATGGCTGTAGATATTGTTTCATGAACAGTAAACATGTATTTTGAAGGGGAATGAAAGTAAAATATATAAAGTGGGCTCAGAGTAACATATTCATAAATAATCTTGAGGTTGAAATATCCACATAAAACACACTCAATTTTTTTCTGCATCAGTGTGGGGCTTTCAAGTGGAACTTTTAGGAGTTGTACATTAATGAACACAGTCTGTGGACTAATTTAACTATGATGCCATATAACACTGAAATATGATTTAGCTTATTTTTCTGGAGACATTTACAGTGTACGGTTAAACCTGCACCAATAGTAAAACCTGAAATACCAGATTTGAAGAATGGGCCCGCATTGTTTGCTAGTGATTCTAATTGTAGACTTCCCTGAAGCATTATTCTCTGCCAAGTCTACTGTACAGAGAGTAAGAACAAAGTACTGACTCAAAAAAAAATGCTAAAGGAATCCACTAAGATATTTAGCAGGGATAGAAATGTCACACTGAAATCAAGAGCATAGTCTCACTCGCCTTTTAAACACTTTGATATTTGGTTTCACTGAATTCGTTGGTAAATAGGGCAAGTCAGATAATGTGCAGGCACTGCAAGACTGCTAGCGAGACATCTTCCACCTCAAAGACAAAACTATAAGTAGTATTCCTTCATAATTGGATTCTGATAGATAAATAATCTGGGAGTGAAGAAAGGAGGAGGATAGGGCAATAGACATTGGAGCAGAATTAGGCTATTTGGCCAGAAAAATCTGTTCAGCCTTTCCATTTTATCTGATTTATTGTCCCTTCAACCTCACTCACCTGTCCTGTCCCCATAATGTTTGATGCCCTTACAAATCAAGGCCCCGCCAACCTCTATTTCAAATAACCCAGTGACTTGGCCTCCATAGCCATCTGTAGCAATGAATTCCACAGATTCACTACCCTCTGGCTAAATAGATTCCTCCTCTTCCTCTCCGTTCTAAAGGGACAACCTTCTATTCTGAGGCTGTGCTTTTTGGTCCACTATAGGAAACATCCTCTCCATGTCCACTCTATTTAGGCCTTTCAATATCTGAAAAGAGTCAATGAGACCCCCCCTCTCATTCCTCCAAACTCTAGCAAGTACAGGCCCACAGCCATCAAACTTGCCTCGTACATTAACCCTTTCATTCCCAGGATAATTCTCATGAATCTCCTCGTCTGTAGGGAAGAATGCTGCAGGAGAGATTACAGAATCTCAGTGGTATGATAATCATACCTACCAACAATTCTGACTTTGAGTCCATTGCCTTGATGTGCAATCACATTATTGTAGGGTTGTGATGAGCTCAGGCATAATCTCTTAAAAATCACTCACAAGAACTGACAGTATGGACTACTTATACAAAGAATGGCTATTGTGGAGCTAGTGAAATTTTGGGCACATTTTATAAACTTTTTTATGACTTTGTTTGGAATGCAGATGTGCATTTGAGAAACATTGAGAAAGGAGGTATCTTTGGAAGAGCATGGCAAAATCAAAGTCCGGGGACGGCAGAAATGGAACAGGCAAACAGAATAGATGAATTACGTGACACGGCATTTTGTTACAATGAGAATAAAAGGAAGAGGTAGGCAGCAGTGCAAAACTTAGTATGAAATTTAAAGAGACAAAGTATGTACTTAATGTACCACTGCAGTTACTCTTGGGCTAATGTTAACTGAAAATGAAAAATCCTGAGAATGAAAACAATAAAGAGTTTGTTGTTTTGTAGAACTGCATGTAGTCCAGCAAATGGAACTGTAACAAAACAGAGAACCCATGAGAGTATAGACGAAAGATGCAAAACAGGAAGAATCCCTGCCAGAGCATCCTTGGGTGAAGGAGCAGTGAATCTCTTCATGACTGAGGTGAAAAAAAAACTATTTACAAGAAGTTACGGTAAAATAATAATTGACTAGATAGTCTACTTTAACAGGAAAAAAAAGGTATTCCACAATCCACATCATACCATACACAGTCCAGTGAAAAGGTGCAGACACATGCCAAGTCACTTAGAATGGCAAAGGATTGTGCACAGAGACTGTTGAACTGCTGAGCCACTGAATGAACTTGGCATCATCATGAGTTCCAACTAATTCAATTCACTCCACATCACTAACTGAGAGCACTGGATGTAGAAAAGGCAGTAGGCATCCTATCTGCTGTACTGAAGTCTTGAGTTCCAGAACTATAACTATCTGTGTCTCTAGCCAGGTTGTCCCAGGACAGTTACAACACTAGCATCTATGTACATGGACATTTGTAATTACACCTTCAGCTGCTTTGTTAATTAAATTTCTACTGTCATAAAGTCAGAAGTGGGATGGTTAATAAAGCCTGAAAAATGTGAACTTCATCAGCTATTAAGCAGTACAGACCTGCATCCAGCAAGACCTCAGCAACTTTCAAGCATGGTGATAAGTGGCAAGTAACACACCACAGGAAATGATGTCACCTAACAAAGGCTATGGAAAACATCAAAGCCAACGATGAGCTCCCAGAAGGTAACCCCAGCCCTCATGACAACCTGTGACAAATATATGGGACAAATCACCAACTAAAACACCTACATCTAGAGCAGATATCAGTCAAGATCCATACATTAAATTGTAGTACAGATAGATATATTTAGGTACTTTGGATTTTGAAACAAAGACAGAATAAACTCTGTTTTCAATGTTGGAATAGGACACATAACTAAATATAAAAGAAAAGATGTAAGTGATGGTGTGATGTCCACATACCACTCAGTTGCCACTTTATTAGGGACCTTCCGAACCTAATAAAGTGATCACTGAGTGTACGTTTGTGGTCCTCTGCTGCTGTAGCTCATCTACTTCAAATTTTAATGTGTTGTGCTTTCAGAGTTGCTCTTCTGTGCACCATTGTGGTTATTTGAATTACTGTTGCGTTCCTTCAGTTTAAACTAGTCTGGCCAGTCTTTTCCGACCTCTCTCATTAACAAGGCGTTTTCGCTCACAGAACTGCCACTCACTGGATGTTTTTTTGTTTTTCCACACCATACTCTATAAACTCTAGAAACTGTTGTGCGTGAAAAGCCCCGATCAGCAGTTTCTGAAGTGCTCAAAAGCAGCACATCTAGCACCAACAATCATTCTACAGTCAAAATCATTTAGATCACATTTCTTCCCCAATCTGATGTTTGGTCTGAACAACAACTGAACCTCTTGACCATGTCTGCATGCTTTTATGCACTGAGGTGCTGCCACATGATTGGCTGATTCTATACTTGCATAGATGAAATGTACAGTTATACCTAATAAAATGGCCAGTGAGTATATAATCAATTGTAAGCATCAGATACTTCTGGGTCAGGGGATTTGTTTAAGATTGAAGATAACTAACTTTGCAGGATGTGCAGCTCAGAAAAATCATTTAACAATAACTTCCCAAGATCCCACGTAAAACAAAAAGGAGTACTTTATTTGAAGAAAGAACAACTGTTGGAGACAGCATTGTTTACGTGGCACTGCCATGGAACCTGAAAAGTTTTTGGATGATGCTGTAGAAGGACACAATATGGGTAAGAACAAGGAGAGAGTAAAAGGCATAACCTGAGGAAGATCCAGACTAATGGTGTGGGAAAGGTAGAGGAGGAATTACAGGTTATTTTCTAACTACAGTGGAATAGAATTCAACTGTTGCTAGAAAAGGGGCAGACAAGGTGAAGGAGAATTCTGAGGACTTCTGTAGATATATCAAGAGCTAAAAGATAGCAAGGGACAAAACTGGTCCTCTTGAAGATCAGTATGGTCATCTATGCATGAAGTTGAAAGAGATGGGAGAGATCTTAAATGGATTTTTCGCATGAATATTTATTCAGGAGATGGACACAAAGTCTATTGAACTAAGGCAAAACAGCAGTAGGTCATGGACCATATATGGATTACAGAGGAGCAGGTGCTTGCTGTCTTGCAGCAATTATGCAGGATAAATAGCCAGAGCCCGGCAGAGTGTATCCTCGGCCCTCGTAGGAGACCAGTGCTAAAACTGCAGGATCCCTAGCAGAGGCATTTAAAACACCCATAGCCACAGGAGAGGTACCAGAGGATTGGAGGATAACAAATGCTGCTCTGTTGTTTAAGAAAGGCTCTAAGGATAAGCCAGGAAATTATAGGCCAGTGAGCCTGATATCAGTAGTTGGTAAATTATTGGAAATTATTTTAAGGAACCGGATATATAAATATTTGGATAGACGGGGATAGACAACATGGCTTTGTGCATGGTAGATCGTGTCTAAACAATCTTAGAGAGCTTTAAGGTTACCATGAAAGTTGATGAAGGAAAGGTAGTAGAAGTTGTCTATATGGACTTTAGCAAGGCCTTTAACAAGTTTCCACATGGAAGGTTTGTCAAAAGATCCAGTTGCTTGGTGTTCAGGATAAGGTAGTAAACTGGATTTGAGGTTGGCTTTGCAGGAGAAGCTACAGAGAGGTAGTAAATTATTGCCTCTCTTACTGGAGACCTGTGACCAGTGATGTGCTGCAGGGATCAGTCTATTCTGTTTATTACCTATATCGATGATCTGGATGATTATGTGGTAAGCTGAATCAGCAAATTTACAGATGACACCAAGATTGAGGCCATAATGGACAGCAAGGAACACTATCAAAAGTTGCAAAAGGATCTGGACCAGCTGAAAAATGGGTTGAAAAATGGCAGGTGGAATTTATTACAGACAAATGTGAGACAAATGCACTTTGGGAGCAACAAACCAAGTTAGAACTTACAAAATGAATGGCAGGGCACTAGGGAATACTGATCCATAATTCCTTGGACTTCTTGATGGAAAGACTTCAGACAGTCTGTGTTGGCAGGAACATCTCTAGCTCCATCACTCTTAGCACTAGCTTCCACCCCCACCCCCTCTTTCCCAGGCTTCATGCTTAGCCTACTGCTGTTCACATAGCTGACCCAGCTTCCAGATCCAGCATTTACCACATCAAGTTCGCTGACGACACAAGTGGTTAGCACCATCAGCAACAATGATAAGTCAACATACGGGGAGGAGGAAGAGAGCCTTGAGCACAACGAGTCTCAACATGTACAAGACTAAAGGGATGATTGTGGACTTCAGGAAGATGCAGGCTGAACTACTCCCTGCTGTATATCAACAGCTCCTCCATGGGGATGGTCATTAACACTAAGTTTCTTGAAGTGCCCATCACAAAGACCTCACCTGGTCCCTCAACAACACCTCTAGTCGAGAAAAGACAGCAGCACCTTCACCTCCTGAGGAGTTTGAGATTAGTGAGCCTCACTGCCCCCATTCTAACCACATTATACCAGAGCACCATCCTGACCAGCTGTTTCACCATCTGGTGTGGGAATTGCAAGGAGTCTGACCGCAAGACCCTGCAACGGATTGTGACGACTGCTGAGAGAATCACCAGGGTCTCTCCCCCCTCTCCCACTGAGAACGTATACCAGAAGTGCTGTGTTCACACAGTCCTCAGCATTGTCAAGATTCCCTACCACACCAGTGATGGGGCTCACCACGATCAACGATGAGACAGCCTACAGAGAGGAGGTAGAAGAGCTCGAGGCCTGGTGCCAGGCAAATAACCTCTTACTCATTGTCACTAAGACAAAAGAGATAGTTATCAACTCCAGAACTCACACCACTCGCTCCCCTCTTTACATTGGTGGCACAGCAGTGCAAATTACACATCTTGTACAAACTCTCATGGTCCAGAATACATCCTACACAATCAAGAAAGCTCAACAACGCCTCTACTTTCTGAGGAGGGAGGCTGAAGAGAGCTGGAGTATGCACATCAATACTCACGTCCTTCTACAGTAGAGAGCATCCTAACATGCTGCATCTTTGTATGGTATGGAAACTGCACCGCAGCAGATAGATGGGCTCTACAAGGGGTATCAAAACTGCCCAAAGCATCACCAGCACGAGCCTACCTGCATCAAGAACATACATACAGAAAGCTGCCAGCAATATCATGAAGGATCCCTCACAACCTGCTCATGGACTGTTTGTCACACTCCCATCAGGGAGGAGGCTATGTAGCATCCATGCCAAGACCATCAGACTTAAAAATAGTTACTTTCGCCAAGCAGTAACGTTAATCAAAACCTCCACCAACTGACCCACCTCACAACAACCCCCATCTCCACTACTTTATTATTTCCTGTCAAAGTCACCTTATGTACAGACACTCCTGCATCTAGTATTACTTTATGTACAGTCCAATCAATTTATAGTGTTTTTTTTATTATTCTGATCTTTATCTAACTTTTTCTGTGCAGCATCAGATCTGGAGTAACAATTATTTCATTCTCCTTTACACTTGTGTACTGGAAATGACATTAAACAATCTTAATCTGTCCCACAATCTCTGACTTCCCGCCATTAGGCAGGAGTACTGTGCAGTACAAGAACATGCACTGTTAGGCTGGATAACAGTTTCTTCCCCCAGACTGTGAGACTTCTGAACACCCTGCTACCACCCAGTACACATTATTTATGACAGTGCTAGTAACATTATACTGTTACATATTTCACTATATGTCCTATATGCACTTGATGACAACTTGTACATCTACTGATTTTTAAAAATTTTTCCATTGATATTATTGTGTTAATATTATTTTAGCGCGATGCGGTTACAGCTCAGAGAGTCACTAAATTCTGCCGCTGCAAGAAGTTTGTACATACTTCTCATGAGCGCATGGGTTTCCTGTGGGTGCTCCAGTTTCCTCCCACATTCCCAAGACGTCCCAGTTAGAAGGTTAATTGGTCATCCTCAATTGTCCTGTAATTAGGCCAGGGTTAAATAGGTGGGATGCTGGACAGTGTGACTAATTAGGTCAGAAGGGCCTGTTCTGCACTGTATTCTAAATAAATAATGTGCTGTATGTGATATATGTACCGCAATTTGCACCTCAGACCCGGGGGGCATTGTTTCATTTAGCTGAACACACGTGGACGGTTGAATGACAATAAACTTGAACTTAGATTATGAGGACACAGAGTCCTCTTTTATTGTCATTTAGTAATGCATGCATTAAGAAATGATACAATGTTCCTCCAGAATGATATCACGATATTATTTCGGAGCGGCCGCGCGCACTGCATCGCGCCACCATCTTCTCCTCCTCTCCTTACTTGAAAGTGATGTCATAGCTAGATAGGGTCCTGAAGAAAATTCTTAGTGCACTTCCTTCATAGATCAAAGTACTGAGTAAAGTTGTTGGGGTGCTCTGTACGAGACGTTGGTGAGGTCCAATTTGGAGTATTGCATGCAATTCTTGTCACTTAGCTACAGGAAAGATATGAATAAGATTGCAAGAGTACAGGTGAAGTTTACAAGGATGTTACCAGACCTTGTGGACCCAAATTATAGGGAAAGGTTGGATTGATAGAAATTTATTCCCTGGAGCATAGGAGAATGAGGTTGACTGAGGTATACAAAATTATGAGGTGCATAGATAGGGTTAATACAAACAGACCTTTTCCTCCAAGGCTGGGTAAAAGGTAACATTTTTAAAGGGAAGCTGAGGAGGATATCTTCACTCAGTAGAAGGTGCGGGCATGGAATGAGCTGCCAGTGGAAGTGGCGGATGGCTTGTTTCAACATTTAAGAGGCAGAAGGGGTATGGAGAGCTATGGTCCAGGTGCAGATCAATGGGACAACACTGAATAACAGTTTGGCATGGACTACATGAGCCAAACAGACTGTTTGTGCTGTGAAGCTAACCAGTCCAGCGCCAGCTACTTCAAAGATTGCTCTGCAAAACCAATAAATGGAGCCATCCGCTGTTGTAGCTGAATTAGTCTGTTTAGTACTACACGTTGAAATAGTGGAAACCCAAAACTAGATAGAAAGCATATAGACAGGAGGAGATGACTCCTTGCGAATCAAGCAAAGTGGGTGCCTTGAGATGCTTAAGAGAAAGCATCTTCAAAGTAAATTTTATTAGCAAAGGACACATGTCACCATATACATCCCTCAGATTCAATTTTCCTGTGGGCATTCTCAGCAAATCTATAACAGGATCAATGACAGATCAGCCAGAGTGCAAACGACAACAAACTGTACAAATACAAATATAAATAAATAGCAGTAAATAATGAGAACATGATATAATGAGATAAAGAGTCCGTAATGTGAGACCATTGGCTGTAGGAACATTTCGATGATGGGGCAAGTGAGTATAGTTATCTCCTTCTATTCAAGAGCCTGATGGTTCAGGGGTAATAACTGTTTTTGAAGCCAGTGGTGCAAGTCCTGAGGCTCTTACACCTTTTACCTGATGACAGCTGTGAGAAGAGAGCATCACCTGGGTAGTGAGAACCTCTGATCATGGATGCTGCTTTTCTACAACAGCATTTCAGGTAGATGTGCTCAATGGTTGGGAGGGCTTTACCCATTCTGGGCTGAAGCCACCACCTTTGGTAGGACTTTCAAAGGCATCTGTGCTGACATATGAGGCCATGATGCAGCCAGACAATATACTCTCTAACAAACTTTTACAGATGTGTGGTGAAGTGTTAGATGTCATGTTGAATCTCGGCAGACTCCTAAGGAAGTGGAGGCACTGCCGTGCTTTCTTCACAATTGCATTTACATACGGGGCCGAGGACAGGTGCTCTGAAATAGTAACGCCCAGGAATTTAAAGTTGCTAACCCTTTCCACCTCTGACCCTCCAATGAGGACTGGCTCATGGACACCTGTTTTCCCTCTCCTGAAGTCTATAATCAGTTCCCTGGTCTTGCTGACATTGAATGAGAGGTTGTTGTTATGATACCACTCAGTCAAATTTTCATTCTCCCTTCTGTATGCTGATTTCTCACTACCTTTGATTCGGCTTATGACAGTGGTGTCATCAGCAGACAAGAATGTGGCATTGGAGCTGTGCTCAGCCACACAGTCACAGGTGTAAAGCGAGTTGAGCAGAGGAGCTAAGAACACAGCACTGTGGTGCACCTGTGTTGATAGAAATCCTGGAGGAGACAAGACGTGTAGGAGTAGAATTAGGTTATTCGGTTCACTGAATCTGTCAATCATTCCATTGTTGCTGATTTATTGTCCCTCTCGACCCCAATTCTCCTGCTTTTCCCCCCATAACCTTTGATGCCCTGATTAATCAAGAACCTCTCAACCTCAGGTTGCCCCATGACTTGGGCTCCACAACTGCCTGTGGCAATGAATTCTATAAATTCACTACCCTCTAGCTAAAGAAATTTCTTCTCATCATTTCTGTTCTAAATGGGCACCCCTCTATTCTAAAGCTCTCTCTACCTACACTCCCCCACTATAGGAAACATTCTCTTCACATCTACTCTATCTCAGTCTTTCAATATTTGATAGGTTTCAAGGAGATTCCCCTTCATTCTTCTGAACTCCAGCAATACAGGCCCAAACACTCCTCATACATTAACCCTTTCATTCCCAGAATCATTCCTGTGAACCGCCTCTGCAACCTTTCCAATGCCATCACATCTTTTCTTAGGTTAAGAGGCTCAAAACTGCTCACAATACCCCAAATGAGATCTCAACAGTGCCTTGCAAATCCTTTACATTATGGCCTTGCTCTTGTATGTTAGTCCCCTCGAAATGAATACTAATATTGCATTTGCCTTCCTTACGACTAACTCAACCTGCAAGTTAATCTTTAGGGAATATTGCACAATGACTGCTAAGTCCTTTTGCACCTCTGATTTTTCCTCCCCATTTAGAAAATGGTCACACCTTTATTCCTTCTATCAAAATGCATGACCATACACTTCCCTACAGTATATTCCATCTACCACTTCTTTGTCCATTCTAGTAAGAGATCTCTTACCGGCTCTTCCTTCAGTTAGTCCTGACGAAGGGTCTCTGCCCGAAACGTCGACTGTACCTCTTCCTAGAGATGCTGCCTGGCCTGCTGCATTCACCAGCAAATTTGATGTGTGTTGCTTGAATTTACAGCATCTGCAGAATTCCTCGTGTTTAAGGCTCACTTTATCCCCTCTTTGCCTACTGCCCGTCAGCCAATCTTCTATCCACTCTACCATCCTTCCTGAAATACCATGGGCTCTCATCTCAAGCAGCACTTGGTCAAAGGCCTTCTGAAAATTGAAGTAAACAACATCCATTTGTCTGCTTTGTCTATCCTGCCTGTTATTTTTGTCAAAGAACTCCAACAGATTTGTCAGGCAAGACTTCCCTTAAGGGAAACCATGCTGCCTTTGGCCTATTTAATCATGTGCCTCCAAGTACTCGGACATCTTATCCTTAATGATGGACTCCAACATCTTCCCAAAAGATCAACCAAATTTGCCTATAATTTCCTTTCTTGTGCCTCCCTCCTTTCTTGAAGAGTGGAGTGACATTTGGAACCACTGGTCCTGGTGACTTGGGACCTTTCAGCTTACCAAGCATTTTCTCCTTAGTAATAGCAACTGCTTTCACTTCTGCCCTCTGACCTTCTCGAATTTCTGGCATACTGCTGGTGTCTTCCACAGTGAAGACTGACAAAATACTTATTCAGTTTGTCCGCCATTTCCTTGCTCCCCTTTCCAAACTCTCCAGTGTCTTTTCCCAATGGTTGATATGCACTCTCATCATATTTAATTATATATATGAAAAAATTGGCACCTTCCTTTATATAATTGGCTATCTCACCTTCATATTTCATCTTTTCTCTCCTTATACCTCTTCTTTCATTATTCTCTCCTTTTTAGTTGCCCTCTGTGAGTTTTAAAAGCTTCCCAAACATCTAACTTCCCTTGTCAGCTACTGTTGCATTATCCTCCCTTCAGAATATTTCATTTTTCAGATGCATCTATCCTGCAACTTTCGAAGTGCTCCCAGAAACTCCAGCCATTGCTGTTCTGTCGTCATTATGTACATATTAAAGAATTCTGAAGATCAGTGGAATTCAAGACCATCCAGAGTATTTATCTGTAAATAATCTATTATGGTCAGGTCACTCGTCTGAGTCCTACTGGTACCATGTAACCCGGCTACCCCACCAGGCTTGCCTGGTGAAGAGAGTGGCTAGACACCCTGCAGGACGATAAACAAGACCTGTCAGAGGGCGGATGAACCCTCTGGCTCAACGGCCATCTAGCAAACACGTGCCGGGAAGCGCGGAAAGGGCATCCCTTGCATCGAAGCTTGATCTGGCCATTCACTGCAACAGAACTTCCTTCAGCCGTCTTGGACCCCACCATGCGGCTGGATCCGGGAGGGGATGTCGAGAGGGTGGGTCTGGACCTGTGCCACGCACTGTTCCTTTGAGGAGTGGGGTACCACCCCACTAACTGACTGAAAGGAGCCATCATCATCCTATGGGATGGATAGCCAGAGAGGGAAATAATCTTGGTGTACAATCAGATACACGTAAGTAATTCATTGATAGTGTTAGATAATATGTTGGTATACGTTGTAGAACTAAAGTGATGACTTTTAGTACACCGCAAGTAGTTGAGTTTTGCTTGTCATCAATAAAAGAGGCAAGGTTCGATGTTACTTGCCTTACTTATACCAGCACAGATAAAAGCTCGGAGGTTTCAGTAGCTAGTGCTGCATTACCACTCGTAAACCCCATGTTTGGTTTTTATCCCAGTTGCGTCAGTTCTACGTACATGACTTTGCCCTACTGCCCTAATATATCGATAACTGAACACCAACCCGCAGTATTTTAAACTCATTTACTTCCCTAACTATTTGATTCAATTCGCAGTATTCTCCCCCCTGTACCCCGAAACTGAAGCCTCAGGGGAGTGGTGGGATTGGGAATTCGGAAGGTGGCTGCAGTAGGTCGCATTTTAATCAGCCAATTTAATTACAAAGTCTTAAAATACAGCGACACACGGGAGGTTCCACGCTATTTTAAAATACTTGAAGTTACCTTCATATTGAAACAATATATCTAAAGTGAGCAAGTGAGGTGAGGTTGGATGAAGAATTACAGTAGAAGTTAATTCCATCACACAAATCAATGCTTGGCCAATGATCAGGTCGTGTTTTCCCTCTAGCTACAGCCTGTGACAAAATTAATGGACAATGACCTCCATCGTACCACTAAATGTTATCACCATCCTCCTGAAAACGAATAGCGCTGAAAAATCTGCTATTACTATTCAAAATCATCCATTTACAGGAAGATCCGCCTACTGGACACTCATTCGTCCGCTGTGACGAATGGCATTGCAGCCCGTTGTTTAATTAGACACAGAGCGCATCAATCAAAGGCAAACGACCCTTTTGTTTTCACGGGACCCTACCGCAGTTCTTGTTGTTTTTTGTTCGGAGACTTAATATTTTGATGTTGTGAAACTTACCTGCAGTGCGCATGATGGGTGCCAAGGATGCCAGGAGCAAGACGCGAAGGCTCATCTTGCCCGGGACTCGGTGCAAAGTCTTATTGCTGCCGGGAGTTTGACTGCCTCTCCATCGCGCGGCCTCGCTTACTGACCGTCCTCTAGGCAGAAAGCCAGCGACGTGCGCTCGCAGGGCATCACTACTGACAGCGTACGAGGCGGAGTTGGGCCTTCACTCCATCACCTTAGCTTTCAATAGAGAAGGCAGTGTGTGTGTGTGTGTGTGTGTGTGTGTGTGTGGGGGGGGGGGGTGGAATCTTTCTCCGATGTTTCCGCATCAGGTGGTAAAGCCCCTTCTCCATATTAAATCCAATAGCCTATCATAATAATGCCAAAACTTAGTACTTTGTAATTATGCATTCCAGGCACTGAGTAACAGCTGGCTTTTCATTACAAGTTCCGCAAATTGTTTTACATCAGTAATTCGAACTTAAGTTTTACAGTAATTACAATGAAGATACAAACAAAATTCTTCATCTGAGTACAAAATCTGCTCTTCCTGCAAAGTGCGCCAGAAATGGAAAACTATTGCATACCATCTTCAGCACTAGCTTATACTGTACTGAGAATATCATAGAATCAGTCACGTAGAAATGGACCCTCTTGGCCCATCTGGTCTCTGCTGGCCATTATGCACATTCACAACAGCCCCATTTCCTTGCATTCATTCAACCCATATCCCTTCATCCAAATGCAACGTGTAACTGTGCCCCAGCCATCACCTCTGCCAACTCAATCCAGATGATCACCACCAAGCTGTGTGAAAAGGAAACTGTAAAAGGAATGTAGAATACAAGAGTAATTGTTCTGAAAATGTACCTCACTTTTATCCAGAACTGTCACATATATGCAATCTGGGCACATATTGTTTGAGATTCTACTGCATGGCAATTAAAAAACTAATTGTTAATGTGGACCTGAGCTCAAATACCAGAGGAGTTTGAGATGGTTGAAAGTTGAACAATTTTTCATCAGCAGCAATATTACCTGTTTACTGATTATTATTATACAGCTCTACTGGAAATTAAATAAATTGCTCCCATGAGCCAAACTGACCACATCTGTCACATGCTATTAATGATCATCCCAAAACAAATCAAGTATTTTGTCGTTCAGCAGAGTCACAAATTGCACAAATCACACAATTGAATACAAGCTTAACTGACCCAGCCATCTCAGCACTAACCATGCATCATGGTAGCAATTTTTCAAATAGGCAGCACATGTTATTTGATTGAAGAAGGGGCATTTGAAGATAAAGACAACAGACCTGACACAAAGCTCATGGTTGACCTAGTAGCATGGTCTACCTTCCCCTCCAATATGCTTCTGACACTTGGAGTACTCACAGCAGGATCTTGAAGCACTGAAAAATAACCCTAATGCATCAAAGAATTTTCTAAATTCATCAGGATGAGCAAATCAAAGTAAACATCCTCCCCCAGGCCAACATCCCCAGCAACTGGCGCCGCTTACCCTCCATGGAAGGATACATTGGACTGGCTATGTCATTTACAAAGCCTGACAGTTGAAGATTTAAAAGGTCCAGTTCTTCATTGTCCAATATGATCAGCAAAGACCACATTAGACCACAATGGGAGACAACTATCCAACACTCCACCTGAACAGTCCTCAATGATCTTTCATATACTGCAATGTCACCTGCACTGTTGGTAAATGTTCCATTGTCTGATAACACTGACATGTAGTATAGTTTCAGACAAATATAGTTTAAGATTTTATTGCCAAACAATCTAAGTTATCCTAAATTGCTCTAGGATCTTGATATCACCACTATATTACTGATAAAACAATGATAAAATAAATGAGAAAAGTCAACAATTCTTGCTCAACCTGCTGAGTTCCTTCAACAGTTTGTTTTTTGTTGCAATTGACAGTAATGCCTGTTGAAATAACTAGCTTTGCCCTGAAAATGTCATCATTTCCCATGTCTAAGAAATCATTCTCATGCAATATGTTGGTATCAAAGGTGTTTATTTTGTTGTATTGGGAATCAAATTCTCATTGTCCAGTGTTCTATTAAATCTGAATGAGAAGCCTTGTTTATGGCAATGGACATGGGGAGTCAACCAGCTATCAAACAGATTGAGCGAACAGAAGAGGTCACTATCAGCATATTCTACATAAATTTGTTGAACTTTATACAGGGTATTCTTATCATTAGGATGGATGAAAGTGAAATGGAGCATTGTTGATGATGCAGGAGGATTGATTGTGGAGTAGATTGTCACAACATCGTTGACTAAAGGACCCATACTGTTGTATTGTTCTCTGTAAACCTCAATTCACAACTAAATAATTAGTTAAATTAGTCCAACTCTGATATGAGGATTCTTTTCTTTGAAATGGGAAGATGTAGCTTTGTAATGAAGTGCTGGTGTTTGCTAATATCGGAACCTAGGTATTGCAATGATTCTGGCACGCAGGGCTTTGGTTTATACTTGTATAAATGATCAGAGTGAAGACAAGTGGGCAAGGCATTGGTATGGGGAGATGATGAGCCAGTTTTGTGAGCATAAGGAAGGAAGCTCCTTAGATTATGCTTGTATAAATTTGTAAAAGATTTGTTACGCATGAGAATCATAAGCACACATGATTACAGGTTCAAAATGTTGTCAAGCATTCTGAAGTCTAACATGTAGTACTAATTCCAATTATGATCTAAAATTAACTAAAATATGTAGTAATTTCACCTTATCAATGCAACGTGTATGATCTCAGGATGAAAGATTATTAATTTGTGATTATGCAATGAAATTTACCAGCAATCTGTAATGGAAACTAACCAAGGGCAATATAAGAGCATCTTCTAATAGCACTTTCCTGAATGAGCTATTAGAAAATCCCAAACTCAGTCATACGTGTATATTAATAACAGGCTGCAATATGATGCATGATGGAACATAACCTCATATCTTCAAACTAACATGAATAACTTTTAAAGAGCAATGGAAGATTTTTTTTTAAAAAGGAGAGAGACAGAGAAAGAAATCCTGAAATTCTCATAGTCCTAAAGTAATCTCACCAAAT
This sequence comes from Mobula hypostoma, assembly GCF_963921235.1. NCBI lineage: Eukaryota > Metazoa > Chordata > Chondrichthyes > Myliobatiformes > Myliobatidae > Mobula > Mobula hypostoma. Next base: position 44,348,184 of record NC_086099.1, on the reverse strand, counting down.
GGTCTGCAGTTGCTCAAATTAATCCTGGCTGTAATCCTTGATTCAGCTTTGAATTTTAAATCCCACATAAAGAAAAGTGACCAGAGCAGCAAAATATTGCAAAGCTGTATCTGTTTTCTTCACGTAATGTTGCTGAAAGCAAATTCACACCTTTATATCTAATATACTAGATTACTACAACACCCTTTTTAATTGGCCTTCCAAAGCAATCTAGTGACAAACTTCAACTTATTCAGAACATCATTGCTAGACTTTTAAAACCAGGATGAGGGAACATATTACTCCCATCTTAACTACTCTGCATTGGCTTCCTGGATCTTTAAGTATTGATACTCAACTTCTAAATTGTCTAGTATCAGAGTATATCACAGAATTGTTTTTATTGTATAATCCTGCACAAGCTTTCAGGTCTTCTTTCACTGATCTCTTAAATTTAAACAATCTCCCACAAAAGAAAGTTGGCAGGTCAGTTTTTTTTTAAAAAATGATACTCCTCAATACATAACTATTAGGGATGCAGACTCAGTTCACACTTTAGAATACCAGCTCAAAACCTAATTATTTAACCTTGCTTTTAACGAACTTCATTTTGTCCTTTTTTTTATGTTTGCACTTTACCCCATTGTAAAGTACTTTGAACTACATTTGTTTGTATGAAAAATGTTCTCTAATTAAGTTATTATTATTATTAATAATCACTCAGAAGTACCTCTGGGATCACTTCTACGTGCCCTGAACCTACATGTACACACACACAAAAATTAAAAAGTATATTAAATATATAGAAAAATACAGCATACAGTAAAATGAAAATATTGTCAGCATTGCGTGGCGACTTAATTCTAATGAAGAAATGCTGAACAAATGTAGCAACATACAGTGAAACCAATAGGTTACAGATACCAAGGGGCTGTAATCAATAGCCAAATTTCCAAAATAGTTACTTTGTTTGGAGATTCAAGAGTTCTATTGTCAGCATTCATAGAAGCAAAATAATCAATCTACCTCTGGAACAGAATTGTGCATCATTCAATCCAGGGAATAGATTAGATTCCTTGTTGCTAAGGATGCTAAGGAAGAGCTTCCATTCCACAATATATTTAATACTCAAGACTTATTGTCAAAATCCTCTAGCCTTCATATACAACATTTAATGCTACAAAAGTAGTTTAAAAGTCTTCAAAATTTCTTACTATATTTGAAGACTGATTGTACCTTATATTTTGCAAAGGGCTGGGTCGGTGTTTCCAAAAAAAAGTTTGATAATTTCACGCACAATTTGTTTCTCTCAATAGGATATATTATGGGGAATACATTTATTCCAGTTTTAATACACCTACAATATCACTCATAGCCCTGTAAGATTTCCTGCAATTCGATATTAAATAAGTTTACCTTTGTTTCATTCCAAATAGCATTACAAAGTATTGTAGTGTCTAACTGAACTAACAGTATAGGCCACACTTAAAATGAAATGTCTAATTACACCTCACTCACAGGCTTCCTAGACTTTGGTTCCAACCTGTATCATAATTGTGCGATAATCAATGTAAGAATATACTGACCCAAAGTGAGAATGAATTGTCTAGGAAGCTGACAATTGAGAGAATAAAGCACAAGAGGCAACTCTTATCATGCAAGTTAACAGAACAAACAATAGCTCAAGATATTTTGCACGGCTGGTTTGAGCTATTTGTTGTTTGCTGGTTTGATTGATAGATAGATAAATATAAAAAAGCAAATAATCAAACACATCTGGAATGATGCCTTCTATTGCAAGGGGGAGGGGGGTTCAGAAATAGGAAAGTCTTGCAATAACTGTTCAAACCACTGGTGAGGCAACAGCTGTCTGCAAAATCAAGTGTTTTATCTCCCGTATTCAGAGGAATATACCCAAGATTTTTTAAAAAATACAGATTCTAGAAAATGTAATGAATAGTGAGAAAATGCTGGAAGCACTCAACAAGTTAGAGAGACTTGTGAACAAGGGAACTGTCAGCATTTCAAGTCAAAGATCCATCATTAAAACTGGGAAAGAGGAAAAAGTTACAGGCAAACCCCCAAGTTACTGTGCACAAACAAAAGAAAATCTGCAGAAGCTGGAAATCAAAGCAACACACACAAGATGCTGGAGGAACTCAACAGGCCAGGCAGCATCTATGGAAAAAGTATAGTTGATATTTTGGCCTGAAACACCAACTGTACATTTTTTCCATAAATGCCACCTGGCCTGTTGAGTTCCTCCAGCATTTTGTGTGTGTTGCCCAAGTTACTGTGGGGCTCTTTCCAGAAAATAGTCTCTTGTTCTCTGGAACACAATGCCATATCATCTGTATGTGCATCAAAAAATGCGAGCTGAAAATAAAAAAATCATACATATATATATTACATGGATGCCCAGATAACCTCAATGCTTATAAAACCATCCAGCTTTATAGATTAGTTAGGTCTGTAAGATAGAGGAAACAACCAAAGCATATGGCGCCTTGAAAAAGTATTCAACCCTCATTTCACTCTCTCATTTTCTAAATTTAAAATATATTGAAGTAGGATTTTTGAGCTAATCACAAAACACACATCATGTCCAATCAAAAAAATTCCAAAACCTGTTAATAATTTACTAAAAATTTAAAAAAAACAAAATTGTAAGGCTGAAAAAGTACTCCCCCCCTTTGTAATTATGTGAACTTTCTTCAGATGCAATTTACTCATCCAATTTGTTGATGCACAAATTTGGAGGATCACCTGTTTTTAATGAATTGATAAGAAAAAAAATACTCCCTTTCTTTGTAAGAATGGTATGGTGGATTTTCAACAGACCAAACCAAAATGAAGACAAAAGAACATTCAAGACAAGTCGGGGAAATGATAATACAGACGCTCAAATCTGGGTAAGGTACAAGACCAATGCAAAGGCACTGAACATACCTTGGAACTCAGATCCGTCAATCATGAAAGTGAAAAAAGTACAAATCATAGCCATACTGCCAAGGTTAGGCAGTTCCTCTAGATTTAGTCATCAGAGATTAGCACTTGTAAGAAAGGCTATTGTGACAGACACCAAGTGAGCTGCAGAAGTCAGTGGCTGGCTGCAACTGAAGATTAAGTTCATGACTCCACAATCTCCAAGGCTTTGAACAAAAATGTTATTTATGGAAGAATGGCAAGGAAGAAGCCCTGGCTTTTAAAAAAAAATAACCCTTGCCCATAAAGACCTTGCAAAACATCACTTAGAAGGTGATTCCTTAAGGTTGTTATAGCTGGGGGTGGTAATGGAGACAAGCTTCCACTACCTATTAAATGCTCCAATGGTGTGTGCCTCAAATAGCCTTTAACAACCAAGTCCAGCTCCTGTCATACACATATTGCTTAGCTACTAAGCCCAACAGAGCCATTTCTAGTGACAGGAGAAGGGGCAAAGGCGGGTTACTGGTGCCTTAAAACTAGTCTCTTCTGGCAGATGGGTCTCATCTAGGAGTAGAAAAACTCTGATTTCAAACCTCCGCTGCCTTGCAGCTACTGTATACCCACTCGTGGGGAAGACTTCGGGAGTAATCCCACAGGGAAAAATCCGAAGCTGGAGTCTTTAAGGCAGTTCTACGTTGAGTTCAATGCTAAAAGGCAATCCCTGCAACTCTGCTGGTACCAAACTGTGTCAGTCTCTGCCCGTCCCTTTGGGTTCATCAGATGTGTGGAGAGGGGGAGCTTTCTACCTGGGCAACAGCTTGTGTATCTGGACTGCTAGGACGCAACATCCGTAGTCACCCCTGACCGATGGAGGCGTCACTCAGCCAGAAGGTACTGCAAAGATGTGGAAGGTCTTGTGGCCGGATGAGACTAAAGTGAAACTTGTTGTCTCCAACAATAAGCAGTATTTGTGGCGCAAATCTAATACTGCGCAACAGCCAGTAACCCCATCCTTAATGTAGAGTATGGTGGAGTAGCATCATGCAGTGTAAAGCAGTAGAGACTGGAAATCTGGACAGGAATGATGGGAAGATGAATGTTGCTAAATACAGAGAGACCTTGGATTTTAAAAAACCTGGTAGCTTCTGCCAAAAAAGCTTAAACTGGGGAGAAAGTTGATCTTTCAGCAGGACAACAACCCAAAGCACACTGCCAAAGCAACCACAGAGTGGTTTCTAATGAAGAAAATTGATGGTCTCCAATGGTCCTGTCAGAGTCCTGATCTTAATCAGTTTTAACATCTCTGGCAAGACCTCAATAATATTAAAGAGGATACCAAAAGTTTCTTTGGATAGATAAAGTGTAAAAGAGAGGTGAGAGTAGATATCGGGCTGCTGGAAAACGATGCTGCAGAGGTAGTAATGGGGGACAAGGAAATGGTGGATAAACTGAATAAGTTTTTTGCATCGGTCTTCATTGTGGAAGATTCTAGCAGTATGGTGGACGTTCCAGGGCTAGCTACTCTGACCTTAGTGGTTGAAATGATATTGGAGACGGTTGTTAAGGATGCCATTTCAGGGTACTTGGAGGCACATAATAAAATAGGCAGCAGTCAGCATAGTTTCCTCAAGGAGAAATCTTGCCTGACAAATCTGTTGGAATTCTTAAGAGAAATAACAAGCAATATAGACAAAGCAGAATCGGCTGATGTCTATCTGGATTTTCAGAAGGTCTTTGACAAGGTGCCACACGAGGCTGCTTCACAAGTTATGAGACCATAGTATTACAGGAAAGAAACTAGCACGGCTAAAGCCGTGACTGAATAGCAGGAGGCAAAAAGTGGGAATAAAGGGAGCCTTTTCTGGTTGGCTGCCAGTGTCTAGTGCTGTTCCACTGGGGTCTGTGTCAGGACAGATTATTTTTACATTATATGTTAATGATTTGGATGATGGAATTGATGGCTTTTTTGCAAAGTTTGCAGACGATATGAAGATAGGCAGAGGGGCAGGAAGTTTTGAGGAAGTAGAGAGGCTACAGAAGAACTTAGACGGATTAGGATAAAAGGCAAAGAAGTGGCAGATGGAATACAGTGTTGGGAAGTGCATGGTTATCCACTTTGGGAGAAGAAATAAAAGGATTGACTATTTTCTAAATGGAGAGAAAATACAGGAAACGGAGGAGCAAAGGAACATGGGAGTCCAGTGCAGGATTCCCTAAAGGTTAATTTGCAGGTTGAGTCTGCAATGACAAAGGCAAATGAGATGTATGTATTCATTTCAAAAGGACTAGAATATAAAAGCAAGGATGTAACACTGAGGCTTCGTAAGGCTCTAGTGAGACCTCACTTGCAGTATTGTGAGCAGTTTCGGGCCCCTCATCTATGAAAGGATGTGTTGAAGCTAGAGATGGTTCAAAGGAGGTTCACGAAAATTATTCCAATATTGAACGATTTTTCACATGCAGAGCGTTGGCTCTGATTCTGTATTCACTGGAATTCAGAAGAATGATGAGTGACCTCATTGAAACGTATCCAATGGTGAAAGGCCTTGATAGAGTGGATATGGAGAGGATGTTTTCTATAGGACACAGCCTCAAAATAAGCGGAGTCCTTTCAGAATGGAGATGAGGAGGAATTTGTTTAGCTAAAGAGTGGCAAATCTGTGGAATTCTTTGCCACAGGCAGCTGTGGAGGCCAAGTCTGTATGTATATTTAAGGCAGAGGTCGATAGATTCTTGATTGGTCAGGGCATGAAGAGATATAGGGAGAAGGCAGGAGTTTGGTGCTGAGAGAAAAAATGAATGAGCCATGTATGATGAAATGGTGGAGATGACTCAATGGGCCAAGTGGCCTAATTATGGTCCTTTGTCTTATTGCTGCCACCACTGTTCCCCAACTAACCTGGCACAGCTTGAGCAATTTTGCAAAAAAGAATAGATATATCTTGCTCCATTACATTGTGCAAAGCAAATGAGACGTATCCAAAAAGACGACTGACTAGAATATATGTGAGAGGTGGTTCAACTAAGAACTGAGCAGAGCTATGAATACGTTTGATCTGCTGACATTTCAGGTTTTAAATTTTAGTTTTTTATGCTTTACAACCTTCCTTGTTTTTTGGGGTTCTACTGTGAGAAAAGGAGCATGTGATTCACAAATAAAAATTCTCAGTTAAATTGATCAAAATCCCTGGCTGTGATACTCATTTATGTGAACAAAGAGTTGGGGGCCGAATACTTTTACAAGGCTCTATAATTTAAACAGTATTTCAAGCATTTCTATGATCCTACTGCCTAAATCATTGCAAATGAGCAAGAGAATTCCTGTGAAAATTCCAGACTCCAATTCCAGAATTATCAACATCACACATGGATTTCACAGAACTGGGCTTCTGCTTAAAAAAAAACGATTTGAACATGCAACAATAGAATTTGGTTTGTTAAATCTCAATAAAATCAATGATCATGATATTATTTTCAATGTATAAAGATTAAAACTCAAAAGAACAATGCTAAGATCTGTTATAATTTAGACTGTTGAGTTAAGGATCCTAATAAATGTACCTGTCCAGCAATTTGCATGGCTGTATATTAAAGTACACATTTTCACTGCCAAACAATAAACAGCTTGGTTCTTTGAAGCCATTAAAGAGATCAATGCTACTCAAATTGTAATAATTCAATAAAAATTTGACACATGCCTAACTTCCTCATAATTAAAACAACGCCATTTTGAACACAACAGAATTAGTAAAACAGTAACATCCGACTACAAAAAAAAGCACACAGCAAAAAGTGAATAATTATGTTTTTTGTTGTGAAGAGGTGAGAGTAATTTTAGCAAGACTACTGGAAGTATTCTCTGCCTTTTTAATACTGGCACTGAATCCCTAATGCATCTTTGTCACCAGAACAAACTAAATTCAAAGCATCATCTAAAAGACAACAATCCTGGCAACGTAATACTCTTTTTGTACTGCACTGCAGGATCAATCTAGAGTATGTACTCATATCTTGAACTGCAGATTAAACATCCTTCAAGTCCCATCTTGCCTTACTGGGAATTTGAAGCTGCCCCATGTGGCAGATTATCAATAAATTGCAGGAGTACCAACTCTTAAAGTAGTCCTGGCACAAAGTCAGACCAGCAAAAGACTTGCTGTAAATCCAGTTTTTATTCCATTTAGTGAATAGATCCAGCAACTGTGATCATAACCTTTTGGTAAGATTTGTAAATAACTAATTTATCAAAATAATCTAGTCAATTTTCAATAGTTTGCTTTGTACAGTCCACCCTGAATATCAAGGCTTTGTGTTGCACAGATAAAGCTCTTGATCTCAGAATTCTTCTTTCTACAAATTGAAGTACGATTAAAAACTACAAATGGTTAGAAAAGCAATTAACTTTGAGAAAGAATTGGAACAGTACAAGAGCACTCATTAGGTTTAGGCAACAACGAGTTTACTGCATCCACTTTTGACCAACATGCTAGATCACCCGTTTTTTTGTAGACAGTGGACTTTTACAGTCCAGTTTTGGTAATGAATATGAATCAGCAAGCAGGATACTGGTTTTTCCAATTTGCTGCTTCCCAACAAATGGAACAACTTTAAGCCAAAAGCTCCATGGAACAATACACAATTTTAACTTCAATTCGGTTTATTAGATCTGTGAATTATTCCATGATCAATAACTTTCTTTCACATTGTAGTAATGTATCCTGTGATCAGCAGTGATGAAGCAGATCAATGCTAAATCCAACTGAAATCCTCATTACTACAAAAGGCCATTACAAAGCATTAAGCAAAGTTCAAATTAGGCCAAGTCCAACAATGTCCATTCTTGAACAAAGAAGCCCCCTCAAATTTCTTCTGGTGGGGTATTGTACTGCTTTTAATGCAGTTATTTTTGGCAGTTTACCACAATGATAATAATTATACCCAAATCATTTTTACGTCTCTCTTTAACCTCTCACACATCATCATCAGATGTATCACTGCTGCTCGTCTCTGTGTCATCATTAACAGTAGGCTTGTAAGTGCTCTTCCACGTGAAGTTGCAAGTCAAACCATTTTTCAGAAGACCATTTTTGCGAAGGCCATTTTTCTGGAGCTGAAAGTGAATAAAATGACATTAAAAATTAAAATGCGAAGTGCAAGATTTACTAAAGCAAATCCTGTCTATACTGAATTCCCAATAGGTAATTATTTGGGTATTACTCCGAATATCTTTGAGACATGAAGCATTTAGTCTGGGGTTGACTTGAAAAAGGAATTCCAGAAAGTAGTCTAGAAATGTTGGAGGAGTCCAGAACCAGAGGCCACAGTTTAAGAATAAGAGGTAGACAATTTAGAACAGAGTTAAGGAAAAACTTTTTCCACACAGAGGGTTGTGGTTCTGTGGAATGCTCTGCCTCAGAAGGCAGTGGAGGCCAATTCTCTGGATTCTTTCAAAAAAGAGTTAGATAGAGCTCTTAAAGATAGCGAAGTGAAGGGATATGGGGAGAAGGCAGGAAAAGGATACTATGGCTCGAAGGGCTGAATGGCCTACTCCTGCACCTATTGTCTGTTGTCAGTCAATTATTGAATTCTGAAACATATACCAAAATAGTCCAGACCGCAAAAAATTCTAGAACATAGTTGTTACAGTTCTAACACTCCAGCAACACCGTAGCAAAACATTATTTTTGAGGAAGCAAAGCCAGAATTCATTTCCCATTATTTATTATGATGGTATTGGTGCATTACTAGAGGAGGCAACTCCCACAATGCAGCTGCATAGGCGATTCAAGGAGTAGAACCAGCAGCAACAATGCAAACATGAGGAATTCTGCAGATGCTGGAAATTCAAGCAACGCACATCAAAGTTGCTGGTGAACGCAGCAGGTCAGGCAGCATCTCTAGGAAGACTGTACCTCTTCCTAGAGATGCTGCCTGACGTGCTGCATTCTCTAGCAACTTTGATGTGTGTAGCAACAATGCAACACTAGTCTATTTCCAAGTCAGCTCAATGTGTGTAGCTGCTGGCTTTTCAGTTTGTTGGAAGAGAATGCACACTTGAAAGGTCAGAATTGTAAAAAAAAAACACAGGTAGCCACAGTGGATTTTATAGATGCAACATTGGTGCAGATGTGCCCGTGGTGGAGGAGGGAATTAATCTTTAGGGTGATTTGGCTGCACTCATCCAAGAAAGCAGAGAATATTTCATTATGGTCCTGCCTCAAGCTTTGTAGATGGTGGAAAGACTATCAGGCATCCTGAAAGTTGTGACTGCCACGAGCTGGCCCTAAGCCACTTTGCGACTGGTCCAATGGAATTTCTGATCAATGGTAGCACTCAGAATATGAGGAGGAGGAGACTTGGCAATTAAATTCTCTCTCTCTGTCTTCATTAAGATAGTCACTACTTGCTAAATGTAACTCAGGCCAAAAAGTTAAGGTTCTTGCTACATGTACGCACGAACTGCTTCATTTTCTGAACAGCTGCAAAGGCAATCCTTTTCTGTATATAATATGGCAAAATATCCCTATTTCTGATCTAATGAGGGAAAGAAGATCACTGATGAAGTAGTCAAAAGCAATTAAGCTGTAGAAGTTTGGGTGCAGTTGCTTAATATTCTGACAGAATTCAATCGGAACCAAGGCATTTGTTTAATAGATCCTACTCCATTTACCAAACAAAGCAGATTGATCCCAGACACTGCCTGGACAATCGCCTGTAGTGATGTGCTGTAGCTGGAATCACTGATCTCCAGCAAACACAATCATCTTCTATTGACCTAGACACCCACTGTTGCCCTTTGACGAGAGATTTAACAAGGCACATTGATGCAACACTTGGTCAAATGCTGACATAATGGCACAAGCAGTCACTCTCAGTTATGAAATACAATCTTTCAACGCATGCTTCAACCAGGACAGTGGAGAAATCTGGCAAGGTCCAAACTGGGCACTGGTAAGCTAGTTAGAGTTAGGTCAGTGCCACTTGACAGTGTTATCATCAAGACCTTCCTCAATCTTATGATAATTGAATGTAAACCAATAGACTCGTATTTAAATTGGACTTGTCCTGACTTCCAGGGCTAAGAAATAACCAGTCAATTTTCTACACTGGTGTTGTGCTGAACATGCCGGTATAACTGTATTGGAATAGGTTTAATCAAAGGTTCATTCTACACTACATATCTTTCATACTACAGCTAGGGTATCTGGTCCCATAGACCTTGCTGCATCCAATGCTCTCAGCTGTTCCTTGAAATCATGTGGAACGAATCAAACTGGCTAAAAACCAGCTTCTGTGATGGTGGAGAAAACTAAAATATATTATCTGTTCAGCACCTCTGGCTGAAAATGGTTATAAAACCTTCAGCCTCAACCTTACACTCTGCTAATATTTGCAATGGGGACTTTCTTGGAGTCACCTCCTCCACTTAGCTGTTCAATTGTCCACCATTATTCACAACTAGAAATTTAAACTTGCATGTCAAATACAGATTTGTTCGGTATTACTTATTTAAATTAACCATGCAGAGATTTTCATCCTTGAAAAGTTATTGGAGATTGAGCAGTTTCTGGACAAGAAAATAGTCTTTCCATACTTTCCATCCCATAGGCAACAATGAAAAATAAGAGAAGAATTTGCAGGGTTGAAATACGACTGCCTCTTTTGCAAACACAAGGACCATTACATCAGCTAATAATCAGCATCACACCAGGGAAGGGTTTGGTAGCAGTGATGGCTACTACAGGTGGTAATGTGATGGGAAGACAGAGTTACAAGGACAAGACTGACATTTGTCAAAATTAAGGCATCCAATTGTGACAAAGTTTACAACTGAAGCCTGTGTATCCTTACAAAATAATGCACCTCTTGGCAAGACATGATGTGAAAAAAAATTAAAACAAGCAAAATCTGATTAATAACTGGCAAGGTACATTAAAAGCAGAATGGCCAATTAAAACACTGAGGGGAAATGGGAAAATTTGCAAGACTGAACAAGGCTGCAGAGTTTCAGACTCAGCCAGCTGAATCACAGGCACAACTCTCACCACCATCAGGGACAACTTCCTTAAAAGCTATACCCTATTCTCGTTATTACCATCACGGAGGGGCTTGAAGACCCATACCCAATGTTTCTGGAACAGCTTCTTCACCTCTGCCAGTTTTCCGGACGGTAAGACCTCTTTTGCACCATTTATCTTTTGTAACTTACACCAACTTTTTGTCTCGCAGTGTACTGCCGCAACAAAACAACTAATTTCATGATAAATGGCAGTGATAATAATAACTCCAGATCAGATTCTGTCTGGAGTTGAACAGAAGTCATTACCTGTTCACTAATGGCCTGAAATTCCCTCATCTCATCCTCTGTTATCGGAGCACATGTTTCATCATTTTCACTTTCTTCCTGCCAGCCCATCTCTTTCAGCAGCCTAAGGAAAATAAAGTCAGTCAAATGTTACATTTCTGAAAAGCTGAAGGAATCTAAGCTCAAATACTAAACAGTTAATACAGAAAATATTATACTGTTTGTTAAAAAAAACCTTCCACAGACCCTTAAATAAACGCAAATAATTACTGATTCAACAAAGAAAATATCTAAAATTAATCATGTAAAACAAAGAAGCATTGGGTAGGTATTTATTTGTAAATCAGTCCTCACTATAAAGAATACAAGTAGGATCCCAGAAAAGACAGAAAATTGGGAATTGCAAGGGAAGTTAGAACTGAGGAAATTACAAACAACATAGAAGTTGTCATGAGTACTTGATGGAGCTGCAGACAGACAAGTCTTTGAGTCATAAATAGACTTGGTCAGAGGGTCTTAAAAGTGAGAGGATTGATATATTGGTTTCAATTTCCCAAAAATACTTATATTTGGGGAAGACGTCATTCGTTTGGTAAGTAGTAAACTGAATCAAAGAAAGAGGGAGATCAAGAATGGTAAATATAGACTAATTAGCTTAACGTCTATGATTGGAAAAACATTAGAAGATATTGTTACAGCAAGGTATTTTTTTAATTCAACAAAATCAAGACAAGTCAACATTGTTTTGTGAAAGGGAAATTATTTTTGATCAATTTGTTGGAGTTAGTTGAAGAAGGAATATGCTTCAAATAAAAGAAAAATCAGGATGCAGCATTCTGAGATTTACTGAAGCCGTTTAATAAGTTAATTTAAAGGTTCTTGTGCAATATAAATGCACATGGTCTAGGAAGCAACTTAACTTCATGGAAAGATTGAGTAGCTAGCAGGAAACAAAACAGGCATTCTGATCAACAAAATGTAATGAGAACCATGTCAAGGGTTCAGTGCCAGAGGCTCAAAATTCTAAACTTTATATAAATGACTTGGATGAAGGTAATAAAGGGAATGTTGTTTGCTAATGGTGCAAACAGACAGAAATGCATACTGCCAAATAGATGCAAGGAAGCAACAGAGTATCCAAGATATGTGGTGCCCAATCAGCGGATGGGAGCATGAGAAGAAGTGGCAATTTCACTTAAGATTAAAAAAAGCAGTGCTTCGCAGCAAGTTTCAGAGTTGGACAGTACCCAGTGAAATACAGGATAAGAAGTGGCAATTTTACTTGGGTCGGCAGTTGAAGATTTAAAAAGGCAGCGCTTCGTGACAGTTTGCAGAGTTGGACTGCACCCAATCAGTGAACGGGAGCATGAGGAAAAGCGGCGATTTCACTTGGGTCTGCACTTGAAGATTTTTTTTTTAAATGGCAGCGCTTCGCGGCACTTTTCAGAGCGAGTGGCAATTTCACTTAGGTCCTCGGCTGAAGATTAAAAACCAGTGCTTCGTGGCAATTTGCAGAGTTGAACTGCACCCTGGGGTTCATTAGAAAGAGCAAATAAAAATAGGCAGGGGCAGGCGGAACAGCCATTGTTGGGAGTGGCCATTGTGTGAGTGGGCCAGTATTGGAGTGGCTTTGGCTCACCAGGCTTGGGTGAAGCAAATTTTTCTTCATTCCCTGTCTGTCAGGGCACTGTTAATGCAGTGAGAATTACTCCAGGGGCTGTGTTTTGTTCTTTGTGTGAGATGTAGGAATTCTGGGAGACCGCCAGCCTCCCAGATAACTACATCTGCAACAGGTGCACCGAGCTGCAGCTCCAGAGAGAACATGTGACGGAAATGGAGCAGCAGCTTCATGACCTTTGGATCATACAGGAAACTGAGGAAGTGACAGATAGGTGCTACAGAAGATAGTCACCCCTAGGTTGTAGGAGGCAGGTAACTGGGTGACTGTCAGGAGAAGGAAGAAAGACGGCCAACCAGTGCAGAGTATCCTCCTGGCCGCTCTTCCCTATAATAAGTATTCCACCTTGAATACTGTTGAGGGGGACAACCTACCAGAGGGAGCAGCAGCAACTGAGTCTGGCACTGTGGTTCAGAAGAGAGGTGAAGAGGACTGCGGTACTCATAGGAGAAATATTTGAGGCATAGAGCCGAGATTCTGTGGATGCAATAGAGACTCCCAGAGCCAGGGATGTCTCAGATGGGGTCCATGGCATTCTAAAAGGGGAGGGTGAGCAGCCAGAAGTCATGGTACGTATTGGCACCAAAGACTCCTCACCTTTCCTACCTCTGTCAGGTTTGCAGATGATATCAAGATAGGTGGATGGAAGGACATGTTGATCAAGCAGAAGCTACAGAAGGACTTAGATTAGGAGAATGCGCAAAGTCGTGGCAGACGGAATACAGTGTCAGGAAGTGTACGGTTATGCACTTCGGTAGAAGGAATGAAAGTGTACATTATTTTCTAAATGGAGAAAAATTTCAAATATCTGAGGTACAAAAGAACTTAGGAGTTCTTGTGCAAGATACCCTAAAAGTAATTTGCAAGCTGAGTCGGTGGTGAGGAAGGCAAATGCAATGTTACCATTCATTTCAAGAGGTCTAGGAATAAAAAGGATGTAATGTTGAAGCTTTATATAACACTAGTGAGGCCTCACTTGGAGTATCATGAGCAGTTTTCAGCTCTTTATCCAAGAAAGAATGTGCTGGAGAAATTTCAAAGGAGGCTCATAAAAATGATTCCAGGATTGAAAGACTTATCATATGAAGAGCATTTGATGGCTCTGATCCTCTACTCACTGGAATTCAGAAGAATGAGAGGAAATCTCGTTGAATCCTATCAAATGTTGAAAGGCCTCAATAGAGTGGATATGGAGGGAATGCTTCCTATGGTGGGGGAGTCCAAGACCAGAGGACACAACCTCAGAATAGAGAGACATTCATTTAGAATGGAGGTTGGGAATATTTTTAAGCCAGAGAGTGGTGAATCTGTGGAGTTTGTTGCCACAGGTGGGTGTGGTAGCCAAGTCATTGGGTATATTTAAGGTAGAGGTTGGTTGACTGTTTATTAGTCAGGGCATGAGGGGATACAGAGAGAAGGCAAGAAATTGGGACGGAGGGGAATCAGCCACGACGAAATGGCAGAGCAGACTTGATAGGCCAAATGGCCTAATTCTGCTCCTATACCTTATGCTCTTGATATGGCAATTAGAATACAATACAGAAAAATTGGAAATGATCTCTTTTAGCAGGAAAACTAAAAAGCACATTATCTGAATGGTGGGAGATTGCTGAGCATGACAATACAAAGGGACTGGGTGTCCCTCTGCATTGTGAAGTATGCAAGAATCCTAAGTAATATAGAAAGTTCTTACAATTTATCGCTGAGAAAAGTAATATAAAAGTAGGGAACTTATGCTTCTGTTATACAAGGCAAAGGTACAACCACATCTGGAGTAAAGTGTAAAGTACAAGTCTATTTCATTTTAGGAAGGACAAGAGAGCATTGAAAGCAGTTTGGAGAAGGTTTACAACACTAATAACTGGAATGTCTTAGGAGGAAAGTTTGGGCAGACTAGACTTCTAACTGTGGGAATTTAACAAATTAAGTGCAGAGAATATTTCTTCTTGGATAATCTAAAATTAGGTATCACTGATTAAAATAATAAGTTAACCCAATTAAGTTACTTGGCCAATGAACACCTCCAATACGACGTTATTATTTCTCATCAGTCTCCTTACGTACAGCTTAACGTCACTTTATGGACATATATTCAACCCAAGTCCTAAGCTATCTTATGTAATTATATATATTTATTGTGTGTTTTTATTATTATTATGTTCTTTATCTTCTGTGCTTTTTTTTTGCTACATCAGATCTGGAGTAACCATTATTTCATTTTCCTTAGTTGTTTACCGGAAATGACATCAAATAATTTTAAATCTTAAGAAAACTTTGTCCCTCTTCAAAAGATGGTGATGTTTGAAGTTATCTTACTAAAATAGTGAAAGCAGTCTGAATAATTTTCAATTCGAAACTTTGAAGCAAGAGTGTCAAAGCAGAATGTGGAGTAGACAAAATGTGGAGTCAAGGTTACAATTAGTTCAGTTATGATCTTACTAAATGGGACAGCAGGCTTAAGGCGTCAACTGTCATACTGCTTCAAATATGTTGCTGTTGGGGAGGGTTTAAACTAATCTGGAAGGAGATGGGAACCAGTGTGATAGGACCGAGGATGGGGCAGTTGGTATAAGACCAAAAGGTATAGGAGCAGAATTAGGTCATTTGGCCCATTGAGTATGCCTGCCATTTAATCGCGGCACCAATCTCCTGCCTACCCCCCACTCTCACCACCACCACCCTCCCCCGCCCCCCCCGTGTCCCTTCATGTCCTGACCAATCAAGTATCTATGAATCTCTGCCTTAAATATCCATAAAGAACTGGCCTCCATAGCTGCCTGTGGCAAAGAATTCCACTGATTCACCACCCTCTGCCGAAAGAAATTCTTCATTTTCATTCTAAAAGGACACCCCTCTATTCGAAGGCTGTCCCCTCTGTTCTTAGACACCCCCACCACAAGAAACATCCTCTCCACATCCACTCTTTCAAGGCCTTTCATCATTCGATAGGTTTCAATTAGGTCACCCCTCATTCTTCTGAATTCCAACGAATACAGGCCCAGAGCCATCAAACACTCGTCACATGAGAAGCTGTTTAATCTTGGAATCATTTTTTGTGAATATCCTTTGAACTTTCTTCAGTTTCAGAACATACTTTCTAAGATAAGGGACCCAAAACTGCTCACAATACTCCAGGCAAGGCCTCACCAGTGTTTTATAGAGTCTCGACATTACATCCTTAAATAAAAGTAGATGCAGTGTATAGTGAGACTGGGAAGGAAGGACAGGCAGATGACAGGGCAAAATTGCAGTCAGTGCAATGAGTTGAGGTGTAACATGGGAGCAAAATCAAAAAGGGTGATGTACGCAGGACTGAAGGTGTTGTATTTGAATGCACGCAGTATACAGACTAAGGTAGATTATCTTGTAGTGCAGTTAGAGATTGGCAGTTTGACATTGTGTGCATCACTGAGTTGTGGCTAAAAGATCATAACTGGGAGCTTAACATCCAAGGATATGCCTTGCATCAAAAGGACAGGCAAGTAGCAGACAGGGTGGCATCCTTAGATAAAGATGTAAAAAATGTAGAAACCTTGTACGTGGAATTAAGAAACTGCAAGGATAAAAAGCCCCTGATGGGTACTACATATATACAGGCCCACAAACAGTAGCCAGGATATGCTATACAAGTTGCAATGGAAAATAGAAAAGGCATGTAATAAGGGCAATGTTACGTTAGCCATCAGGGATATCGATATACAGGGATATTGGGAAAATCCAGTTGGTGTTGGATCCCAAGAGAGGAATTTGTGGATTGCCTATGAGATGGCTTTTTAGAGCAGCTTATGGTTGAGCCCACTAGGGGAAAGGTAATTCTAAACTGGGTGTTATGCAATGAACGAGATTTGATTATGGAGCTTAAGGTAAAGAAACTTTCAAGAGGCAGTTATCATAATATAATGCCGCACATGAGCCTGCATTACAAGGTAAGAGCCCATGGTCCTAAACAAAAGATACCAGAATGGCTAGAAGATTGGCTTATTGGCAGGAGGCAAAGTGTGGGAATAAAAGGGGCCTTTTCTCATTGGCTGCCACTGACTAGTGGTGTGCCGCAAGGGTTGATATTGGGACTGCTTCTTTTCACGTTATATGGCTTTGTGACCTAATTTCCAGACGATATAAAGACGGGTGGTGGGATAGGTAGTGTTAAGGAAGCAGGGAGTCTGCGGAAGGACTTGGATTAGGAGAATGGGTAAAGAAGCAGCAGATGGAATATAGTACAGGGAAGTGCACGGTCATGCACTTTAGTAGAGGGAATAAAGACTCAGACCATTTTATAAATGGGGAGAAATTCAAAAATCAGAGATACAGGGTACTTCAAAGTCCTTGTGCAAGACTCCCCAAAAGTTAACTTGCTGGTTGATTCGGTGGCAAGGAAGGCAAATGCAATGTTAGCATTCATTTTGACAGGACTAGAATACAAAAGTAAGGATGTATTGCTGAGGCTTCATGAGGCATTGGTCAGACTGCACTTGGAGTATTGGGAAGTTTTGGACAGCTTCCCTATGAAAAAAATATGCTGGCATTGGAGAGGGTCCAGAGGAGTTTTACAAGAATGATTCCGGAATGAAAAGGTTAGCGTATAACGATTGTTTGATGGCTCTGGGCCTGTATGCACTGGAGTTCAGAAGAATGATTGGGGATCTCACTGAATCCTACTGAATATTGAAAGGACCGGATAAAGTGGACGTGGAGAGGATGTTTCTTAAAGTGGCGGAGTCCAGGACCAGAGGGCATAGCCTCAGAATAGAGGGACATCCACTTGGAACAGGGATGAGGAGGAGCTGCTTTAGCCAGAGAATAGTGAATCTGTGGACTTCACTGGAACAGATGGCTATCAAAGCCAAGTAATTAAGTATATTTAAAGCACAGGTTAATGGGATTTTGATTAGTCAGGGTATCAAAGGTTACAGGAAAAAAGCAGAAGAATGGGGTTGAGAGGGATAACAAATAAGCCATGATGAAATGAATGGTGGAGCAGACTCAATGGGCTGAATGGTCTATTTCTGCTCCTGTCTTATGGTCTTCTGTATGTCCATTTTTTACTTACAATCTAACGACTCTTGCAGTATTTAGTTCAGCATTCATCCACTCGTTAACATTAGTAGTTCTCAGGTATGGTATGATCAGATCATTTAGAAGTGTGAACTTAAGCTCAATTAGCAAATACCATGTTGAACAGGGAATTGGTCAATTTTAACATAGACAATTATTAAACATCATAAACCAGTTTCTATATAGAAAAACTGGAAAAAGTAAGAGTATTGGAAAATAATCCCACTAAGGTAATGACTTTAAAAAATAAGTCATTATGAAATAAGGTCCTGAGATAGAATGTTAAAATAATTGCTACAGTCTGTAAGAGACAGACAGAGTGGTGAATGTGTACATAGTCATGCAAGTGGAGTTGGAGGGTGGGGGTGGGGAAGGACATGCATTAATAACCTCAGGTCATGGTTAGGCAGTGTACACAGTACAACTCAAAAGCAAATCAACTGGATGAAAGTTACACTAAGGCAGTGCCAAAAGTCATATTCACAGCAGGTGGCACTATACTGCTCAGGTGCTGCATTGTACAGCAACATACAAATCTTTTGACTTATCTGCACTTTTAATGCATTTAAATCAATAGATAAATTGATGCTTAATGTCTGTGATTTTGTACACATACCTATGCTCAGCTTCCAGCGAACTTGATAAAATATTAGATTGGGGAAATGCTGAAGAGCGAATAGTTGCCTGGGATAGAAGTCGAGCATTTCCATTTTCCCTGGAATCACCATTTTTATCAAAATTTCTGTTTTTGTCTCTCTCCTGATGAGTATTCTTGTTGTGTTGCATGTTAAACATTTCATAATCCTGAGGACCAAGGCAAACAAAATATCTTGTAGACCTCTATTTGCTACCTCTTATTTCTTTAAAAACAGTGCATTTCTGGAGCAGTGAAAGAAAGTCTAATTTTTAAAATTCCACTTTAAAAATATAAATATATTGCACAATAGCATTTTACTTTAAAATAGTACTGGAGACAAAAGATGCCAAGCTGATTGATAGGTTATTAGCAATATCAGATCCTTTTGTGCGCACAAAATAATCAATATTAAAATGCTGCAGGGTGATAGAAATAAGTCTCAATCAAAACATACAAACGTTTGTAGTTGGAGAAAAAAAACAAAATTTAAATGTATATTCCAATTTCCAATTATAGTGAATCTACATATATACAGAAACCAAGAATTATGAAGTCAAGAAT
The DNA here is from genome assembly GCF_963921235.1 of Mobula hypostoma. Lineage (NCBI taxonomy): Eukaryota > Metazoa > Chordata > Chondrichthyes > Myliobatiformes > Myliobatidae > Mobula > Mobula hypostoma. Next base: position 44,329,041 of record NC_086099.1, on the reverse strand, counting down.
TTCTTGGCTCTCCAGAGGAAACAGGTGGTTTAGTCTTTGCTTGCAAGTTCACAAAAATCAATTGAATCCTGAAGAAAACATTACAATTTCTTATTTCAAACTAAATTAATGAAATCATATTATCCAACGAAAATATCAGTGAAAAGTTAATAGACAATAGGTGGAGGAGTAGGCCATTCGGCCCTTCGAGCCAGTACCGCCATTCACTGTGATCATGGCTGATCATCCACTATCAGTATCCAGTTCCTGCCTTATCCCCATAACCCTTGATTCCGCTATCTTTAAGAGCTCTATCCATCTCTTTTTTGAAAGCATCCAGAAACTTGGCCTCCACAGCCTTCTGGGGCAGAGCATTCCATATATCCACCACTCTCTGGGTGAAAAAGTTTTTCCTCAACTCCGTTCTAAATGGCCTACCCCTAATTCTTAAACTGTGGCCTCTGGTTCTGGACTCGCCCATCAGCGGGAACATACTTCCTGCCTGCAGCGTGTCCAATCCCTTAATAATCTTATATGTTTCAATAAGATCCTCTCTCAGCCTTCTAAATTCCAGAGTAACTAGGTTTGATGTTTGGTCTCAGTGAAGATCTAGAAAAATCCATATTATGTTCCATATTTTTCCCAAAATATCTAATAATTAACAATACAAATTCAAACTCCAGGGAATAATTAATTCTTAATATAGAGATATCAGTAAGAAGACTGGCCCATTTCTGGTTGGAAAGGGCCAACTCACCAAGTCATAAAATGTACTGAGACTTGAATAGGTTCTGTAGCTAATAAGTTTAAAATTTGGGGGCATAATAACAAGATAAGTAGTTAGCCGCCATTTGACACTTGGAGAAGATTTCTTAAAGCACCAAGTCATACGTACTTGGAATTTTTGACCATGAACAGGTGCAGTAACAACTTACTATCTTTTTACATCTGGAAATACAAATTTTGCTTTTCATTTCCATGTTTTTTTTAAGTCGGGAATCCCTACAATGAGATCTAAATTCTCATTCTCTGCATCATTAACAATCAATAAAATAATAAAGTCAATTATAACCATTGGCTAGAGAAGAACACAAGAAATAGCAGGAGTTTCTACAACTCTACAAGCCTGCTGATGATTTTACATTCACTGAAAGGTCGTACGTACAGATGCCCACTGATGATTGCCCAATGTTAAGCACTGTGCACAACTCATCAGATAATGAAGCACTCCACAGCCAAGTATACCAAGACCTGAACAACATACAGGCCTGGGCTTATGGGTAGCAGGTGATATTTATGTCACACAAGTGTCAGGCAAAGACAATATCCAACAAGAGAAAATACAGCTTGCACCTCTGATATTTAATGTTATTACCATCAGCGAATGCCTCATTATCAATATGGATGATAAGAAACTGAACTGAAATAGCCAATATGCCTACAAGCAGGTCAGAGGCTAGGAACCCTATGACAAGTAACTCAGTTCCTTACTCCTCAAGGCTCACCTACCATCTTCAAGGCTCAAGATGAAATACTCCCCACTTGCCTGGATGAATACAGCATCAACCTTTAAGAAGCCCCCCCATCCACGATCACTCGGTCACTCCACCGTCAATGCACACTAACACCTAGTAGTAGCACCTGCAGAATGCTCTGCAGCAAATCACTGAGCCTCCTTGAACACCACTTTCCAAATCCATGACCCAAACCAGTCAGGAGACCAGGACAGCAAGAGCACGAGAAGACTAACACCTGGAAGTTACCCTCCAAATCTCCTCATCTGAACTGGGAATAGACCGCTGTTCCTTCAACACTGTGGGTCACAGTAATGGGACTCTCTCCCTAAGAACATTGTGGACATACCCACACCTCAAGGATCACAGCATTTCAAGCAGGCAACTCACCATCCCCTTCAATCGACAATTAGAGACATGCAACTAAATGCTGGCTCAGCCTGATAAGCCACATCTCTTAAATGAATAATAACAATAAAAAAAAACAGGTGAGCTGTACACTTGCCGAATGCAGGAAATGAATTAAGGGCTGTTTGACCTACTTCTATTTTTATTTCAAAAGTTTTGTTCCTTGAAACAACTTAAATGTGGTGCCCTGGAATATCTACAACACTACAGCTTAGTTTTAAAATGATCATGCTGGTGTCTTTATCTGTAGCTGTATTTATTAGCCAATGTAAGCCATACATCTTTTCAACTGAAGCGCCATTTTTATGGATTTCTCTGCATGGACATCAAGTTTATTTACGCTTTTCAAAGTAATGCTATTGATGCCAGGGTGCACCTTGCATACAGTATTCAAAGTGCATCACTGCAGATCTTTAGATTTAAAACACCATTTCAATGCAGTCCCATTTTTAGGGATTTCTCTACATGGACAAGTGCATCACTACACCTCTCCATATTTAACTCAATCTGCCCCATTTCTGTATACTTCACCATGGTTTCCCTCTGATCAATTCCTCAAGTATTTTAATCATCATACATTGCTTTTCCAAGTTTTGGATCATTGACAAACATAACACAGGCAGAGCCAACTCCATTTTTCAAAAACCCAGTAATGAACTCAGAACCAAATCTTTTGAGAAATTTTCTGCAAACACAAAGACATAGTCACTTCTGCTTCCTCTTACTGAGCCAATTTGGCATTCATGCCACACTTAAGAGTTTCACATAGTAATCTTAGTACTAAACCTTCTGCTCTTATCTGATCATATCATTTTCAAAAGCCCATATATGCAATACAGAATCTAGCAAATACTAGCTACTATAACAATCTAGCATACTTAGGACTTTAGTGCAGCCAGACTGGCACATTTTCCAGACCAGTGCATGTTATCTCTTACAATAATACATGAACCTATTTAATTCAATCAACAACATCTCTTTAAGACATCAACATGCTTTAATGTGAGAACATTGCCTTAGCAGCCCTGACACTGAGCATTTAGGTTTCTAAAGAATGGAATAAGTGATCATTGGAGCATTACAGTATCTACTGCATTTCCATTACCTCAAACTCAGTCATTAGTTAGCATCTTTATTCAAGTCACATTCCCTCATCTTGACGAAACAGTAATCAAAGCTTTTGCCATTTCTGTCTTTACTCCTTGGAGAATTTAAGTTTACTACAAGTGATCTATCAGATTAATATAATTCAATATTTGTTTGGATTTTCTGCTGTACAACCCTGAATATGGCATGTATAATAAAGATCGAATAATCCAGAGCCTTTGGGACTATGGTAGTGCAGACTAGTAGATTTTAGCATGATACACTTATGAATACTCAAATACACCTTTTCTTTTACACTTTGTTTTGTAGTACAACTTTCCAGTGAAACCAGTGCATTTAAAAAGAGGGGGAAGCATAAAGACCCCAGCTCCACCTGCAAATCTATGCACACTCCTGATCTGTTGTTCTGAAACTCAAATACAGCATCAGTAACATATCAGACCCAAAATCTAGACCAAACTCTGACCAAACACCCCATTTTCTCTCTGGACTTCCAGTACATGTTCTGGACTAATGTGTGAACTATTATCAGCATTTCCAAACTACTGGATGCTGGATTATTGGAGTTTTACTAAGCTTCTCAATACTTCAGCAAATTTTCAGCAATTTATTGTGACAGTTTAAATTTGGTTATACATGACTAAAGTGTGTCAAGATACATGCCAAAGGATTGTGTAATCGCAGAATAAATTGCCAGAGAGATCAACAGAAAGATCAGCTCAGCACAACCTCAGTGATAACAGAACTCATAAATCACTACCTTAAAATTTGAGATATGGAATAAAATTCATTCTTAGAGGTTTAACCTCAAAGGAGGACCACAACCTTATCATGGTTTGGAGGCTTGCGTGCCTCAATGACACGGACAGCTATGTTGACTGAAGTCAGGACTTTATGCTTCATGCCAAACAGGTCAAAGAGTAAAGGACAGGCTAAGAGTGGCCCATCGGTCCTCCAGATTTGGGAGACCAGCTCAGGGCTAACAATTCTGACTGGTAAAACAAAATTGAAAAAGAAACACCAATGAAGAATCCTTCTACATCACAGTTTGATGGCATTCCTGAGTCTCCAAACGGGACTTGCATGACTGAGTAGTGAGGAACCTACTGACAGGATGAAGGAAAGCCTGAACACCACCAGAGATGGAAGACCTTCAATGCTGCTCTAAACGCCAGCAGCATAATAGGCAGAAAGTTCGAGGCTTAAAAAAATGTAGTACTTCTTTTCAACTCTCATTTTTTGATGCATGTGGAGAAGAGGCAGCTTCATGTTACAAGCAAAAACCGGTTTCTCAGAGCACAATCATCACTGCTCCCACCACCCTTGACTAGTAACCTGCGGAGAACCTGTAGCCTTGTTTTCCTTTCTATATAAAATTTTATCCTTGTGTGTGCTAGTATGGTCTGAAAGCTCGGAGTTAGGAATAGGATCTTGGAAGGTAGAATTCTTCACACAACACACAAGAAGCCATTTTCAAATAGTAACCACAAGAGATTCTGCAGATGCTAAAATTCTTAATGAACACACACAGAATGTCAGAGGAACACAGCAAGTCAGGCAGCATCCATGGCCCCTCCAAGAGATTCTGCCTGACTTGCAGAGTTTTTGAATTACAAGTCGACCTTCACTAATCTGGCACCATTGGGACCTGAGGAGTGCCGGATTAGTGAAAATGCTGAATTACAGAAGGAACACATTAAGCATCATCAGTGCCGGATTATCGAAGGAACCGGATTACAGGTAGTTGGATCAGTGAAGGTCGACCTGTAATAGCTGTTGATGGCTCAATCCACATTTGCTCTATCTTTTGAATCTCTAATTGTCAAACAGCTCCGAAAAAGATTCATACTAGAAATGTATGAACAATTCTAACATCATATTTTGATTTAGTATGTTGAGAATATCAGTCCAATTAAATTTGCATTTAGTAATAATACAGCCAATATAAGTGATAAAAGACAAGTCCACAAAGTTAACATGAAATATAAGTATACAAAAATTACATTAAGTAGTTACATGCAGCATTACCTTTTCTTTATCTATATCATCTCCATCATCAGGATACCCTTCCCCAGGCTTGTCCTGTTTCAAAGTCTTCAGGAATTCACTTTTTTTGTCAGATCTCATGCGTGTCAGTTTCAACATACGAGGCTGACTTGCTATATCAATTGGTGAAGAAGAATTTGAGCGACTATTCTGTTTAAAGAAATTGAATCAAGTTAATTCAAAAATGAATTACAACATAACTAAAATATATTGACAGACATATACTTGATTGCATTACTTGAAATGCGATTTAGTCACTTTTGAGCCAGTCAACAGATATATTCAAAAATGCTATCAGACTGCAATCACAATTGAACATGTCATGTTTAATCAAAATGAACGTGTTGTACTGAAGCAACTGGATACACAAATGGCAACTTCATCCACACTTCTAATAAAATTCTTCCATAAGCTTGGAGAAAATTAAACTAACAACTGGAACCTGGATAGGACTTTGAACCCAAGAATCACTCCAGTGATAATACACTCACAAGAAATATTTGCACACATTATACAAGATCAGAGAAGGGCAGGCAACTACAGCAAGAGACCAAGTTATACAAAGAAAACTGGGCTGAATCACATAGTATGTTGGTTAACCAAATTTTTTGTAACGTCATTTGATTTTTTTTTATCAAAATTGAAAAATATACCTTTTGTCATTAACAGAACTATGGAATTCTGAGGTTGCAATGGTTCCAGATTCTGTACCAAGAATCAAGTTGGCAATAGTGCAACATTATTTTTCAGATTGGAGCACTGTAACAAGTAGTGTGTCATCAAGATTACTGCTGGGTCCACTGTTTGCCATCTATGTTAACAATTTGGATGCTAATATTGTCATGATGATTAATTAATTTGCAGATGATATTAAAATTAGCAGTGTAATAACTTAGATTTAATGGGCTATTTTGTATCATCACTGTGCATGCATCCTATATAGTGAGCATCAAACCAAAATCAATTATGTCAATCATCAAAACTGTCTTCCAGAATATTTTTTTTTAAAACTCCAGGAGAGACGAGACAGAATAAATTAGGCTCAATAGCAAAACAACTGGGAGAGCAGCAACTTGGAAAATTACAAAAATTGGAACTACTTAGAACATTAGGTAGTTGTAAACATCAATACAATTAACATTCCATATTGATATCCTGATTAGTAAATATTGCTTCTTTCTTCTCAGATGCTACACAACTTGCTGTGCATTTCCAGGATATTCTGTTATTATAAATTTAAGGCTGTCAACTGCAAGATTTGCAAATTGTGATCCAGTACATTTGAGCCAATATAAAAAGTTTATTAAGATGCTCTTTCACATGGAACACAAATGGAAATCAACTGAAACAATTGCATACTTTCAAATTGTTTTATATACAGATTCAAAAGTTAATGTGGAAGGAAGATAGATACCTCCTTTAAAGAGTTTGGTGATGAACTGAAGGTCTGAGGTACAGGTTTCAAGAGCGCGTTGAAGCTGACAAATGGGGTTCCGTGTTTATTCTCCTTTGCTGAGCCTTTCCATTGCGCTGGCTAAATTTAAAAAATAGTTAACAGGTGGCAAACAATTTACATACAGAACCATTAACTGAAGCTAGTGAATGGGTAGATGGGAAAAGTAGATCTAAAAAAGAAAAACAAACGATGCAGGAATGTGTGCAAGCACAGCTGTTGGAGAAGGATTGAAAGTGCAAGAGTGAAAGGAGTAATATGAAAAATACTAGATTATAAGCAACTGATAACAAAATACAAAAGATTCAAAATCAAACAGCACAAGCTGTTTCTTGTATCTAGATAATTAGTTTGTTTCAGTTTTCCCCTCAAATCCAAATATGCTCTTTAAATCTGACTTTCTCTGTGTTTACAGATTAAAGGAATCTGAGAAAACCATGAATACGCTTATGCTCATTCTTCTTTTGGAAAGCTGGAAAGGTTAAAAAGCATTTGGGATGAAAGGATGCAAAATTGGAGGCACAGATCACAAACAGACTCCATATTTTCCCAAATATGTAAAAAGTACTAGATGCACTGGAAAATTTCATCTAATTATGGGCATCACTTCGAAAAGGACATAAAAGCCCTTGGAGAAAACAAAGATTTACTAGAATGATTTCAAGAACAAAAGTGCTGGATAAATTGGAAACTTGACAGTTCCCTTTAGGGCAAAGAAACAGAGGAATAAGAAAATCAATTCAGATATTGGGAGGGTTTAGCTAGATAAATGATTGCAGACGGTTGAAGAGTTTAACATTTACTTTCTTTTTCTGATTTTGTTTTTAAGTGAGAACACAAAGTTACTTTTTCATTTTATTGAGAGATTTTACGAAATCATACTCTGAAAATTTTCCCCCATTAGTTTTGCCTTCTTTTGTGACTTATACAACCCTTTTACTACCACACTTCGGAAGTTCAGTTGAAATAGGTTTCTTCATATCTATTTGTATAAACTTCAGCCTCTGTTGTCCTTAAAATCTGATTCAGTTCATACCCAAATTATTGATATGACCGCAATAATATTTTCTTGAGCACCAGTTATTTCTTAGATCTTAATAACTAAAGAGATCAAATAATTATACAAGAAAAACTTGTACTTTACAGTAGAATGCAACATTTATCTGAATCAGACTGCATTTACACGAGTGATAGTAGCTCAGAACAGAAGAGGAGTACAGTGGTGATAGGAGATTCCATAGTTAAAGGAGTAGACAGCTGATTCTTTGGACGTGAAAGAAACATCCAAATGGCATGTTGCCTCCCAGGTGCCAGGGTCAGGGATGTCTTTGATCAGGTCCACAACTTCTGAGAGGGCATCTGAGTAGCAAGAATTTATGGTACATATTGGTACCAACACCATAAGTAGAAAAAGGGTGGGAGGCCCTCAAGAGAGAATACAGGGAGTTAGTTATAAAGCTGAAAAGCAGGACCTCCAGGGTAGTAATCTTCAGATTGTTGCCTGTACTACACATCAGTGAGGATGATTTAGCAGATAAATGTGTGGCTGAGGAATTGGTGAGTGGGCAGGGATTTTGATTTCTGGATCATTTGGATCTCTTCTGGGGAAAGTATGACCTGTATAAAAAGGACTGGTTACACCTGAACCCGAGGGGACTAATAACTTTGCAGGGAAGTTTGCTAGAGCTGTTGGAGAGGCTTTAAACTACTTTGTCAGGTGGGGTAGGAACCAGAGTGATAGGGCTAAGGATAGGACAGTTCATGTACAACCTAGATGCAGTGCGTAGTGAGACCGTGAGGAAGGAGATGATAGGGCAAAATTGCAACCAGTGGGATGAGTTGAAATGTAACGTTGGAGCAAAAAGGGTGAAGAATACAGGACTGAAGGCATATATTTGAATGCACGCAGTATACAGAATAAGGTAGATGATCTTGTAGTGCAGTTAGAGACATCACTGAGTCACGGCTGAAAGAAAATCATAGTCAGGAGCTTAACATCCAAGAATACGTATTGCATCAAAAGGACAGGCAAGTACGCACACAGACATGGTACAGCGGCTCTGTTCGGTAAAAAAATGAAGTTAAATCCTTAGAAAGCAGTGAATTAGGATCCGAAAATGGAGAAAATCATAAACATGATAAAGTCTGCAAATGCTGGAAATCCAAAGCAACACACACAAAATGCTGGAGGAACTCAGCAAGTCAGGCAGTATCTATAGAAATGACCAAGGCCCTTCTTCAAGACTGGAAAGGAAGGGGGAAGATGGCAGAATAAAGATGTAGAATCCTTGTGGGTAAAGTTAAGAGACTGTAAGGGTAAAAAGACCCTGATGGGGGTTATATACAGTCCTCCATACAGTAGCAAGGATGTACAGTACATATTACACTGGGAGATAGAAAAGGCATGTCAAAAGGGCAATGTTAGAATAGTCATGGAGGATTTCAATATGCAGGTAGATTGGGAAAATCAGATTGGTGCTGAATCGCAAGAGATGGAATTTGTAGATGCCTACAAAATGGCTTTTTAGAGCAGCTCATGGTTAAGCACATTAAGGGAAAAAACAATTCTAGGTTAGGTATTATGTAATGAACTAGATTTAATTAGGGAGCTTAAAGCAAAGAAACCTTTAGGAGGCAGTGATCATAATATGATAGAATTCACCCTGCAATTGAGTGGGAGAAGCTAAAGTCAGATATATCTGTATTACAGTGGAGTAAAGGGAATTACAGAGGCATGAGAGAGGAGATGACGAAAGTTGATGGACAGGGGATGCTATCAGGGATGACGGCAGAACTGCTATGGCTAGAGCAATTTGGAAGTTGTAAGATAGATTCATTCCTAAGATGAAGTATTTTAAAGGGTGTATGAGGCAACCTTGGCTGACAAGGGAAGCAAAGACAGTATTAAAGCAAAAGAGAGGGCATATAATAATGCAAAAATTAGTGAGAAGTTAAGAGGACTGGGAAGCTTTTAAAAGCCAACAGAAGGCAACTAAAAAACCCATAAGGAGAGAAAAGACAAAGTATGAAGGCAACCTACAAAATAACATAGAAGATGTAAGAAGTTTTTTTTCAGATAATAGATTAGATTCAACTTTATTGTCATTGTGCCGAGTACAGCTATAAAGCCAATGAAATGCAGTTAGCATCTAACCAGAAATGCAAAGAATAGTGTTATTTACAAAATAACTGCAAATATATAAATAAAGTGTAAAAGAGAGGCAAGAGTGGATATTGGACCACTGGAAAATGACAATGGACAGGAAGTAATGGGGGACAAAGAAATGGCAGATGAATTTAATAAGTATTTTGCATCAGTCTTCACTTGTGGACACTGTCAAAGGGCAGAAGGGAGTGTAGTTGCTATTACTAAGGAGGAGGAGCTTAAGAAACTGAAAAGCCTGACGATAGATACTACACCCCAGAGTTCTGAAAGAGGTAGCTGAAGAGATTGTGGAGGCATTAGAAATGAACTTGCAACAATCACTAGATTCTGGAATGGTTCTGGAGGACTGGACAATTGGCAAATATCACTCAATTCTTAAATAAGGGAGGGTAGCAGAAGAAAGGAAATCAGAGGCCAGTTACTCCGACTTCAACAGTTGGGAAGATGTTGGAGTGCATTATTAAGGTTAACTTGAAGGTTGAAATGGTGGCAATGCAGGCAAATGAAATGTTAGCATTCATTTCAAGAGGATTTGAATATAAAAGCAAGGATGTAATGTTAAGGCTTTATAAGGCATTGGTTAGACTGTACTTGGGAGTATTGAGAGTAGTTTTGGGTCCCTTATCTAAGAAAAGATGTGTTGATACTGGAAATGTTGCAGAGCAGGGTAATGAGAATGATTCCAGGAATTAAAGAGTTAACATATGAGGAGCATTTGATGGCTCTGGGCCAGTACTTGCTGGAGTTTAGAAGAATTAAGGGGGTGACCTCACTGAAATCTATCGAATAGTGAAAGGCCGAGATAAAGTAGATGTGGAGGGGATGTTTCCTATAGTGGGGGAATCTAAGGTTGGAGGGCACACCCTTAGAATAGAGGGACATCCATTTGAAACAGAGATAAGGAGGAATTTCTTTAGCCAGAGGGTAGTGAACCTGGACTTCATTGCCACAGACGGCTGTGGAGGCCATTTCATTGGGTATATGAAAGCAGAGATTAATAGGTTCTTAATAAGTCAGAGCATCAAAGGCAAGAGAATGTGGTTGAGAGGGATAATAAATCAGTCTTGATGAAATCGTTAATCGATTAACCGATGGCCCAATTAACTGGAGTCCACAGAATATTCAAATAAAGGGAGAAAACACCAAGAAGCTGTTCATAGGATAAATTAAACTAGTTATTGTTGTTTTGTCTCAATTTACCTTTGATGGAGGGCCAGCAGCTTTGGGAACCAATCCCTTATATACACTGGGTCCTGTCCCATTCTTTACAGGCTGGGGATGAGAAACCCCTGTCAGTGGGTATCCTGGTAGTATTGGTTCTTCTTTAAGGACCTTTTTAATGACCAGCATTTTAGACGTTCTAGATTTTGGATTTGGAGGGTTTTCTGCAAGAAAAACATATTTCAACTTTAAAATGAGATTGTTATCAGCAATTATGTAATTCCTGCAACTTAAACACAGGATTTTATCAATATGTAGTTGAAAAGATCTTTTTAACCTGGTACAGACATTAAGAAGCAAAGTAACTTTAACCCAGTGTACACCATCTGATCCAACCCCAACAAAAGCAAAGAGAAGGAAAAAAGATTAGTTCTGGATCAAGAATAAGACAATCATACGAGACCTATTTTCTTAGGCCATACTGGTGACTTTACTCTTGCTCAAATTCAGCTCCATTCAACAGTTTCAGCAATTCCTCTTCCCATCTATAAAGCTATACCTTTAAATATATTGTTATTGTGAATGCTGTTACGTTTCTTCTTGCATTTCTTTGGAGTAGCAAAAAAAAACAAAGCCAGGGATCTTTTGACCCAGCATTCCCCAATACCATTTTTAATTCTCAACCAATTACTCACAGCCTCCATTTTCTACAATGCTGTTTACTATTGTAAACATTCTAAAAGGTACCTTATTGGAGTGTAAGAAAATACACCTCTGCAGTTGAATGCCAAATTGTTATAACATAGTGTTGGACACAGATGAGTACAAAGAGACAAAGGTTTAGGTGTAGTCTAAGTGTTCAGGACATCAAAAGATTACATTTTAAGATTTGTTCCTTGCATCAAAGGCTTCACAATCAGAAGCTTGGTAAACCCATAGCTCTACCACTGGTGGTACCAAATAAACAAAGTGATCTAAAATAATGGTTATTCAACAAATGATTTTTTTTTTTAAACTGCAGAAGCTGGGAGTCACAAATAAAAACAGATAATGCTTGAAAATACTCAGCAGTTCTGGCCACTGATGAGGCGCCTTTGAAATGAAATGTTATCCCCGCTTCTCTTCTCAAGGACACAGCCTAACCTTTCTTTTTATCCTATAGTTATTCAATGCTGAAAGATCAGAGAGCAATAGCAGGCACAACTCGTTGGTACTTTAGTTTATTATTTTTACACTTTCCTTTTGAAGATTAAATATGTCATTGAGGAAGATAGAGTTGTATTACATTAATAAAGTTCTGAAATCACAGACTGCTGCAAAACTTATACTGAAGTACGATACCAATACAGTCAAACTCTATTAACTCGGAAGTTACTTTAGTCAGTACTGAGTGGTGCCAGACTAGCAGATTTTCTGGACTATTAGTTGATTAATACCCAAAAAACCTTAAAATTTTTTAAAAAGACATTATATTACAGTAATATAAAACTTTTTCTAGAGAATCTGTCAAACCTCAGAAAACATGGGAACCAGCAAGGCTTTGTGGACCCTGCTGAGATACTGGGGAATGTTGGAAACATTATTTAGTGCCAAATGGAGAATTACTGAGATTTCTGAATGGACACAGAGCGGATTATCGGACTTTTACCATACACATTTCCTCAGAATTTTAAAAAATAACTTATTTACAATAACTCTGCAGAATTACATCACATCTGTATACTGTGACTAAAAGGAATAAATAGATAGTGGTCATCGTTAAATAAATGGACAAAAATATGGAATTTGAGTTTTGTTTGGAAACTCATGTAAATTTAGTCAACTAAATGCCTGGATTTGGACTTCAGCATCTCTATATTTCAAGAAAAAACAAAAAAAACAATTTAAGATAGAGAACTGGGTATTCACTGTTATTTTATGAGTTTCATTTCCTAAAACATTGCATTTTGAATTCTGCAAAAGACAGAAACTTCACTGAAGTATTGCAGAGATGTTAAGTAACAAATTTCACTAACAACCATTCGCATATTTGATGAGACGAATATTACACAGATTTAAAACAATAAGAAATAACGTGGCTAATTTGAAAGTTTCAATATTGTGTTTTATATATCAGTATTTCTTTGTTTACTCATACAACTAGAAAATATGGATTAAAACACATCAGAAAATAGGATAATAGCAAATATAATGTGAAAATAGAAAACAGATTGAGAAAACTTTATATTATTTCCTGGGAGCATCTAAATAGAGAAAACAGCCCTTACATTTAGGCATGTTCATCATTCAACAAATAAGGTGACATTCCTAATCATCAGCTATTGTAATTTTATTTAAGTGACTAAAAAAAAAATTAAAATTATTTTCCATAAAAAAATGCAGGATTAAGTAAGGTCTTGGTTTAACATCTCTCTACCCAAGTTACCCAAACTATAGAGATGGAGTCTGTGTACCCTAGCTACTTTAATGGTCATTGACGCTGACAGAGCTACATACATCTTTCACAGTAGACTACTTGATTCTGGTACATCTTATTGTACTACTGTCTCTTTAACTAATAAAACAGAATGTTAAATATTTCAAGCCTCTGAGAAAAAAAATGTGTATGTCTCAGTATACATGTTTGCAGCCCAAAAGAAAAAGCAGCTTTGATATCCTTGCTCTGTATCAATGTTAGCTCATTTGAATCCACAATCTTTCTACATTGCTCATGTAATACGTTATTGCCAGCAAAATCAGTTACTCACCCCACACTCCTGCAATAGATTTGTTTTTGCCAAGTTCTTTTTTAGACTCAGGATTGAGAGATGGCTGGATGGAGGAAAAGAAAGATAACTTTAATGAGGAAGTAGCTTCACCTTTTTCTCCATTACAACCCACATCATTAAAGAAAAATAAATTTTGAATATATGGAGTATTCACATAAAAAATAACACTAATCCTCAGTACAAGAACATAATGCTCAACTGTTATGACGCAATTTGGTAACAATACAGTCCATAAAATATCACAATGGAAGGAAGCCTTGAGTTGCTCCCCATTCAACAGAATCATGGCTGGTCCTCTACTTCAAGCCTGTTTTGTTTTGTCTATATATAGACATCAATTCCTCTAGTCACAACAATAAAATACATGAACCTCAGCTTTGACTCTACTTAATGTTTAATATCATCAAATCTACAGAATAAAGAACGACCAAAGATTCCCAATCCTCTGACAAAAAAAGTGTTATTTGTTAGGTATCCCATAAAAGTGGGCAAAGCTAATTACACAATGAAATGTGATTATAAGAACATGAAAACAGGAACAAGAATAATTAAAAATAGGAATATCATGATTGATCTTTCAATTCAGTATTGCTTTGTTGTATTAATTATATATTTTTTCACAATTGTATTTCTTTAACATTACAGAGCTATCTAGCCCTTCTTGAATAAACTCAGCAACTGAACCACAGGTTCCCTCATATATGCACAAAACAATTCAATGACATGTTATCTTCTGGATGACAAAATTTCACTGCATGCTTGGTCTAAATTCTCCTAAAATTCCCTGGTTCAGGAGACCACAGTCTAGACACATCATCCCTACATCTTACCAGTCAAGCTCTGGAAGAACATTTTTGTTTCAATGTCATCACTTCTCATTCTTCTGAACAGTCAACTTAAACCGCTCTGTATAGGACAAACCAATCAGGAATCAATCTCATGGATCTTGGTTGCACTACACCCAAGACAAATATTTCTTCTTGGTAGGGAGACAGAATCTACACTACATTCCAGATACAGTCTCAGAAGCTATGAACAACAGAGCAAAACATATTTGCTCTTGTACTCAAACTCTCTTACAATAAACAGCAACATGCATAAACAGCATTCCATGAAGTCCAGCTTTAAAAGTGAAATCCTCTTCTTTGTAAATGCAAATATGGGAAGAAGCTAGGAATTGAAGATTAGTTAGGAACCAAACAATTCAGCCACCCTTCTTAGTTTATGTATTTCCTGTAGTGACATCATTCACCACTGCAGAAGCAGAAGAGAAATGGAAACTAGCTCCCAAGCAACCAACAAACATCACTCAGGTGTTTCACCTTTTAACTTTTCTCCAGAATAAATTACCAGTGGCAGATCACATTGCATTTTCCTGGCAGTCTCAGGAAAATAATTACCAAACCAAAAATTGCTGCATTGCTATTAACTGCCAAAAGAAGCAGTTTCAATTTTAGATTTCAGGATTATGCTGGGTTTTCCCCCCTGCTTCTCATTTCCAATAGTTTGTTGGCTTTGTTGATATCAAACACAGAAGAAATGACTGAAAGAATCTTCCAATCTCAAAAGCGCTTTATCAATACCCCACGCTTCAAAAATTTATCTATCCAAGCATTATGATTTACCTGTCTCCTTGTTTAAACTTATTCTCCTTCAAAAAGCAGATTTAAATATAGCATTCATAGCTTAAAGCAAATATGAAAACAATGCAATAACATCAATTCTAAATTTGGATTCTTAGTACAATTAATTAATGTGAAGGGTTATGTATAAACTCAAGCTTGATTTTCTTTTACTGGAACTGTGGTAATTTATGATCTGATATCATTTCCAATGACATTTTCAAGCTTTCAGCAGAGAAAAAAATATCTTATGTGACAAACACATATAGATGAATTTCCAATATTACTGTATCATTAAACAATATATTAGCAGATCTCTGGTGGCATCTCTCAATGAGTTACAGCACATAAAAAAATCATAGCAGCAGAAAATAGGACTCCGGCCAGACATCTGAGATAGTTTCATTGATAAATCATTGCTGTGCTTATAACAACCCAAAAAATGCTGATTTATATCAATGTGCTATATTCTGCATGAATGTACAAGGAAATTCACAGTAAATCAGACTATTTGCATCCTGTGACTATTTTTTTTTAATATTTGAATTGCACAATTGTCCATGATTTTGTAAAAATGATAAATAAAATTTGATATCCTCAATATTAAAGAATATATTTGTTGAAATAAACAAAATGAATCAGCTGGATTTGTGCCCATTCTCCAACAGTTGATACAGAAAGAACGGAATGGGGGGAGGGGGGTGTTCAATCCGCTTCTCACTTGAATGGGTTTACATGCACACACACACAAACCAGAATTTCTCAGCTAGCAAATTAGACTTGCAATTTATCCTTTTTATTTCCTTCATTTAAATTTTGAAAAGCCAATAAACAATAAAGCCAGAGAAACTAAGAGTGCAGAAAAACAAATTCACAGGTATGGCTGAATAAATATGGCAGATACATCACTGAAGACCAAGTAGCCCCAAGGCCATCATTCTGTATTTTTAAACCTATGTCTCAAATGTAGAAACATTTAGAATAAAATTAGTGTTCTAACTCCAAAAGAATACAACTTTTCATTACCCAAGACATTCTGAGCAATCTACTCCAAGGGCAGCAAAGTGAAATATTTTCCTTCTAATAGCATCTAAATTAGCATAATTGTGCTTGTGAAGTGCGCATCCATGATGTCATACTTCACAGCTTGCAACACAAACTGGTCATCAAACAAAGGGTACAAAATGTCAGCTGTTCCCTTGGTGTTGCACTGATTTTGTAAAATGCACTGAAAGCTTAAATGTTTAAGTACATGACACATTGCATTTGTACAACACTTCCAATAGATAAAACATCTCAAAGCCCTACAAGCAAAAAACATTCAAATTGCAAGAGCCAAAACAAAAAAAGTGTTGGTATTCAAGACCAGATCTTAAGTGTTTAAAATTTAAAGATATTTTTAAAAATGAACAGATTTAAGACAGACAATTGAAGCTCCTGATGCACGGAAAGTAAACACTAACAGTACTGTGTGAAGTATGGAATGCAAAGAAGCTGGAAATTTCAAATAAGAGAATGGTCATTTTACAAATCAGACATTGATCAGACCTGTTTAGGTCAGTGTACGTAACTGCTCCATGTCCTGTGCAAAGCAGAACTGTTGTGTGCACTTATTAAGGAAGATGTTTAAAACAAAGCAAACCAGGAGAGCATTTAAATCATCAAACCTGAAGACAACAAAAGCATCAATAAAGATTTTAAAGTGAAGAATGAAAGTTGGTAGTTTGGATTGCAATGTCACCTCAGAGTCAAATAAGATAAGAGACTGCAGGAGATAATGGACAGAAACATTACTTGAGATTCCTTGGCAGGAGTTCACAGTCATAGGCCCAAAGAGTAATAGATGCAGACAATAAACAATCTACAAAACAAGAAACCATTCCCAAAAGATTCTGCCTTACCACTGAAACCAATATGCAGCAGACTGAAGGAACGTTTCTTTTGCTAATATGAAACAGAAAATGTGCCATTGGGACAGAGATATTTGCTTATATTGCAATATACAACCACAAAACCTTTGATTAGAAAATGTTGGTCAATGTTATAAACTCAAGGTCATATCGCAAACATAAAACATTAACAATATTCTTATTGCCTGGGATCAAAACAATTTCTAAGTTCAGGTTGTTTGCATATTCTCATTTGTGATCACCTTAGCACAATACTGCAAATTGTACCTGCATTCTTTATCTCATCATACTGTGCTCCTTTCAGTGTTGACGTGATGAAGACTAGCAAATATGTAGAATATCTTTGGAAACATAAGAGACTGCAGATGCTGGAACATGGAGCAAAAATAACAAACTGTTGAAGGAACTCAGCAGGTCAGGCAGCATCTGTGAGGTAGAGGGATAATGATGCAAGGTCTCATCCAAACACATCAACTATCCCTCCACCTCTAGTAGCTTGTTTTCTTTTCTACTCAAAAATATCTTTGCTGCCTCTTTATCCAGTCGGATTAATTTAGTGTTTTATCCTGTACTTATCTATCCCCAGCTCACTCCAAATTGTCTTTCATCAAATAGCTCAAAAATTAATTCTATACTTGCAAACTCTTCAACATTGTGCTCCTCTCCATACTTAGATTAAAAATAATAATTAGAAAGGAAAAAACCCAAGAACTAAGGTTAATTTAAACAATTTAAAAGGTCTCGATGGAGCGGCCAGAGAGAGGATTTCTCCTGTAGTGGGGGCATATAGGACCATGGGGTACAGACTCAGAATAGAAGGATATCCCTTTAAAACAGAGTTGAGGAGAAATTTCTTTAACCAAAGGATGGTGAATCTGTGAAACTCAGTGCCACAGACGGTTATGGGTATACTTAAAGTGGAGGTTGATACATTCTTGATTAGTAAGGGCATCAAAAGTACAGGGAGAAGGCAGGAGGAGAAGGCTGAAACTTATCAGACATGATGGAATAGTAAAGGAAACTCAATGGGCCAAATGACATGATTCTGTTCCTATGTCTTAAGGTTGCTCATGTTTCCAGTAGCTTAGAAAAAAAAAGAACAATATTCTAACGTTATACATGGCAGAGGAGTCTACTTTTGAAAGTACAGAGTTAAGCTTCCAAATCATTTAGATTGCTGGCCAGGAAACAGTAGGTCATAAGCATGCTAGTTTCAAATATGGCCATGAACACAAAATGATCACACCTAAAAGCACAAAAGAAATGGCCCCTCATACCACTTGTCTGTAAATTGACAGGGGATGAACAACAGTGGAAGATTTTTTTTTAAATGTAAACAAAATATAACTTAAATTTAAATCACAGCCTTTATTGCAACTTGTGTTCAGGTTCCTGGAATAACTTCCAAATGCATGCACAACATTTTAAGCAAGATCGTTAAGGCCTTTTGAACCACTAATGACATGTGTATGATTTGATGAATTTACAAAATAAATGAGAATGAAAGATATTAACATGAAGTCTAAGATATTTCTTAAAAATTAACCTACAAAATCCTCGGCCTCAAATTGTTTGGGCTTCTCCTTTCCTTCCCTCTTTCCATTTTCATCTTCCGTTAAGTTATTCTCATGCAGTGGTGGGGCCTTTCCTCCATGAAAAGTACCACTTCGAGCTCGGGAATTTCCTCCGTGGTAGCCACTTCGTTGATTTACTGTTTCTGTGCCTCGTGCTTGTGACCGCCAACCATTCTTCTCTTTTCTTCCAAAGTTTCCTACAAATCAAACATAATTTATTCCCAATCTGCAAATAATAAAATAATTCACTTTGACGTGGTGGATGATTCTGTAAAGAAAAGTCCTGCAATATATTGTTCTTCAAGATATTTGCAAAAGATTGCCATTCAGAAGGGGAGAGATCAATTACATCTATCTATTTTACATGGTTTGCAGTGCATAGCCAGGACAATTGAATCCAGTGGGATGATGATAAGTCTCAAGTCAAACAAGAGGACTGGATTGGCATTTGTAATGCTTCAAGTGTCATTGTGCATTATTCTATCAACTTAATTTATTAATAGAAATTAATGTGCAAAATAAAGAGTTTATTAAGTGACTAGTAGGATAAATGTAGTACATCTGGATTTTCAAGAAGGCATTTTGTTAAGTTGCCACAGAAAAGCTTGTTATGCAGGATTAGAATTCATGACATCAGGGGTATTGTGTTAACATGGATGGATTGATTTTTTTGTCTATTAACAACAGGAATAAACAGGTAGCTTTAGTGTTGACAGGTTAAAATTATGGAGAAGTTGCATGGATCAGCTTCCAGCACTCACTTACTCGCTCTGCAAATGAATTTGATGAAAAGACCATTCCCAACATGATGACATATAGCTATTTGGGAAAGCAAGCTGCCACGCAAATAGGCTGCTAAGGAATAAAAGTTAACTAAGTAGGCAACTGGAGATTAAATAATCATTTGAAAATGTGAAATAATCCACTTGAGTTACAGAAAAGCAAATTTAAATAAAGTAGTTCAATTGCTTAAAATAAGTCTTTCTGGAGAATTTGCATGCAAAACTCAGAAAATTAAAAGTAGTACAGTGAGCAATAGGAAAGCAGATGTTTACAATCTCTACAATAATAGTAACAGCATATTTAAAGAGTAAAGAAGTTACAATCAGACAAAACAGGTAGTAATGTGCATTATCTTGTATCAAGTGATTGCACCTGATGAAACAGATTATCAGGAGCAGATTTGCTAAATATTGAAAAGCCATAATTAATGAAAGAGATAATAAAAAAGCCCAATTAAGTGGGGCAATTGTCGGTGAAGAAATATCTGGTAAATAATGATTACAATAGGATACTTATGATGGAAAAAGCTACAGACCACACCAATGTGAAAAAAAAGTCAGTTATGGAAGGACTAGTTTCCCCAATGGGACAATTCAACTCTCTCTCTGATAAGCAACACACATCAAAGTTGCTGGTGAACGCAGGTCAGGCAGCATCTCTAGGAAGAAGTACAGTCGACGTTTCAGGCAGAGACCCTTCGTCAGGACTAACTGAAGGAAGAGCTAGTAAGAGAGTTAAAAGTGGGAGGGGGAGGGGGAGATCCAAAATGATAGAAGACAGGAGGGGGAGGGATGGAGCCAAGAGCTGGACAGGTGATTGGCAAAAAGGATATGAGAGGATCATGGGACAGGAGGCCCAGGGAGAAAGAAAAGGGGGAGGGGGGGAAAAACCCAGAGGATGGGCAAGGGGTATAGTCAGAGGGACAGAGGGAGAAAATGGAGAGACAGAAAAAGAATGTGTGTATATAAATAACGGATGGGGTACGAGGGGGAGGTGGGGCATTAGCGGAAGTTAGAGAAGTCAATGTTCACGCCATCAGGTTGGAGGCTACCTAGACGGAATATAAGGTGTCGTTCCTCCAACCTGACTGTGGCTTCATCTTCACAGTAGAGGAGGCCGTGGATAGACATGTCAGAATGGGAATGGGATGTGGAATTAAAATGTGTGGCCACTGGGAGATCCTGCTTTCTCTGGAGGACAGAGTGTAGGTGTTCAGCAAAACGATCTCCCAGTCTGCGTCGGGTCTCGCCAATATATAGAAGGCCACATCCATTGCAGCCTGGTTTTCTGACTAATCTCATCTTCCCACACCTGGACTATAGCCCTCTATGGCTCTCTCATCCACGTACCTATTCAGACTTTTTAAAATGTTACAATTGAACCCGCATCTACCACATCCACTGGCAGCTCATTCCACACTCTTTCCATCCTGAGTGAAGTAGTCCTTCAGATTCCCCCTAAATATTTCACCTTTCACCCCAAACCAAAGACCTCTCACTCTAGTTTCACCCAACCTTACAAGAAAAACTCTAGCCACACACTCATCATTGTATATATCTCAAGGATCTCCCTTCATTCTCCTACGCTCCAGGCAATAAAGTCCCAAATTATTCAACCTTTCCCTGTAACTCAGGGCTTCAGGTCCCTTTAACCTTCAAAGATGTTTCTGCTTTTGGGATGTTAACAATGGAAAATTCTCGTTCAGGTAAAAATTCGTGAAGAATATCAAGAAAGGTTAGTCCCAATTGAAGTGGATAAATCATTCAGTCCAGATAGAATGCATCTGTCAATACCGAGAAAAACACAGAGGAAATTACAGAAGCTATGGCCACAAGTTTCTGATCATTTAGGGGAATGTTGGAGGATAAGAAAACAGCACTTGCTTATCACAAGGATATATGATTAAATGAAGTAAACTACGTATCATTTAACATCAGTGATGGGAAAAGTTCTAGAAACAAATCAAGGAGAGAGTAAGTAGTCACTTGGACAAGTGCAAATGATTAAAGAAAGCCATCATGGATCTCTTAACTATAAATCATATTTAACTCCAGATTGTTAATGAAGAGAAACAGTCAAAGGAAACATTTGAAATGGTGTATGCAGATTTCCAAAAGGCATTAGCTCAGATGCAACAAAAAGGCTTGTCATCAAAATTGAAGATCACAGAATAGTAAAAGCTGAGGCAGCTTTCACAGAAAATTGCCTATGTGGCAAGAATGTAAGGAAAGTAAAGATACATTTTTTTTGTCGAGGAAAATATGGAGGTCAGTACTAAGGCTAGCATTTTTCTTTATATGTATTTGGATGCTCAGACACGCAGGGCACTATTTTGAGATCTGCAGATGATACTGATGAGGGTTATAGTTAACTTCCATGCTGAGAAAAAGGAGGTCTCAGATTATACTGGCAAATAAACTCAAGGGTACATTTTCAATAGGGGACAAGAGGAGAGAGATCTATAGGTGTAATGGAGCATGGGTGCTCGACAAAGTGGTCCCCCGAACTACATCAAGTCTTACCAATGTAGAAGAGGCCATATCTGGAGCACCAGATAAAATAGACAACTCCAACAGATTTGCAGGTGAATTGTTGCCTCACCTGGAGTTCCTCCAGCATTTACTGTGCATTGCTCTGGATTTCCAGCATCTGCAGAATTTGTGTTTAGTAATACAACTCTACTTTAGTTACATTTGCAGTACAGTTGTTGGCGCCATTCTTGAGGAAAAATTAGGGTTCAGAGACAATTACCAAATGATTGCAAGGATTATGGACTGGTTAGAGTTGGGGGTGACCTTCAGATAGAAATGAGATAGATATAGAGTCACCTTTAGAAAGAAATCTGATAGGGGATACTTAAAACCACAAAGAACAAACAACATAAATAAATTCCATCAGTAGATTGGTCAACTAGGCTGCACAAACAATACAATACAGGAACAGGCCCTTGTAGCTATCTAACAGCCTCTTGAACACCACTAACATATCTGCTTCCACCACTCCACATTGCACTCCATTACAAGCACAAGTCTCTAAGACAAAAACTTGCTAACACACATCTCCTTTAAACTTCCTGCTTCTCACCTTACATGCACATCCTCCAGTACTTGGCATTTCTACCCTTACAGAAAAAAGATCCTGATTGTCTACCCCATTTATGCCTCTTATTATCTTAGAAATTTCTATCAGCTGCCAACACTCCAGAGAAAACAATCCAAGTCTGCCCTACCCCTCCTTAAAGGCCATAACCTCTAATCAAGGAAGCACCCTAGTAAACCTCTTCTGTACTCTTTCCACAACCTTCCAGTAATTAATACTTTCCCAATACTTCAAGTGCAGCCAAACCAAGGTTTAGTATAGCAGCAACACAACTTCTTGACTCTTGTACTTAATGCCCTGACCAATGAGGCAAGCATGCCAAACACCTTTGTTACCAACCAATTCACTCGTGTGACCACTTTTAGTTGGTTAAGGCCTTGGATCCCAAGATCTACCTGTACATCAGTGTTGGTAACGCTTCTGCTATTAACATACTTTACCCTTACATTAGGTCTCCAAGAAGTATGCACAAGCCATCATTTCTCCACCCATATCTATACCTGATCTGTAATTTACTGTATCCTTTGACAGACTTATACACTGTCCACAACTCCATCAATCTTTATGTCATCTGCAGAAGTACTAACCCCATTCATTTACAGTTTGATCTAATTAATTTCTATCTAATCAGAGGCCCCAGCACCTATATCTGTACAACACCACTGACCAAAAACTTCCAGACAGAATAGCACCTTTACACCACTACCTTGCAGATGCCAATTCTGAATCCAAACCACCAGGTCATGACAGATCACATGCACCTTAACCTTCTGGATCAGCTTACCATGGGGGACCTTGTCAAATGCCTTAATAAAATCCAGCTAGACAACATCCATTATCCTTGCCTCAGCAGTCACCTTTGTCATCTGCTCAAAAAAAAATCTCAATCAAGTTTTTTAAGATATAACCTGTCCTACAAAAAGCCATTTCTGTCCACAATTAGAACATGGCTTTCCAAATGTGTGTGTAAAAACCTAGAATGGTAATTGATAAAGAACCAACAAAGTGAAAAATTTTGCTTTAATTTAGACTCCCTGTGTTTTGTGCTTAGATTCAATTGTAGCACAGAAAAGGGAGCTCTACAAGGATAGAGGAAGGTTTGGTAAAGGGGACCGAGGAAGCGAGATTAGCTGGTTCGCTCTTGCAGAGACAAAATAGACACAAAAAGCCAAACGGACTCCTTCCATGCTGTAACCATTCTGTGGCACTTTACTCAAAGAAGAACCCACTTCCCATTGAAGAACTGCAACAATGATTCTAGGAATGAGATGGATCAGAGAAGGATTCCCCTAGAAGCGATCAAGTGGTGTATTTATTGTTCTCTGGAATTTAGCACAAGGAAAATTATTTCATTGAAAAAAAACTCCTGAAGTCTCAAAAAGGTAGCTAACTCATCTTGACCGAAGGGGCCACAGTCTAAAGAGAAATATCACCCACTTAGCATTCTAATGAGAAGATTCTTCACTCAGAATTATTACTCGTTGGAATTTTCGAGAGCGGCCACTGAGTGCAACTAAGAAACAAAAAGATCAAACTTTGATCATTTAAGGATTCAAGGAATTTTGGAACATGATAATAAAGAAGGATTGAGGTAGGTTAACCTTAAATTTTATTAAATAGTTTGAGGGACTACATGGCCTACTCCTTCACTTATTCCTTCTAGTCTTAATCTCAACTTCTGATTTGAAAGATACAAGACTCGAAGGAACAATTAAATTAATTCCACCGAATTAACCATATCTGATTTCAAAACAGGATGCAAAATAACAGATTTACATATTTTTAGTCATGCAGGTTTTGCAATGGATTACTGTCCATAATGAATCAAACCAAATGTTATATAGTGGTAAATACCAAGATGAGGTCCGTCAAATATTATACAGAGCAAGATATTCAAACAAAAAATTTAAAATAATGTAATCTTCACAAAAAAACTGATAGCAAACAAATCAAAGCATCAGAACAAACATCAGAACAAAATCAAAACAAACAAATCAAAGCAGCAGAACGATAAAAATCATATCTTTAAATATGGTCAGGTAAGCCTGCCCATAATTAACAACACTCCTGAACAATCTACAACCCTTTGGTGAATGGACAAAGTGAAATACAACATTGAAAACAAAATACAAGCCAAAGTAAATGTTCAATATTAGCTTTACAGTAAAGTATCAACTCCAATATCTATAAACTCTAATAAATACTTTAAAATATTACATTTTACTGTGGTACTCTAAACACATTTGATTCTCTCACTACACTTATTAGCTAATACATTAACATACCTCCACCAGATCGTGCCCCAGCAGATTCCAGACTATCTGAAGAATTGTGTCGCCTGCGATTCACATCATAACGATTCTCCGGTCGGACAAGTGTTTCAGGATTTTTTTCAATGTTGAGTGATTGCTGTGTAGAGTTTTTTTTTAAAAAGTAGAAGAGGTTGGAAAAAAAAAGCATTGATATCAGAAATTAGTTTTAGTCAAAAAAAGGTTTTAAAAAGGAAAGTACTAAATTAATGGGTTTAAAGAGAGACTTCTAGAGATTTGGACAAATACATCAGTCGATGTGTCGACAACAAGAATCAAACAATCACAACCAGATGACTAGTAACTAATCTGCTCTTACAGCTGTCAGTTAATGGTTCATCTGAATGATATAATGTTCCCTGTCATTACAGCAAACCAAACGGCAAGTACAGAGATCCTGAAGTGGCATTTCAGCTAACAAGCAACTTAACTGCCAGATAATAACCAGCTCCATCAAGAGAAAGACAAACCACTTTTCCCTTAACAGTTAAATTATATTATAATCAAATGAATTATCACAGCGGTTACCAACTACCAGAAATTAAAGTCATATAAATATTGAGATTAGAAAACCAGGTAAGAAACTGGGTTCCAAGATGTGTACATTATCAATGAGTCAATCCCCTTTCATCTGCCAAGCAGAAGTTGGAATTGTGATGGAATGTTTCCATTTGCCTAATGCACTTCCACCAAGTGGCACAATACTATGCAGGACTAAACAATCTGCATGTCTAACATCCCAGGCACTTTTAAATTTTCACTCCCTCTATTATCTTCGCATGACACTGTAGCGTTAACACAAACTTGACAACTTCCCAAGGCCCAAATGACAGCAACCTCTAAACACGTGTTAACAACATCCTCTCTACAATGTAGAAGAGCAAGGGAGATTTACAATATCAAAGTTTGCCTCCAACTCACATATCAACTTTACTTGGAAATACATTGCTTTCACTTCATTATCAACCAGTTAATAACCTGCAACTACCTATCCAACTTCCCCACACTAGCTTAAGACAGCTGCTCACCAAATGAAATTAGCGATGGGCTAATCTTGTCAATGCATCTTTCCACCATGAATGCAGTAGTGCTTCAAAATATTTCCTGCAACTTCTGAAGAGAATTCATATTTTTGAAAGGAAGTTTGAAGAAAGCACTTTAACTACCAGTTGTGAAAGAACATAGAAAATGACATTTGGCGGGGGGGGGGTGTTCAGCCCAAAACATCAATTGTACTATTTTGCTGGTGAACGCAGTAGGCCAGGCAGCATCTCTAGGAAGAGGTACAGTCGACGTTTCCCTTGGGTCTCGGCCTGAAACGTCGACTGCACCTCTTCCTAGAGATGCTGCCTGGCCTGCTGCGTTCACCAGCAGCTTTGATGTGTGTTGCTTGAATTTCTAGCATCTGCAGAATTCTTGTTGTTTGCGTTTAATTGTACTATTTTCCTTAGATGCTACCTGGCCTGTAGGGTTCCTCCAGCATTTTGTGTGTTGCTTGGATTTCCAGCATCTGCAGATTTTCTCATTTGTGAGATGAGATTTGTTGGTTTGTTCCACCCAAACAAACAAATAACCCCAAAAAGAACGCATGCCAAAATTTGCAAAT
Organism: Mobula hypostoma; assembly: GCF_963921235.1. Lineage (NCBI taxonomy): Eukaryota > Metazoa > Chordata > Chondrichthyes > Myliobatiformes > Myliobatidae > Mobula > Mobula hypostoma. The sequence continues at coordinate 44,302,536 of NC_086099.1, read as the reverse complement.
GTCATCAGTTCTTTTTTTTTAATATCATTTTCATCTTTATCATCAATTGTTTGTAAAGCTGTTTCCACAGAATGGAAAAATACCAAACTAACCATGGATTCACCAAATGGGGCATTGTTGAGTTTAAAAGAATAGCTGGTTTCTGAATGGAACTTCTTGTTGAGCACAGTTCTATCTTCGGTGAGAAATCATTCAGCAGGTTTTTGTTTCTGTTAAACTGTGCAGCAATTCCAGCAAAGGCCAGTAGACATAAAAATCAGGAAGCCAAAAAGAAAACTTTAAATATTAACTGCTTCCCTCTCTCCGTAATGAATAGTTTCAACACTAAACACGAACTGCTGAAAGAACTTAGCAGCATCCATGAAGTCAGAGGGACAGTTGACATTTGGGATCAAGACCCTGAATCAGGATCGAGACTGAAAGAGCGTAAAGAGGTGAAGGGTGGGGTGAGGCTGGGCTGGTATGCGATAGCTTGACCCAGGCGATGAGGGAGATGAGTAAATGGAGCCAGTGGATGAGAGGAGAATGAAGTAGGGAAACAGAGGCTGGTGGGTGGTAGGTAGAGGGGAAAACAGGAGCAGATGGAGTTAGGTGCAAGGAAGGGAGGGAGCAAGTGGTACAGGGCGTGTAGGTGATCTGAAATTGGACAATTAATGCTCATGCCATGAAGACAGACAGCAAACAAGATGCCATTTCTCTAGTTTGTGTGTGGCTCACTTTGGCAGTGGAGAAGGCAGACAGGTCAGTGTGAGATTGAGAAGAGAAGCTTTTCAGTCCATAGATAATGGTGAAGGAAGAAATGTAGGGACAAGTGTTGCACCTTCTATGTTTGCAGAGAAGATGTGATTGGCAGAGGGATCTCATTGCAAATGGCAGAAATAATAAATGATGTTGTGTAGTACATGGAGGCTGGTAGGGTGAAAGGGGAAGAATGGGGGAATGCTATTTCTGATCTGTCTGGGGTGAGAGCAAAGATTCAGAAAATGGGAGAAACGTGAACCAGCAGCATCAACCACAATAGAGAGGAAAACGTTTCCTGAAAAAGGACATCAGTACCTCCCTGGATCTTCAAATTCCTCAATGGCAGATTAAAGTTAATATGAAATGGCAACATCTCCTCCACGCTCACCACCAGCACAAGCGTATCAGAGCTGTGCACTTAGCCTCCTGCACAACTCACATTATACATATGATTGGGTGGCCAAGCACAGCTCCATTCCTACTTTCTGAGAAACTTTTGCACATTTGGTACAACACCAAATACTTAACAAAAGCTCTATAGATGAACAGTGAAGAGCATCTTAACTGGTTACATCACTGTCTCATATGAAAACACCAATGCCCAGGAACACAAAGGCTACAGAAAGTACTGAATATTACCCAGTCCATCACAAGAAAAGTTTGTCCCACCACTGAGTGTATTAACATCTAGCATTAACACACTTACATGGAAAGCAGCATCCCAAGAAAATATATCATCCAGGTCATGCCACCTTCTCACTATCATTGGGTAGGAGGTACAGAAAACTTGGATCCCACATAACCAGGTTCAGGAACAGTTATAACGTTACTGAAGCTACCATCAGGCTCCCTGGACAACTTCATTCACCATTACCCTGAAGTGATTCTACAGAACAGACATTCAAGGACTCTGCAACTCATATTAGAAATCAACATTTTTCTTTTGCTGTTTGTCTTTTTCTGCACATTTTTGTCAGCCTTTGCCTGTTAATGTTGTTTTTCATAAAATTGTATTGTATTTTTGTAAATACCTGCAAGAAAATGAATCAAGGTAGCACACCACAATATATGCACATACTTTAATAATTAATTTACTTTGAACTTTTGATTTCAGATACCACAGAATAAAGCCTCATCTTCAGAAAAGATATAATAGAGACCAAAACAGAGAAAGATAAGGCATCCTTAACAAGAAACCAGATGGAAGAAAGTAGCTGTGGGAGTCATTTACCACTGGAGATGGAGACAGAGAGATCAGAATAGGGAGAAAATTGCCAGAAATGGTCCAAGAGAATTTAAGGCCGGGGTGGAGTTTCATGGCAATAGTGATAAAGTTGATGAGTGCGGAAGGAAGGTGTTCTTTTCTTTTCAAATCTTTTTATTGTTATATTATACAAAAGAAATAACATGAGTACATTGAAGTAACAACACTTACAATGTCTCAAAAAAGACATTATCTGAAAGATTGAAAAAAATTTGTGATAACAAAAAAAACCTACGAAGCTGAAAAAGTGTAAAAAAAAGAAACCATTAGGTGTACAACCCCAGAGTCATGCGTCATACAAAAAGCTTCCAAAAATAAACATCAAACCGCCAGCAAGAAAAGAAAATATACTAAAAAATTTACAATTAGATCGTGGAAAAAATCTATCAATTAGCTCAAATGATAATAGTGAACAAATGAGCCCCATCTTTTCTCAAAATCAAATAGTTCAAAGGTTCGACTTCTAATTTTCTCCAAACTAAGACATAGCATCACTTGAGAGAACCATTGTGACAAAGGAAGGTGTTGAATGCCGTAGAGATGGTTGAGGATAGATGCACGAGCAGTGTTGGAACAAGGGCTGTTCCACATAACCAACAAAAAGACAGGTATGGCAAAGGCTCAAGCAAGCGACCTTTGCTACAGCTCTGATTTGTAGTAAGCTAGAGGAGTCAAAATAAAAGTGGCTCAGCTTAACAAGTTCTGCGAGGCAGTGGAAGATTTAGTGGAGAGGAGCTGGTTGGTTCTTTGCTTCAGAAAGAAGTAGCGCCCCCCCAAAAGATTGGTGATAAAGATGAGGCAGTGGGACCCAGGGAATTATATATTGTTAATAATGGTGGAGAATCTGTGAGGTGTTCTGGATGTCGGTGGGAAAGGGAGATGGAACAGAATCAAGGTTTGAAGAGACAAGTTCAGTGGACAGGAAGAAACAAAGGTCCTACCAGGACAGTGCTACTTGTAAATTTTGGGTACTATGGGGTAGAGGTACAATCATGCTGGGTGCCATGGAGGGTATTTAATTTGATGAATGTGAATATCAAAAAGGAGATCAACTCAGAGGCAATAGGCAGCAAAGCTACCACCTGCATTCCTTACATTAGCCTTTGCCTTTGTCAAAGATAATGCTGTTAGAGCCTTAGCAAAGGAAGTTGCAATAAGATAACATTGAGGCTAAAAACTGAATAAGTGGCAGTGGAAAGTTAGCTGTAGTTCAAGTGGATAATCATCTGGCTAATATGAGATGTAGCTGGAGAGGAAGAATGGAAGTTACTGAATTATTAGCCATAATTTCTCAAAACCCTATGGATTCAGGGACTGTGCACAAGAACTGAATAATGAAAACAAAATTATATTTTTTAAAAAGGTTTTCATGATAGTTGCAGTAACTACAAGCCAGTGAGTTTAATCTCAGGTGTGGGAAAACTTAAAAACTATAATCTGAAAAAGAAAAAGCAGTCACTTTGACTTCTGGATTAATTGAGGAACTTGGCATTAATTTGTTAAAAACAAATCACTTCCCCAACCTGATAGAAAGCTATAACAAGGTGGTAGAGGATTATCGAAGGAATTGAGTTCACATGGTATATACAGATTTCTAAAAGGTTAATGAGAAAGTATCAAATAGTCTCGTGACCAAGACTGAAGTATAAGAATGCAATGGACAGCGGCCACAATGACATAAAATTGGCAAAGTGAAAATAGTGAATGGTTGTTTCTCAGAGGTCAGGGAAGTGAACTATGAAACACAAAAATTGGAAGCATTATGAAACTGAGAGGAATTGGAATTGATTTCAAGATAAACATCAACTGCTGATAATCTGTGTATTTGTATGAATCTTTGAAAGTGAGAGAATGGGGAGAAACAGCAGTTTAAAAAGTGCATCAGCTTAGAAATGGAAGAAGAGTTCAAGAACAAGGAAACTAAAATCCTACTCTATTTTACTGTGGCTCAATGAAAGCTGTTTGCAGAAAATTAATAAAACAAAAAGAGTACTGGGTAATAGAGGCAGCAAACATAATTTGTAGAATATTTATGGAATTATGTGAAAATAAAACTGTAAGGGGACAGAAAGAGCTGATCAGATACTGAAAAGTAAATCACTCATTGAGACAGAAGTAATAAATGAATACTTTACAGTTATCCTCCTCAGTACAGATAATGTTGGTAGCAAAAAAAAGAAATTTGGCTAGTCTAAAAATTGATAAAAATAGAAGAACCAGCTGTATGAAGCAGATAAATCACCCATTCAAAATGGGATATATGCTCAGTTCCTTAAATAAGGGAGGAAATTACAGAGTCTCTGCACACATCTACCAAATAACTGTAGATTCAGAGATACTGCCCAAGGACTGGAAATTGGCAAATGTTATACCCTGATTCACAAAAGGAATAGAGAAAACCTTATAACTAGAGTCATCAGATTAAAATTTTACGAACAATATATTAGATAGAGAGTTAGTAACATATCTAGACTAATATAGAAATCTTGCAACTGGCTTGACAGGTTTATGTATTTTTTAAATAAGAGGGCTGATGAGGAAAATGTAGTTGATGTAGTAATATATAGACTTCCAAAAGGAATGCAATGAAAAGCCACATTAGGTTTGTCATCAAGTTTGATAACCCTGGAATAAGTGGGGTTCTATTATGGAAAGAAAATTGGTAGCAGAAAATAGTGTTCTTCTGGACTAATGCAGAGTATAGAGCTGTCCAGGATTGATCCCAAAAGCCTTACTTTTCTTATGACCTCATAATGATTAGATTTTAGTTTACAGATTATTTTTTTTACTCAAGCATCACTCATTCAGGTGCCTTGCTGTTTGGTGTGGGTGATCATGTTTCTCCATCCACGGCCGAATTGTAGTTATTGCCTCCCCCGTTTCTAACCGTGATGTTATTCCATCTATCATTTCCATTCTCTGTCTGCCTCTGCTTCTTTTTCCTTCCAGCTTTCCAGTTGTAACTAAATGTTCTAATGTCTCTCTTCGCATGATGTGTCCAAAGAATTCTGATTGCTGTTTTCTGATTTTTTTTTTTTAAAAGTAATGCAAGTTTTGTTTTCGTTCTCTGTAGAACTTCTTCGTTGGTTATCCTGTCCGTAGATGATGTGCATAGCATTCTTCTGAGGAACCACATCTCTGCTGCATTGATTCTTTTTTCCACTGCATTTGTGATGGTCCATGAGTCGCAGCTTTACATCAATATAGGAAGAGTGTAGCAGCTGAGAGTTCTAAGGCAGATGTCAATTGCTATTTTCTTGCTCGTTAGGATGTTTCTCATTTCTGTAAATGCTGTTTTTGCCATTGCTATTCTTACTTCTATGTCTGTTTTGCATTTGCCATCAAATGTTACCCATGATCCAAGATAGGAACTTGTTTCAGGATTTCATTTCCCAATACGATCGTACAGTTTGGGATATCAGGTTTCTTTGATATTACCATTACTTCAGTTTTCATTTTAAGGTTAAGCCAAGTCTTTCGCTCTCTGTGTTGACGGTAGATACTAGTTTCTGTAAACTTACTTCACTGTTTGCTATCAGTACTGTATCATCCGCATAGCAGAGGTTGTTGATATTGTATCCTCCTATACTTATTCCAGGTAGGTCTTGTATGGTTCTCATGACGTTTTCACTGTACAGGGAGAACAGGTCTGATGATAGAACTCAACCCAGTCTGACTCCTCTCTTCACTGGCTGATATTCACCTATCTCGTTGTCTATCCGTATGGCTGCTCTCTGTTGCCAGTAGAGATTCCTGATTATTCCTAGATCTTTTCCATCGATATTGATATATTTTTAAGCATTTTCATGATGACTTGGTGTTTCACTGGGTCAAAGGCTTTTTGTGAAACAGAAGTATAGGTCTTGTTGTACTTCTATTGACCTTTCAATAATATTCCTGAGAATATAAGTGGCGTTTGATGTTCCCTTGCCTTCAACAAAGCCGTACTGTTCTTCACCGATCCCTGGTTTAATTTTGTGTCTTATTCTGAGCATGATGATTTTAAGTAGAATTTTTGTGAGGGGGCTCATTAAACTAATTGTTCTGTGTTGTCCACACTCTGTTGCACCTGGTTTCTTTGGCAGTGCAATGAATACTGTCTTTAAAAGATCTTCTAGTACTTTGCCACTGTTGTATATTCTATTCAATAAGATTGTTAATTTCTCTACACCAAAATCTTCTAGCGCTTCATACAGTTCAACCAGAATGTTATCTGGTCCTGATGATTTCCCCTTTTCCATTTTCTTCATAGCATGTTCCACTTCCTCTTTCAGCATTGCTGGGCCCCTCGTTGTTGTTGCCAATATCAAAGTTGTCCTCTCGGTCTTTGTCGTCGTATAGGTCTTTGATGTATTCTGACCATCTTTGCATTATTTTTCCATAATTGTAGAGCCGTCTTTTGTTTTTATACATTCTGTTGTTGCCCCAATTTTCTTCCAATTTGTGACCTCTTTGATCTCGTTGTGCATACATTTGCTGCTGTTGGTCTTCTGCAATTGTTCTATTAATTCACATTTGTCCTTAAGCCACTTTTCTTTTGCTTCCTTGCACTTGGTTGTTATCTGTGCATGCAAGGATACATAGGCTTTTTCATTTTCCTTACATTTTCTTCTTTGTTCCATAAGATTCAGCATTTCTTCTGTCATCAATTTATTTTTAGCTTTTTTCTGTTGTTTGGGAATCACCTCTGGTGCTGCTTGTGTTATGCTGTCTCTGAGGTTTTCCCATTGCTGTTCTATAATAGTGATGTTTTGTAGAGACTCGAATTTGTTCTTCACTGTTATTTGGAATTCATTTTTGATGTCACTGTTTTTTTCTCTCAAAAGTCCCAAATTCAGCTTTGGCTCTACTCTTGGTCTTTTAAGCTTTCTGAGTCTCAGGTACATCACGCTGATTATTGGTACATGATCACTGTAGCAGTCCACACCCAGATATGTTTCCCAGGATTTCAGTGCATTTCTACACCTTCTCCTTATAAGCACGTAATCAGTCTGGTTTCTGGTGTTATCCCCTGGGCTCTTCCATGTCCATAGTTTTCTCGGGTGTTGCTTGAAGACGGTATTACCAATTATATAATCTTTTTCTGTGACCCATATAGGTAGTTGTTCACCTCTCTCATTTCTCTCACCTATGCCGTAATGCCCAATATTGTCCTCGTCCCCGGTCTTGCCTACTTTTGCATTGAAGTCACCTGGAATAATGGTATTTTCTGAGCTTTTACATTGTCTTAATGCTGTTTCTAGTTCGTCATAAAATTTGATCGATGCTTTCTTCACTGCTGTCTGCTGTTGGGGCATAAACTTGAACAATGTTAATGTCAAAAGGTTTTGCATGTAGTTTCACAAGTAACATTCGATCTGATATTGTCCAATAGCCTTTTATTGATTTTGCATGTTCTTCATCTAACATAATTCCAACACCTTTTTCCTGTATTTCTCCTCCTGAGTAAATGATGGTATATCCCTCTGAGCCCGTTTTACCAGCTCCTTTCCACCTCATCTCGCACATTCTCAAGGTGTTGATTTTTAATCTTTCCATCTGCTGTTTGATGTTGTCTAGTTTACCAGGTTGGTTAAGGGTTCTTACATTCCAGGTTGTTAGTCTGATCTTCTTTGCTTTTAATCTGCCGGCAGTCGCTGGATTACGGTCGAGGTTCACCTGTGGACATGAGATCCTCTACCGGATGAGGCTCCATTCACATCTTTCAGCTGAGACCGTAGTTGATTTGAGTTCATGATTGTACAAGGGAGGAATACTGAAGTGGTTTCCCGTTGCCTTCTTCAGTTGCAGTGTCCATACTGGACGGGTAACCCTGACCATTGATCAGCAGATTCATCTGCTCAGCGTTTTTAGTTTTACAACCATAAATTCCAATTGTAGAATCTGCTTGTAAAACCATCCACCACCTGCAAACCATGGCTTCACGTGACCCTGATTGGGAGGCTAAACAGGTAGTACACCTTGCCCAAGGGTGACCTGTAGGCTATCGGACAGAAGGAGCACCTTACACCTCCTTTTGCTGAGCAATTGCACAGCACCGACACCGACAAGCATACAATTTACAAAAAAGGGGTGGGGACACAAAGCTAGAGGTGGACTGATCTGTGAGGAGGGTGGTTACAAACTTCAAGAAGATGCAGGCAGAGTAAGTAAAGAGGTGACAGGTAAAACTTAGTGCAGGGAAATGTGATGTTTTATTAGTGCACAGCCTGACAAAATTGGTTGATAAAACATATGGGACCCTGGCCTTCATAATGGGGGCATAAAGTACAAGAGCAAGCAAGTCACCTGGAACCTTTTCAAAGCACTGGCTTGGACCCGAGTGGAATATTCTGGCTAGTTCTAGCACCACAATGTGGGAAAAAAATGTCTTAAGTGAGGGTTTAGTACATACTTATCGAATTGAATCCATGGCTCAGGGGCTTTACATGGATACTCTGGAAAGCTGGATTTGTTGTCAAACAAAGGAAATGCAAAAGAGATCTGGTAAACTATTTAAAACCCTGAAAAGTCAAAGAAGGTGTAGATAGAAAAACTACTGATACAGGAAGTTGGTTAAGAATTAGGGAATAAAAATGCTCAAATGAAAAAGAATTAAAAGTGAGAGGAGAATTTTTTAAAAATCCTCTGCAAATGACTGCAGCAGGTTGCACTGGCAGGGTGGTAGTGGATTCAGAGTCAACTGTAGTTTGTTGGATCCTGGTGATTTTGCGATCCAAAAGTTCTTCAGAAGCCAAGAATGAGACATAAAACCTGATGGCTACAGTTGTTCATTAAATGTATGAGAACAAAGATTTGGTTGTCTTTCCTAAATTCTAACTTAAGACTAGACAAAAAAACATGTTCCAATAATAAGAATAATCCTATGAAATATACAGATTCAGTAGTGTGACATCTGCCAGAGAAGCTTCTAGAAAAATAAATCAGCTACACTACAATTACTGAAAAAAAATCATTCAACAATTACACGTATATACCTACGTATATACTGTAGGTGATTAAAATACAAGCACAAGTTAAACTATGAGAAAAATAACAATTTTACACTCTAATCCAACAAGTTCAAAAAGAATTTGAATAACTGTCTAAAAGTGCAAGAATTTGTGGAAGGACCAACTGACTTGCTCTTGCAAAAAGCCAGTATAGATTTGATAAGCCAAATGGCCTCCACTCCTGATTTCCACTAATTTTCTAAACCAAGTCTTGGAGCACAAATATAAACCCATCAGTAGTTAGGTTACTGAAGGGATTCTCAAACTATTTCCCCAAGTAGACCAAGCACATTGTCTCAATGTGTTATGCAAGCTGCACCTAGATAAGAGTTTCCCATAGATTCATTTCAAAGAGGATCCTGGATGGACGTGAGGATAGTCTAATACAGTCGAGGCCATGACTTGAAAACTGTTGACAACCATATGCAGCCTAAATATACCCTAAATATGGAAAGGGCATTAAAAACTAAAACTAAGATTCTAAGTGGCTCCAGTGTTCCACCAGGAGGAACACTGAAGTCACTCCAATAAAATCACAGCAAAGTACTTGCCACCCCTTAGGGTTTGCCCATGGTAAGTAACTGCCTGACCTGTGCAAGTGAAAGCCTTAATATTGCTTTAGCTTCAATTATGTTGAACTAGTTAGCTTAATACATGGCTTAACTGCATTTCTGGAGATACCAATATACGTATGGCAGCTGCAGATACCAAGCTTAACAGTCATTTTCAGTGAACCTTACAGACTTCATAGGGGTAGGATTCCTAGAAAACAGTCCGAATCGTGACTTTCTGTAAGGTTGAGGAGTATCATCTGCGCATATAACATGAGAATTTTTAAAAATTGCTGTTTTACCCACCTAAATTTAGAAAGAGCGAATTTTTTATTCAGAATCCCATGTTTTGTGGTAGTTCATTGTGAATTTTGCAAGGGTGAATTAACATTACCTGAACAGTAGGGGTCTCCTATACAAGTTTACTGAAGAAATGTTCTATTCTATGCTCACAGCATTTGTCCCCACCTCACTTCTTAACATATTATTTCTGGCTCAACTAGACAAAGATGAGCCTAGCCTCCTTTCCACTGATCTCCCAACTTAACATTATCTCCTTTTAATTTATTTTATTTAGCAATACAGTGCAGAGTAGCCCTCCCGGCCCTTCAAGCCACACTACCCCAGCAACCTCCAACAAACCTGATCATGGGACAATTTACAATGACCAATTAATCTACCCCGTATGTCTTTAGATTGTCGAACTTACTTTATAATTTATTGTCGCCAAACAATTGATACTAGAGCGTACAATCATCACAGCGATATTTAATTCTGCGCTTCGCACTCCCTGGAGTACAAATCGATAGTAAATATTAAAAATTTAAATTATAAATCATAAATAGAAAATAGAAAAGGGAAAGTAAGGTAGTGCAAAAAAACCGAGAGGCAGGTCCAGATATTGGGAAGGTACGGCCCAGATCCGGGTCAGGATCGGTTCAGCAGTCTTATCACAGTTGGAAAGAAGCTGTTCCCAAATCTGGCCGTACGACTCCTTATAGAATGGTATTGCCATAAAACAAACAATATATTTCAGTGTTATTAAAACTTAATTCTGACATATTGTTATTCATCTGCAGAAGAACATCACAACTAATTACAAGCATTTATTGCCAGCCTCTAATTGCCCATCCCATGGTGGCTGGAGGTGAGCCAGTTCTTTTTTCCATTGTTGCAGTTCTTACATAATAATTTTTGACATTCCTCAATGGCTTGCTCAACTATGCAAGAGAACCATTAAATGCCTACAACATTGCTCCAGGTACGGGCCAAACTAGATACAAAGAGGTAGACATCTCTGCTAAACTAGAACAAGTTCCTTTTTGTTTTGATGATCTGATAATTCCATGGCTACCATCATTGAGTCTCGCAATGCATATTAAATTTTAAGTTCACTTGTTACTACATTGGAAAATAAAGCAAATTAAAGTACAGGTCTATGAGCAAAGGGATTAAGTTTGGTTTCTCTGGCAAAGAACCAGCACAAGTAGAGCAAGTCAATTCCATTTTTGATCAAAATGTGCTATGGTTTTGTTTGCACTAATACAAAGTGATTGTTTAATGTTAACTAAATAATGCACCTTAATCTAGCAAAATAAATTCAGCATAATTAAGATGTAGCACATCATCCTGCAGCTAAGTGGATGCTCGAGAAATCTGACTATGGGGCCAAAGAGGCCAATCAGCTCCATTAATGACAATCCGGGTCAAATCTCAACAAGTAACACAAATTTCATTATAACAAATTAAGAGTGGAAGGATTTTACTTGTGCACATGCAAGAGTACATTATGTCCACCAAAAGCAATTAGATGAAAAAAAAGCCCAGAAATATTCAAACATTTTAAAGCTTTAAAAATTAACAACTGTATTGCAATACCTTGGTTGATGAAGGTGGAGTTGGAAAATTAAGCCAGGCTGGAGCAAAGTCATGCTGCGCCATTTAGGTCCTATGTCTCAGAGTTTTAAAATAAGGTATCAACACCTCATGGCAAATCCCTGAAAAAGTGAAAGCAATTAATTACTATAAAATCTACTTGCTGGTTCCCTAACCGAATCGTTAAAGAATATAACATTACCCAACTCATTTTCACTATAAAATGTTTCCATTAATTTTAATTATGACAATTAGCTATAGAACTAATGCAGTGCTCCGAAAGCAATTGAGGGTCCAGCAACATACCTTTCTCCAAAAAGAGAGGAATCCCACAATGTGAACTTCCCAGCAACAGCACCACAAGACTCTGCTTCTTTTCATTGCAGCACAGCATAAGGATCACTCAAAGGGTCATTTTTTCCAGTTATATGCGCAACAGCACTTATTGCTGTATAAATCTGGCAAAAAGTCTGAAAACTATAGGAATACATATTTAACATTAAATTCAAACATTTTCATAGAATTTTAATGCATTTCCCTTTAAGATTATAAAAATCTCTGTGAAAATATGCTTCATAGTTGTAGATTTTGTTCTGTAAAGGACTACATTACACAGAAGATGGTGATTTCCTGGACCTTAAGACTGACCAACAAATGAAGAAAAATCATCATTGTTGTAAAATGTTATCTAGACTGAATAATTTGCAGCATACAGATGGTAGATCATAAAATATCATAACATCGACACACTGCCCTGGTGTTTTTGAAACTTGTTACATCCTCTCCTTGCACTAAAATCTTAAGATTCACACATATATTAAACTCCTTTAAACCCACCAAACCACATTCGAAAAAGATTTAACTATCAGCCACATTATCATGTTTAGTTTAAACTGATGTTCACAAAGCAATACAAAAATTCTCAAAGAAAAGTACATTAATCATAATAACAAGAGTACAAGGGACAGTTAAATTCTTTATTTCCAGACAATATGTGGCTGAAAGTTACGTATTTATAGCTAAGCACAAAATATTGCCACAGTCAATTCATCTTAAAGGTATTTATCTGGTTAAAGTATGCAAAAATGTATTAATTAACAAATTTAAATTGGATTTAAATTGAAATCAAACCATCCAGTCAAGTACCACAAAAGTATCAATGTTTAAAATATACCACAACCAATAAAAGGGAACAGGTTTAAAAACTTTGCTGGAAGTGAAGTAAGTTCAATTTCAGATAGTATCAAATCTTAAAACTATGACCGTCTATAGTTAACTGTGAAGCTTTATTGTACTGTCAATTACACAAGAAAAATGTATCACAATTTTCTTTTAATTATAAAGAAATGACTAAAGATAGCAATTTTGAATTAATGTTGTTCAATTTAACAAAATGTAATAAATAGCTAATTTCTTTACACCATTTTACAAGGCCAATGATGGACAGGCAATAAACGCTGGCCATGCTAATGATGCCCTGCCACCAAAATCTGAATTTAAAACATGATGCAATTTTTGCACAATTTGTTGTCAAATCAGATATCTACATTTCTTAAACAAATACCTTTTGACATAGAATTAAATGAGTACTTGATTATATACATTACCTTAATAATAAGAGGCTAAACTTCAGGTGTAAAACTTAATGAAATTTGCATGCGTATCACTATTGCCTTTCTTACCAAACCCAAATACTAATACAGACTGTTCCTTAGTATGTAGACTGTCGCGACTAAAAGTGACTGAAGGAATTAGTTAACACTAATTTATTTATTTAACAACCTCATCCTCACTAGCATCACCCAACGCCAAACTTCCAGAAAACTAGAACTAAATTACAATTATTTTTTTCTGTCATTGTCGAGCTCATAAATTGTGGTCAACAGTGATAGAGGCTTTTCCTACTCAACATTTGTCAGATGAATGAAACATTAAGCACTTTCCAGATAAAACTCCCTGTATCTCTCTGAACTATAAATACTGAGAACATCAACAAACGTACTTTTTGTTTGCAAGGGGATAGAGAGCTCTGTCCAAACACACTCCCAATTAGAAGAAAAAGGGGCACTCCTAAATCTAAAAAAAACTTCCCTAGTGTCAATAAAAGATACATCAATGAAAGGAATAGTTATGTCACATTCTGAGAGCCAAACAGCCAGAAAAAACCTAGACATACAGAAGGTCCTGGGGTTAAATTTAAAAGAAATTAGGAGATCAGGGGTGTAGTGCAAGTACAAAGAACCAAAAAGAAATTAAGGAAAAGTCCTGATAAAGTGCCTCGGCCAAATGTTGACCAATCATTTCCCTCTATAGATTTTGTCTGATTGGCTGAGTTCCTCCAGCATTTTGTATGTTGCTCAAGGAGACCTTCAAAGCATTTTGTCAACATGCGCAGAAAATGAGGTTAACAAGGAGTAGGTATCAGAGACCAAAACTATAACCAAAGTGAGCAGGTAGCAACATGTCTACTATCTCAGCGAATACTTTGCTTATGTTCAACAAACAAGGTAATGTGAAAGATGATAATATTATTGATGAAGCATGTTAAGCTTGTTATATGGTAAACACATGATTGCTCCTGCATCCTTTTAATCTTGAATAAATCATCAAGTTCAGATAAAATGTACCCAAGGTAAATGAGGAAGGAAAGCCCTGACCATCATTTACCAGTCCACTTTGACAATGGAAAAATGAGACTGGAGGACCAGAGGATATTACATAAACTGGAAGATGTCAACATGTAACTATAGAGCAGTAATATTGACAATTCATATGGAAAAAAGTACTTGAAAATATTTAAAAGGATGATGTTATTCAGCATTTAGGCTGAACAAGGACAGCCGGCTTGGATTAATCAAAGAAAGGTTAGAGCAGATAGACATTGAATTTTCTGAGATAACAGGGCAATGCCAATGAAGAAAACACATTATACTGCGCACTGATCTTCAGCAATCTTTTCCATAGCCAGCTGGACAAATTAACCAGTAAAGAAAGCAGAAGAAATCTACTACGATTTCAAGATTACCTCAAAATGCAGAAAAGGCAAAGGAACATGGTCAACAGGATTTTTGATTATCATAAGTCTGCTTCCCATAAGCCTCCATCGAGCTCAGCACTAGGGCTTTTATTTTTCAAAGTACACATCAATGATTTGGACTGTAATGTGGAGATCTTGATTAAGTCAGAGCTGTGTACAGTCCTAGGCCAAAGAGGATGTCTGGAGGATGAAACCCAAACTTAAAATTTTAAGTCATGAGGAGAAATTTACTAGGCTGGAACTAAAGCAGCTGAAAGAAGATTTACTTAAAGGTGTTTAAAATCATGAAAGCCCCAGATGTTAGAACAGAGAGGGTATGTTGTTTTTAGGAACAAAAAAAATAAATCAACTGTGAGAAGGATTCAACTAGGAGAGGAAAAAATAAATCACCCAAAGCAGCGGACACCTAGAATGCACTGTCTGAAAGTGTGATGAAAGCAGAAACTCTTAACAATATTTAAAAGTAACCTAAAAGAGCACAGAAAAAGAAATAATCTTCAAGGTTAAATGAGAATGATAGCTTAAATAGACTTCCATAATATAAATTTCTATTACAGACACAAGTGAGTTTCCTATTTAAATAAAAACTACCCTATACTTTTGATTAAATTAAACATACCCAATAGAAACTAAATTGGGATTACTCAATCCCATTCAAGAAGGTTCCATCCATGCAGTTAACTTCCCTATCCAGGGTATGCTAAACTCAAATCCAGGTCCCAGACATGAGTGATCAGTATATTAATGTACTAAGTCAGATAAGCCCTTTTAAACGGTAGATAATTCACAACCTTCCACAAAAAGATTTAAAAACAAGTCAAATGTTGATCATCTGGCAGATTAAAATGACGTAAATTAAGAAATTTCAATGTCTTGGAATGTTAAAAGTCCAATTTAGCCCATTAAAATCTCCCCAATTAAACTCCATTCATTGGGCAAATAAAATTCTGCATTTTTGTCAAATGCACACGAAAACAAACCACTACAAAGATTAGAATTATCATAAATAAAGTTTTCTCAATTGATCTGGACGATAAAATTCCCAACGTGCATACATGTTAACCTATTACACTGCTTAATTTCAAAAATGCATTTTTCATATTTGGCCATTCAATTAATTCAGTAATATTTATACAACAATATAGAAGACTTCATTCAGCATTTAAAACATAATATATCAAGCGCAATACTTACTGCTGCAGATATCCCGCGGCATAACAGTGACGACAAGTTACCTGAACCAATAATACAGTCTAATCAAACGAAAATTCGGAAAATTTCAGCTTGAACACATAGAAGTTCTGACAAGTACTCGGCAGCAGCAAGTTAAGTTTTCACAACAACAGCAAAGGTTTTTTTTCGCAAATCTAGTTCCCAAAGAGCGATAATTAGGCCTCGGAAGTGTTTCACGTTTGTAAATATTTGGAAAGCGGAATGAATGAAAAGACTTGGGAAATCTGCTATTCTGAGGGGGGGGAGAAAAAATATAAACACGTTGGAGAAAAAATCAGCGTCAGTAGATACAGACGCGGCCAGAGTCAAACACAGGTCCTCGCGGATTTTAAATTAAATCCTCAAACTCTTCCAGTGCCTTCACAATCCGTAAAGTTGGGCGACCTCAGGCATCCTGTGATGACGTCCAATCCCTGTCGCTCTGTTGACGTCACCACCGACAGCAGAATGCTGGAGTATCAAAGCTTCACCTGGTGAAGGAAGCCGGGAAGGATTAGAGGGGATGGAAGGACAGGGCCGGGGCTCGCCGGTGACTGCGTCGCCTCGTCTCCCTCTTTCTAACTGCTAGAGCCTGCGAGCTGTGGAAGAAAGCCGCTCTCCAAATTGACCTTTCTGTGGGTGACGTCGGGCAGGACTTACCCAATTGGAGAGGAGACCTCCGGCCGGTTCGCCAGTTCTCGCGAGAGGTGGTGAGCTGTCGGCGGCTGGTGGTCCGTCATCCGTCGTCCCCGGCTCCAGCCGCTGCTCCGCGGTCCAGCCGGTCCCCGGCCTGTGCTACGCTGTTAGGTTTGCTCTCTCAGTGCTAGAGGGTCACGCAGCGAGGGACAGAGCACTATGAATTAAGTGAGGACCAATTAGGAGCGGATTGTGAGTGACACCACCTGTAAGGTCTTGGTGGGAAGGTATTTTAATGGGAGCCAGAAAGTCAGTTATTCAGCTAACAGGAGATACTTGTTCATCCCCTCTTTCCGCGCCCGCCCGCCCCTTACCCTCCTGGAAGTTGTACAACATTCACCTCTGACAACAAAGGGTCTCCACAGCTCCCTGGTGCAATATACAATAAATTGAAGAAACCTAGCAGCGTCCATGGAGGAAAATGGATGGTTGCAGTTTTGGTTGAGATCCTTCACCTGGAAAATGAGGATCACTTCCCATTTTTCCAGGAGCCACTTCCCAATAAAGGCAGAGATTGATGGCGACATGCATGCACCATCACAGCCTTTGGAGCTCCGAGGAGTTTGAAGATTGTGTGGTCAAAACAAACACAAACCCAATGACCTGCCAGGTGGAAGTCATCTAGGAAATGATATCCTTGTCATTGAGGGAATGCAGCAAGAGTTCACCAGCTTCATTCCTCAGATGGTGGGAATATTGTATGAGAGGGAAATAGAACTCTAGCCTGACTTCACTAGAGTTTAGATGAATGGAAGATTATGTTATTGTGAAGTTTAGTGCTGTGGTAGAACTTAACAAGCTGGGTATAGGGAGGATATTTTCTCCGGCAAGATCTAGAAATAGCAAATATTGATCAGTATTCTTCAACTTTTATTAACTGACAAAATAGTTACGTTTTGAAGGATCTTTTGGCCCTTTAAAGTCCGTAGGCTCCGTCCAAGAATAACCTACCCGGACTCACTATTCTGTCCTCCATGCATTGTCTGGCAAACGCTTTCCTTTTGGATACTTATGCTACATGTCTTTGAACCTGAATCCACAATTATCCCAAGACATTCATTCTCAACTGTGACTGGATATTACAAAAAATCCTCATGATTTTTTGTTTGTTTGCCCATCACTTTCATTGTTTATTTCCTAATTCTTGATCACTCTGCCAATAGAGTTTCTAGCTTCTCTGTGAATATTCTTCATAATTTAGAAGTTGTCCATCAGATATTCTTGTAAACTTCATTACTCCAAGCAAAGCAATAGCGATTCCCTACCATTGTAGCAGAGGGACATCAGGGACTGCTGTGTACTTTGCTTCTGAGAAATATGGCTCACTCCTGCAACTTTAGACGCAATGCTGTGGCCTGATAGTTTTGATAGCCTTCCTTGCTGTCATCTACAAATTTGCTGATCCAATTTACTACATTATCATCCAGATCGTTGTTATAGACGACAAACAACAATGAACCCTGCACCAATCTCTGCGGCACACTGCTTGTCACGAGCTTCCAGTCAGAGAGGCCGCCATCATCTACTACCTCTCTCTGGGTTCTCCTGCAAAGCCAATGTCTATTCCATTTTACTATGAATGCCAAGCAACTGAACCTTCTTGACCAATTGCCCACGTGGGACCTTGTCAAATGCTTGCTAAAGTCTATGCAGACAACTTCCACTACCTTGCCTTCAACAACTTTCCTGGGAACTTCCTCGAAAAACTAGATTGGTTAGACACAACCTATTAGATACAAACCCAAGTTGACTATCCCTAATCAGTCCCTGTCTATCCAAATATTTATACAATGGATTTCAGTTTATTTGCACACATCAGGACCAATAAATTTTGACCCAATTAAGCAGCTGCCCTAATTAGCTGAAGTTTCATGGAAATAATTAAAAAGGTATAAAAAAGTCAAAGTACCATTTAACTGTGTAACAAATTATGTATTTAAATGAAATACAGAACAAATGAAAACACTACCAATTCTACTACAGTACAATAAAACGGTATATTAATTAGTACCTCAACAGAGGAATTTATCCAGTGTACAATTCTTTTGATTGACAGTAAATGAACAAAATCAGCACACTTAGTGCAAATAATGGACTGCCTTCATATAATGCTATTGATGGTTGCATCCTCCAAATCTCCTTTACATTGTAGAATTTAAGATCATTATTAATACCTTCAAGTTCTTCGTAGTTCCTAGCTCGTTGAAGTAGTGAAATTGGTTTATTTTGACTCTTATCCTTTTTTGGCATCTCCATGCCTGAATGCTTGAAACAGCAGTAATCAAGATAGTTCTGAATTGCCTGACTGCTTATTTCTCACAACATCAGTGACGAAAACTTTTCTGATGACAAACACACGTAACTGACACTACTTTAAAACTTTGCATTAAGCATAGAGTGGTGTGTGACAGTCATACAAGTACATGTGACTGACAATAGTTAGAAACTGTTCAGCAACAGTCTCTGTACCAATTAAGCAGCATAGAGTTCCAAATAAAGAAGTTGAATCCTGGTAATTTTCTCAATTAGTTTTTGTTCTTTAAGAGTTATCCCAAATAAGAGGCTGCCCCAATTAACTAATAGCCCAATTAACCTGTATCTACTGTATATTCGGCCCCTTGGAATACCTTCCAATAACTTACCCACTACTGATGTCAGTCTCACCTGCCTATAACTTTCTAGCTTATTTTTAGAGCCTTTCTGAAACAATGGAGCAACCTTGGCTATCCTCCAATCCTCCAGCACCTTAACTGATGCTAAGGATGTTTTAAATATCCATACTAGGGTCCTCTGCAGTTTCTGCATTAGCCTCCCACAAGGTCTGAGGAAACACCTTGTCAGGCCTGGAGGATTTAACCACCTAATTTCCCTCAAGACAGTAAACACTTCCTCCTTTTTAACTAGCAACTCCCCCACCCCAAGGATATTGGTTTCCTTCCAATTCAGTTGCAAACCAATTTGATTGTTTAGTCCCACATTCCCTGGAATAATCATACATCTGAAGCTTCCCTTCTGCACCATTTCCTTAGCAACTGCTCTAACAAACTTGCTTCTTTATTTTATGACAATGATTTATTCTTTAAGTGGACATCCATACTTAGCTGGAACCTTCCACCTACTTTCTTAAATTTCTTGTCTGTACTCAAAATGACCAGATATTCTGGGACACAAGTCCTAGCCTGCTTTAAGTATAGGTCAATCCAGAAATGGTGCCAATATCCCATGGATTCCACACATCACTCTTGGAGCCAAACATTGCACCCTCTGATATGTTCAATTTGCACTTGTTTCAAGGATCGATCTACAAATTATTAAGCCTGATGACATGCATTCTAATTTAGTCCATAACTGCTTAAAGTGTTTCAGCAAGACATCATTCCTTTTGGGGTCAATATCATAAATTCTTCATGGACTTCACTCTGTAGAAGCCACCCAACCTTTGAGCATCCAAGTACAGTAAAGGCTATGAAGAAAAGCATCTATTACCGTAACCATACCTTTCTCCTTCCAACGCAGTGTTCTTTCTCATTCTCAGTTTGAATGATTTCATATGCCAAGGTTCAAAGTCAGATTGTCCATTCTGCAAAGACAGAGTCCCTCATACCTGATGACAATATCAAGGCTGAGGTTTCTTCCAAATCACAGCTAGAAAGACTCAATGTCCAGCAATGGCAAATGTTTTCTTGTAATATATTGCAAGTGCTAGTAGCAGATGGTGCTACAACAGTAAATGTTTTCTCCCACATGTTGCAAAAGAGTGTTTCTTATACAATGTCTGCCAGATCTCAAGAGACAGCCCAGAAGAGACAACAGACTAGTAGGTATTGGTCACTATAGAGTATTCTAAGGCATTCCTAGGAAATCCATGACTTACAGAATTGTACCCTGATGACTTCAATTGTTGTCTTGTGGATGTGCTTGCAATGAGACTTTGGGAGTTAATTCAGGTATTTTTCTGATTCTTATTAATTCGTTCTTTAGATAATGTATATCACTGGCAAAGCCAATATTATTGATCATGCCTAATTGAGTTGATTACCAGAGCAGTTGGAATCACACATAGACGAGGTAAGGGCAGGACATTACTTTCCCTAAAGAACCGAATCAAATGTTTTGTTTTAACAATTGAGTGATTTTATGATCATCTCAACTGATACTAGCTATAATTTCAAATGTCTGTCATAAATTTAAATTCTCCAGCTGTTGTGGAATTCAAACTTGTATTTCTACAGGGATAGTCCAAGTCTTTAGATACAATTATAGTAAATTGATCATGATACTGCTATACCCTAATT
This sequence comes from Mobula hypostoma, assembly GCF_963921235.1. NCBI lineage: Eukaryota > Metazoa > Chordata > Chondrichthyes > Myliobatiformes > Myliobatidae > Mobula > Mobula hypostoma. The sequence continues at coordinate 44,281,873 of NC_086099.1, read as the reverse complement.
ATTTAGCTCACTTAAGTCCTGTAGTTAAAGTACAAATGTACACACATGAATATGAGCAATGAGGCAAAATGTTCAATTAGTGTGTGATTTGCTATGCAGGAATATAATTTACTTCATGTGGATTCTCCAATTAGTGGCTAGTACGCCAAACGAAACAGCATTAGCTACAAAGTGATGGCATTGAAAGCTGTAACAGCTGGTGAAACTGAGGGTGGGAAATGATTATTATATAGAGTTTCCAAGGATGTGAGTGCAGTTAATGTTACCCTGCACCTGTTGGAAATAAGTGGCTCTGGAAGCTAGCTTTTGATCTTCATGTAGTAGGGGCAAAATAAAATCATGGATTAAGAAATCCACCTGACTGTGACAGTGGTCTTCTTTCTAGTGTGCATTGACTTGGCTGATGTGACAAATTACCTGAGGATGTCAAAAAGGAACCAAAAGCAACGTCACTCAATTAAGCAACACACACAAAATACTGGAGGAACTCTGCAGGCCAGGCAGCACCTATGGAAAAGAGTACAGTCAACATTTCGGGCCAAGGCCTCAACTTTTTTTCTCCAATCCTGCCGAAGGGTCTTGGCCCAAAACATCAACTGTACTCTTTTTCCATTGATGCTGCCTGGCCTGCTGAGTTCCTCCATCATTTTGTGTGTGTTGCTTGGATTTCCAGCATCTGCAGATGTTCTCTGTGATTGGGTAACTCAGTTAAGTTGTTTTAATGTGGGCAGTGGTATGCTTACAGTGAGCCTGTGGTGCAAATATTTGTTTTTCAGCTGGACTTTTTTTTAAACCTTCAAAACAATGTAAAGCCATCTAATACACTATCAAGTTGAGAAAACAAGGTAAGATTGAGCTAATTGGAATGGATATTTGCACTGATGCCTTGATTATTTGTCACTTTTTTCACAACTTCATTATTCCCTTCTAACCTAACAAAGAACAAGATTCATATACAGTTTTAAACAAGATGGCCCAGCAGCTTCTGTGGTCCAATATGTTTTGAATCTATAGTACAGATCTGTACTAATTAACTAATTTTAACTAAGACTTATAATTGATATCTACGCTAATCGGTATCTAATTAACCTTAACAGTTCTTAGAACATGTACTACTAGTAAGTCTTCATTTAAAAAAACAACAGTTCTGCTCAGAGGCAATTTTGTAGTCCAGCTGTTCTGTGGTAAGACCCCAGCCAAGTCCCACGGGTGCTGGGGTAGAGAACTTAATCTGTAATAATTACATAAAAACAACTCATGAAACAAACTGGTCTTACATCGTTTGATGCTCTGCGGACGAACATATTATAGAATTTTGTATCAGGTTTGATCACGATTTAGAGTCAAGAACTTTTAAATCTGAGTAAAGCAAATTATGTTTCAGGGACAAGTTGGCTATGGTAAATTGGAGAACTAGATTAAAAGCTATGACAAGGAATCAATAGAAAACAGAAGGAATTCATAATTCTTAACTTCTTATCATTGCGTTCAGGAAAAACACAACTCAGGTGGATGGAAGTGTAGGAAGTGCAGGAAAATTGGATTAGAGGAAGAGGCTAATGAAGCAAACAGGAATAAGACTGAAGATTGGGAGCACTTTAGAATTTACTAAAAACAAGCAAAATGAGGGAGAGAATGCAGAATAAGAGTCAAACAAAAAAATAATGGAAAAGCAGGTTGTGAATGTTCCATTAGATGTGATTTTTTTTTAACTTTGTAAAAGTATAATGAGAAATGGTTTACAAATTAGGAGCTGGGGTAAAGGCCCCTCATTCCTATTCTGTCATTTAATAAGATCATGTGTGATACAGCTGTAACTTCAGCTCCACACTTACAACCACCTGTGGTTAACCTTTTACCCTCTTGTTTATCAAGTATCTTTCTACCTCTGCCTGAAAATTGTGAAGCAATTCTGATTCTGATTCCTTTATCCTTTAAGGAAGAAAGTTCCAGATATTCTCAATTCTCTGAGAGAGAGAAAAAATTGTCTTATCTCATTTTAAGCCATAACCCCTGGTTCTAGATTCTCCTAGAGGAGGATACATCAACACATCAAGTATACATTGTTGTGTCCAATGCACAGCTATTTGTGATTTCACATGGTAATATTAGAATTGGCTGAAGAAAAGAACTTGTGATTAAGTGAATCTCAGAAGAGGTAGTGAAAGATCATACACGACACTTCTGCTGAAGCTACTAATAATCTAATGTTATCGTTCACATCTCCAGTGTGCTATGCTTGTTTTGTCTTCTGGGAAAGTCGATTTGATGTGCAGGACTAGAAATAGCTAAGGCTCTGATAGTATTATTTATGGCATTACAATACTCCTCCACTAAAGAACCCTTGGATGGAAATGTACATAATTTAAAGCTGCTGCTGTAGATTCAGATGGAGCCCTGAAATATGAAACAACTAAGGTGCAGAGCAAACAACATACAGAGGAGCTCATGACTCAATGTAATATATGAACCATTACAGATGGCAAAAGGCATTCATCTCTTTCCAGCCTGTCTTACACAATACTGTAATGCTCATTGTCTTCCAATATTTTGTTTTGCTTATCTAAAAGCCATGTGATCTCTCAATTAGAAGCAACAATCCAGATTAAAAAGTTAGACCAATTAGCAGCAGAAAAACATCTGGAAATTCTTCTCTGATACTATGCTGTTAATAAAACAAATCTAGCTGAAACAAGTGAAGCACTCAATTTAGGGAATCCAATAAACCAGCATTGTCCATACGTACCAATCTGTACCTATAAAGCATGCTTCGGAGGAACAGGTAACTTTCGACTAATGGTTCACAGCTTGATTGCATTTGTAGAATGTATAAATGCTGTTACATCAGGATGAGATCAGAAACTAGATACTTTAAACTAACTGATTCACTTATTTTTCCCCCAAAGTCTTTGCACCACCTACAAGATACAAGTCATGAGTAAGCACTTCCTTAGGTGATTGCAGCTCCAGTTTTGCTCAAGAAGCTCATCACCTTTCAGAACAAAACCACTTAAGTTTATTATTTTCATTTTCCTAATAATCCGTTTTCCCTTTCAGATGATTTCTCTCCAAGATAAAACAAAAAGAAGTTCTCCAGTGTTTCCACATAACTCAAGACATTTAACTCTAGAGATCAGACTTTTAGATCTCTGTTGCACTATCACGCCAGTTCAGATACCCCTTTACATCATATCTACAAAACTGGAATTCTGTACTCAAACATCATTTCATCCATTTTGGTCACATTTTACTTTGATTTGTTTTTTTCATTTTTGGTAATATAGTTCAATACCTTCTTAACTATGTCAATTACATTAGATCAACATAGTGAAAGACACTATAAAAATTGTCAAATCTGTTTCAATTTCATTGTTGGCTGTGTCAAAACTATTTATTGAGTATGTGTAGTGGTTTTCCTTACCATGTGCAATAAGTTTAGAAATCCAAATCTTTGTGTATCATCAAATTCTGGGTATGTTCACTCTAAACTACCCTTCATCCCAACATATTGTCCTTGTTGCTTCAGTCAAATAGTTAATTTAAGTTATAACTCTGTTAAATTATTTTTTTTAAACTTATTCTGTTAGACTTTCTTCCCAATCATTTGCTGCATCTGTGCTGTTGGTTCTCCCAAGACCATGCAAGATTTTCACTAATGTTTTCGTATTTCCACTGAAAGATTGAAGCTGCAAGATAGTGTTAAAGAAAACTTAGATTTGTGGTTGCAGTGCACTGGAATAAATGACATTTGTTGGAGCAAGAAAGAAGCACAGATAATCAGATCAGTGGCAAATGGACTGCTCTGACATGGATGCAGTGGAATTTCTTCGGTAGTGTTATTGCTGCTAACTTGAAACTTCATATAACTGAAAGGTTTTGTGGTGTCAGTGGAATCCATTCAGAGAATAAAATCATAGAAAGGTTATAGCATGAAAGGAAACTATTTAATCAGATTTTTTGTCCCTCCATATTCTTTATGCTGAAGGCAAATCTCTCTTTTGCCCATTAGTATCTGTTGATCAGGCTCTATGTTTCCCCTTCACAAACTTGAACTTCTCATAATGACATGACATATCAAAAGCATTGTTTCTTCCCTTTGTTATTACCATGTCATCCTCCGAATCATCTAGCCTGCAGGTTAAGAAGTCTGAACTCATCAGCAGACTGTACATAGCTCTTTGTTCCACAACAGAACTGAGCTACATGATTCAATTTCTATTTTTTATTATTTCTATTTTGCACTATACTTTTCTATCTGAGTGAGGGAGGGGTGGGTGGTGGGGGGAAGAGAGAGATATCCTAGCGCCACCAAATTAATATAATCACGAAGAAGGCATGCCAGCAGATATACTTCATTAGAGTTTGAGGAGATTTGGTATATCACCAAAGATTCTAGCAAATTTCTACAAATGTACAGTAGAGAGCATTCTGATTGGTTACATCTCCTCCAATACACAGGATCAAAAAAAGGTTCAGGGTGTTGTAGACTCAACCAGCATCATCATGGGCACTAGCCTCCCCGCCATCAAGGATATCTTCAAAAGGTAGTGCCTCAAGAGGAGGCATCCATCAGTAAGGACCCTCACCATCCAGGACATGCCATCAGGGAGGAGGTACAGGCACACACTCAATAGTTTAGGAACAGCTTCTCCTCGCCGTCATCAGATTTCTAAATGATCCATGAACACTACCATAATTTTTTGCTGTCTTTTTGTACTATATTTAATTATATATTTCTGTTTGTAACCTGTGGTAATGCTGCCGCAGAACAACAAATTTCACGACATACGATACGTCAGTGATAATGAACTTGATACTGATAATAAACCAGATTTTGAAGCTATGAAAACAACAGGAATTCTGCAGATGCTGGAAATTCAAGCAACATACATCAAAGTTGCTGGTGAACGCAGCAGGCCAAGCAGCATCTATAGGAAGAGGCGCAGTCGACGTTTCAGGCCGAGACCCTTCGTCAGGTCCTGACGAAGGGTCTCGGCCTGAAACGTCGACTGCGCCTCTTCCTATAGATGCTGCTTGGCCTGCTGCGTTCACCAGCAACTTTGATGTTTGAAGCTATGACTCTTTTTAATGATTCCTGTGCAATGAGAACAGTTCTTAGCCTTTAACTATTATTTATGAGCAAGCACCAGACTTTTAATTGTATAAAAACATCAAGATGACATTACAATTTAATTCAGTAACTGTCTTCTTGAATGAAGTGTGTTTTGTTTACTATGCTTCCGGTAAGAAATGTCGTTCTGTACCTTGATCTTTCGAAAGAATAAGGTAGTTAATTTTTGTGAATCTAGTTAACTCTCACCTACTTTGACTAAAATTGTCTTTTGAACACGTGAGGAAACATCTTGCAGAATTTTTCAGAAGTTTTCCTTCTAGCAATCTTTTCTACATTAAAGTATAGGCATTTCATCCAAAAGCACCTGAGTGTCATTGTTCAGTATTATGCTTTGATGCACACAGAGTCAACAAAACCACGGATTAGTTGTGGACTTCAGGAAGGAGAACTGAGCGAACACACACACACAAACACACACACACACACACACACGCACACACCCTTCAGTGAAGTGGAAAAGGTGGACACCTTCAAGTTCCTGGGTGTAAAACATCAATACAATCATGAAGCACGCACATCAGCAGCTCTACTTTTCTGAAGTTTGAGAAGATTTGGTACGTCACCAAAGACTCAAAACAAATTTCTATAGTTGTATGGTGGAGAGTATTTTGACTGCCTGCTAGGGAGGATGGTAAGAGGCTGCAGGCAGTTGTGGACTCAGCCTGCTCCATGATGGGCATGATGCTGCCCATCATCAAAGACATCTTCAAGGTGCAGTCCTTCAGAAGGTGGCATCCATCACTCAGGACCTTTACCTTTCATAACATTCCCTCTTCTGTTTAATACCATTGGATGAGTAGGTACAGCAGCCTGAAGACTCACAGTCAGCCATTCAGGAACAGCTTCATCCCCTTCACTGGCAGATTTCTGAATAGTTCAGAAATCCATGGACATGATTTTGTTATTCCCATTTTTTTGCACTATTTATTTTTAGAATTCAAAGTTATTTTATGTCTCCGATGTACTGCAGAAAACAACAAATTTCAAATCATCAGAGTCTGTCATAATAATTCTGCTTATAATAATGCTTTGGCTTTTTTTCTTGCATGACTCCCAGTTCATCACTTTGGAGATGCGTTTCGGAACAACTACCAAGTCATAGATGCCATTTGCTACGTTAAATTGATCCCATGTGAAAATCATGTTCATAGGGACATGAGAAAAGTAAAATAATACAAGAACTTTTAATGTAGGTTAAAAAAAAAGCAATGACTAGCAGGGAACAGTGCAGTAATAACAGGGTCATCGTGATGAGAGATTTTAATTTCCGCAATGTTGATTGGCATCTCCCCAGAGCAAGGGGTTTAGATGGGGTAGAGTTTGTTAGGTGTGTTCAGGAAGGTTTCCTGACACATTATGTGGATAAGCCTACAAGAGGAGAGACTGTACTTGATCTGGTATTGGGAAATGAACCTAGTCAGGTGTCAGCTCTCTCAGTGGGAGAGCATTTTGCAGATAGTGATCACAATTATATCTCCTTTACCATAGCATTGGAGAGGGGTAGGAACAGACAAGTTAGGAAAACGTTTAATTGGAGTAAGCAATCCGCTGACAAATGCAATCCAGCTGGTCTTCCACTGAGTGAACACTGGAGGCAGCACCAAGAGGAAGGCCAGCCCCCTATCCAGCATGTTGCATCACAGCCTCTCCGGTGTCTCCTCTCATGGGCAGTTGCAACATCGCAGCATGAAGCCAAGTGTGCACTACAACCGAGGCTACACAGTGCCCCCACCGTTGGTCTTTCCATAAACCAGTGAACTAGATTTGCACTATTCTAAGTTACCAATGTCCAACAGAGTCTTGCAATCACAAGAAAAATGTCCAAGACAATCACTCACTGTTAGACCACGCACTGCCTTTGTGCACTGACTCGGACTCCTTTCTGTAGCAGGCAGCAACATGGTCCGCACCAAGTCCAGCTCCTCCTTACGAGCAACTTGGTAACGGGGTAGACCTTCATTACTTTAAGTTTGTAATGTCCAGCAGTGTCTTGTGATCATAAAAAAGACATTTTAAAAAGACCCTTGGTTGGTCCCAGAGAGGCTGCTGCATCCAAGCATGCCAGCTTCTTATTGAAGCCCTTTTATATCATCCTCTATGTTCACAATCTCATCTAAATTTGTATCAGTTCTTCAGACAAATTGTTGACACAGATTTTGAATTTCTAAGTCCCAGACGTTGTTTGCTGCGATAGTTTATTAATCACAGCCTGCCAAAGGGAAAAGAGTCTTAATATTCCCATTCTATGACCAATTCACAATCTATCTCAGAACATCACCACAATTTCACGATCTGTATGGGATTTTAATAAAGGGATTCCAGAAGTAGTCCAAATAGATAACATGTTGGTTCTATTCTAGTCCCAGCTTCAGTGAACTCCAACGTTGTTGTCAAACATGACTTCCCCTCATTAATCCATGCTGATCCTGCTTAATCCTATTATTCTTTTGTAAGTGTTTACTACACCATTCAATACAGATTCCAGCATTTTCCTTACCACTGAAGTTAGGCCAACAGAGTGGTATTTCCACGTTTTCTCTCTGCCTCCATTCTCAGGTTTTCCATTCAGTAATCAACAGGAACAATTCAAAGATCTGAAGAACCTGAAGAGATGATAACCAGAACAATCACCATCTTAGAAGCCAGCTCTTTTAAAATTTTGGGATGTAGATCATCAGGCCCTTGGTATTTATCAGCTTTCAAGCTCGCTAACTTCTCTAATACTAATTGTTAACTAAAACATTCTCTAATTCTCATTCTAATGAGACCCTTAATTCTCTAGTCTGTCACAATCTTACACAAGTATAAGTTATCCTGCATTTTCCAGTAAGGAATGTACATTTGCCCTACTAGTCATTGCTTTTTTTTTAACCAACATTAAAAGATCTTGTATTATTTTATTTTTCTCATGAACATGAGGAATGTACATTTGGAAACACAGAAACCCTAGAGCACAATACAGGCCCTTCAGCCCACAATGCTGTGCCGAACATATACTTAACTGAGAAATTACCTAGGGTTACCCATAGCACTCTATTTTTCAGAGCTCCATATACCTGTCCAGGAGTCTCTTAAAAGACCCTATCAGATCCGCCTTCACCACTATTGCTGGCAGCCCATTCCATACACTCACCACTCTCTGCGTAAAAAACGTACCCCTGATATTTCCTCTGTAGCTACTTCCAAGCACCTTAAAACTGTGCCCTTTCATGTTAGCCATTTCAGCCCTGGTAAAAAACCTCTGACTATCTACACAATCAATGCCTCTCATCATCTTATACACCTCTATCAGATCACCTCTCATCCTCCGTCGCTGCAAGGAAAAAGTCGAGTTCACTCAACCTATTCTGATAAGGCATGCTCCCCTATCTAGGCAACATCCTTGTAAATCTCCTCTGCACCCTTTCTATGGTTTCCACATCCTTCCAAAAGTGAGGTGACCAGAAATGAGCACAGTACTCCAAGTGGGGTCTGACTAGGGTCCTATATAGCTGCAACATTACCTCTCGGCTCCTAAACTCAATCCCATGATTGATGAAGGCCAATGCACCGTATGCTTTCTTAAATACAGAGTCAACCTGCGCAGCAGCCTTGAGTGTCCTATGGACTCGGACCCCAAGATCCCTCTGATCCTCCACACTTTCAAGAGTCTTACCACTAATATGATATTCTGTCATCATATTTGACCTACCAAAATGAACACCTCACTCTTATCTGGGTTGAACTCCATCTGCCACTTCTCAGTCCATTTTTGTATCCTATCAATGTCCCGCTGTAACCTCTGAAAGCCCTCCACACTATCCACAACACCTCCAACCTTTGTGTCATCAGCAAATTTAGTAACCCATCCTTCCACTTCTTCATCCAGATCATTTATAAAAATCACGAAGAGTAGGGGTCCCAGAACAGATCCCTGAGGCACACCGCTGGTCACCGGCCTCCATGCAGAATATGACCCGTCTATAACCACTCTTTGCCTTCTGTGGGCAATCCAGTTCTGAATCCACAAAGCAATTTCCCCTTGGATCCTATGCCTCCTTACTTTCTCAATAAGCCTTGTATGGGGTACCTTGTCAAATGCCTTGCTGAAATCGATATACACTACATCTACTGCTCTACCATCATCAATGTGTTTAGTCACATCTTCAAAAAATTCAATCAGGCTCATAAGGCATGTCTTTCACAAAGCCATGCTGACTATTCCTAATCATATTATGTCTCTCCAAATATTCATAAATCCTGCCTCTCAGGATCTTCTCCATCAACTTACTAACCACTGAAATAAGACTCATTGGCCTATAATTTCCTGGGCCCTTTCTTGAATAATGGAATAACATCCGCAACCCTCCAATCTTCCGGAACCTCTCCTATCCCCATTGATGATGCAAAGATCATCGCCAGAGGCTCAGAAATCTCTTTCCTTGCCTCCCACAGTAGCCTGGGGTACATCTTATCTGGTCCCAGTGACTTATCCAAGTTGATGCTTTCCAAAAGCTCCTGCACATCCTCTTTCTTAATACCTACTTGCTCAAGCTTTTCAGTCGGCTGTAAGTCATCCCTTTGATTTCCAAGATCCTTTTCTATAGTGAATACTAAAGCAAAGTACTCATTAAGTACCTCTGCTATCTCCTCCGGTTCCATACACACTTTTCCACTGTCACACTTAATTGGTCCTATTCTCTCGAATCTTATCCTCTTGCTCTTCACATTCTTGTAGAATGCCTTGGGGTTCTCCTTAATCCTGTCCGCCAAGGCCTTCTCATGGCCCCTTCTGGCTCTCCTGATTTCTTTCTTGAGCTCCTTCCCGCTAGCCTTATAATCTTCTAGCTCTCTATCATTACCTCGCTTTTTGAACCTTTCATAAGCTCTTCTTTTCTTCTTGATTAGATTTACAACAGCCTTTGTACACCATGGTTCCTGCACCTTACCATCCTTTCCCAGTCTCATTGGAACATACCTATGCAGAACTCCACACAAATATCCCCTGAACATTTGCCACATTTCTTCCGTATATTTCCCTGAGAACATGTGTTTCCAATTTATGCTTCCAAGTTCCTGCCTGACAGCCTCATATTTCCCCTTACTCCAATTAAACACTTTCCTAACTTGTCTGTTCCTATCTCTCTCCACTGCTATGGTAAAGGAGATAGAATTGTGATCACTGTCTCCAAAATGCTCTCCACCTGACACCTGACCAGGTTCATTTCCCAATACCAGATCAAGTACAGCCTCTCCTCTTGTAGACTTATCTATATATTGTGTTAAGAAACCTCTTAAACACACCTAACAAACTCCACCTCATCTAAACCCCTTGCTCTAGGGACATGCCAATTGATATTTGGGAAATTAAAATCTCCCACCACGACAACCCTGTTATTATTACACCTTTCCAAAATATGTCTCCCTATCTGCTCCTCGATGTCCCTGTTATTATTGGGTGGTCTATAAAAAACACCCAGTAGAGTTATTCATGTGTGGTTGAATGATAGTTCAACTTGAACTTGAAGGGGGTATAGACAAGTAACATGAGCAGATGAGAAGTTGGAACAAATGTGGAAAAATATGAGGTAATTTACATTCGTGCATATATCAGGAAAACAAAGTTTGTTTTAAATGTTGAGAGATATGGTCATTTTGAGGTCAGGTTGAAAGGGTTGAAGGTCTGCATATACATACGTCACTAAAGGCCAGCATGCGGGTGTAGCAAGTAGTTGGGAGTACAGATTATAGTTTCATGATTCAAGTTTATCTGTCGCCTGCATATCAAAACATACAGTGAAGTACATCATTTGCATCAATATCCAACATACCCAAGGATGGACTGGGTGCAGCCACAGATTCTGGAACCGACATAGCATGCTCACAATGCTCGACAGAATAACACTAAACACAGCAAGCAACAAAACAATAATAGCAAAAGCTAGCGCTGTTCCTCCCTCCCACACATGCAAATACACCGTCCTTTAACCCGAAGACAGGCCTCCACTTCCAGCCTCCAGCAGACATGGGCTCAAGGCTGCAGAAACTGGGCTTTGACCTTCCCAGCAGAATTGCAGGGATTCACAATCTCTGCTCTGGCTAACGGGCCTCGACTTCTGGACCTCCGATTCGACCCTCAAGCCTCAGTCCTCGGTAGCGATCACAGGACACACCAATCATCAAACACTAGACTTCAAAACTCCAGTCTCACGGATTCAGGAACCCAGGGTGGCATCAGAACTCATACCTCCCACCCACATGGAACTGCGACAACAGAACCCACCAACAACTCGCTTACTGGTGGGGAGGTGGTGGGGGCGCATTCACTCTTTGCAGGTCTGAGGCTCGACCATGGATGTACCACATCCGTACTGCCGGTTTTTGAACATGGAATGGCGACTTAGACTCCAGTCTCACCAATAATTTCCCCATACCCCTACCACCAAACTCCAACTCCCCACTCTGTCCTCAAAACCATCCTCGTGAACCTAAAACCAATTCAACAATTAAAAAGCAACGTAATCTGAGCTTTGACTCAGCAGAGGTTGTCCTTTATTAGCAGAAGTTTTGATTATAGGCTGTGTGCATAGCATACAGACAGAACCTAAAAATCAAGGCTCCAGAGATCAAGACAACTAAGAGGTGGTCATGGGAGGCAAAAGGACAGTTACAGGATTGCCTTGAGTCAGTGGACAGAGCTGCGTTCAAGCACTCATCTGTGGGTCTGAATGACTACACCAGGGTTGTAACAGACTTTATTGTAACAGCTGTAGATTGTGTGGCCCCAGGGTCTACCCCAATCAGAAGGCCTGAATGAACCATAAAATACAGAATTTGCTGAGAGACAGACCAGAGGCATTCAAGTCTGGAGGTCAAGAATGCTGTAAGAGATGCAGGTATGATCTCCAGAAAGCCAGCTCATGGGTGAAGTGGAGGTTATGGACTAGACTGGAATCAACGAAGGATGTTCAACCACTGTGGCAGGTTCTGAAGGCTGTAACCTCCTACAAAGTTAAATCTAGAGACATAGGGGACAGCAGAGCTTCATTTCCAGATGAGCCCCAAGCCTTCTATGATTGCTTTGACCATCAGAACAGAGAGGAACCATTGTGCACTCTCAATACTCCTGATGATCCTTTGGTCTCAGTATCTGAAGATGACATGTAGGCTGCCTTCAAGAGAGTGAAGCCAAGGAAAGCATCCGGTCTGGACGGAGTACCTGGCAGAGTACTGAATACCTGAGCTGCCCAACTGGCTGGTGTGTTCACGGCTATCTTCAACCTTTCACTCTCACTGTGGATGAGCCAGGAGGTACGTCATCTGCTGAAGGCTAGATCTGTGGCATTCAAGTCTAGCGACCCAGGTCTGTACCAGAAAACCAGGTATGACTTGCGGAGGGCTATTTCAAGGGTGAAGAAACAATTTAGAATGAGGTTGGAGGCAGCATCGGAAGCATAACAACTCTGGCAGGGTTTGCAAGACATCACTTCCTACAAAGCAAAACCCAATAGCATGAATGGCAGCAATGCTTCACTATCAGATGAAGTCAATGCATTCTGTGCCCGCCTTGAAATGGAGAACACAACTACAGCTGTGAAGATCCCTGCTGCACCTGATGACCCTGTGATCTCTGTCTCAGAAGCTGATGTTAGACCGTCTTTAAAGAGAGTGAACACTCACAAGGTGGAAGGCCCCGACGGAGTATCTGGTAAGGCTCTGAAAACTTGTGCCAACCAACTGGTGGGAATACTCAATGACATTTTCAACCTCTCACTGCCATGGGTGGAAGTTTCCACTTGCTTCAAAGAGGCAACAATTACACCAGTGCTTAAGAAGAGTAGTGTGAGCTGCCTTAATGACTATCACCCAGTAGCACTCACATATACAATGATGAAATGCTTTAAGAGGTTGGTCATGACTAGACTGAACTCCTGCCTCAGCAAGGACCTGTACTCACTGCAATTTGCCTATCATCACAATAGGTCAATGGCAGATGCAATCTCAATGGCTCTTCACACAGCCTTAGACCACCTGGACAACACAAACACCTACATCAGGGTGCTGTTCATCGGCTATAGCTCAGCATTTAACACCATCATTCCCATTATCCTGATTGAGAAGTTACAGAACCTGGGCCTCTGTACCTCCCTCTGCAACTGGATCCTCAACTTCCTACCTGGAAGACCACAATCTCTGTGGATTGATGATAACACCTCCTCGCTAACGATCAACCCTGGTGATCCTCAGAGGTGTGTGCTTAGCCCGCTGCTCTAGTCTCTATATACCCACGACTGTGTGGCTAGGCATAACTCAAATACCATCTATAAATTTGCTGATGATACAACCATTATTGGTAGAGTCTCAGATGGAGATGAGAGGGTGTACAGGAGCAAGATATACCAACTAGAGGAGTGGTGTCACACCAACAACACACCAACTTCAGAAAGGGTAAGACAATGGAACACATACCAATCCTCATGGAGGGATCAGAGTGAACAGCTTCAAGTTCCTGGGTGTCAAGTTCTCTGAGGACCTAACCTGGTTCGAACACACCTATGCATCTATAAAGAAGGCAAGACAGCGACTATACTTCATTAGGAGTTTAAAGAGACTTGGCGTGTCAACCAAAATACTTTATACTTTATTGTCGCCAAACAATTGATACTAGAACGTACAATCATCACAGCGATATTTGATGCTGCATTTCCTGCTCCCTGGATTACAAATCGATAGTAAATATTAAAAATTTAAATTATAAATCATAAATAGAAAATAGGAAAATAGAAAGTAAGGTAGTGCAAAAAAACCAAGAGGCAAGTCCGGATATTTGGAGGGTACGGCCCAGATCCGGGTCAGGATCCGTTCAGCAGCCTTGTCACAGTTGGAAAGAAGCTGCTCCCAAATCTGGCCGTATGTACCATGGAGAGCATTCTGACAGGCTGCATCACTGTTTGGTATAGGGGGGAGGGGGGGCTACGGCACAGGACCGAAAGAAGCTGCAGAGGGTTTCGTTTAGTTTAGATTATGAGAACACTCAGCCTCGTGTATTGTCACTTAGAAATGCATACATGCATTAAGAAATGATACAATGTTCCTCCGGAGTGATACCACAGAAAAACAGGACAATCCAAAGACTAACCCTGACAGATCCACATAATTATAACATATAGTTAAAGCAGTGCAAAGCAATACCGTAATTTGATGAAGAGCAGACCATGAGCACGGTAAAAAAATGTCTCAAAGCCCCGATCGACTCCCGAGTCCCCGATAGCAGGCGGCAAGAGGGAGAAACTCCCTGGCATAAACCTCCAGGCACCGACAACTGTCGATGCATTTGAAGCATCCGATAACAGCCGACACTGAGTCCGTCCATCCGAAAACTTCGAGCCTCCGACCAGCCCTCCGATACAGCCTCCCGAGTGCCATCCTCTGCCGAGCGCCGTCGACCTCGCCCCGGCCACCAAAACAAGCAAAGCTGAGGATTCGAGGCCTTCTCCTCCGGAGATTCTGGACCACATAGTAGCAGCGGCAGCGAAGCGGGCATTTCAGAAGTTTTTCCAGATGTTCCTCTGTACTCTCACATCTGTCTCTGTCAAATCAGAATTGTGCACGGTACCCTACTTGACAGATTACAGATATCATTCACCGGAGAGGCCGCACGCGTTGCGTTGCGCTGCCATCTTCTCCTCCTCCTCCTTGGCTCCATCTTGGCTACTAGCCAACAAAGTACCCAGGACATCTTCAAGGAGCAGTGACTTAGAAAGGCAATGTCCATAATTAAGGACCTCCAGCACCTAGAGCATGCTGTTTTCTCACTGTTGCCATTAGGTAGGAGGTACAGAAGCCTGAAGGCACACACTCAGCTATTCAGGAACAGCTTCTTCCCCTCTGCCATCTGATTCCTTAATGGACATTGAACTCATGAATACTACCTTACTTTTTCATATATATTCTGTTTTTGCACGATTTTAATCTATTCAATATACATACACTGTAATTGATTTACTTATTTATTTATTTTTACCTTTTTTCCTTCTATATTATATATTGCTGCTAAGCTAACAAATTTCACAACACATGCCAGTGATAATAAACCTGATTCTGATTCTGACAGTGCATCATACCCACCTGCTTCAAGCAGACTTTAATCATACCAGTGCCAAAGAAGAGCCTGGTAAGCTGCATCAATGATTATTGCCCAGTAACGTTTACATCCATGGTGATGAAACATTTTGAGAGGCTGGTGTTGAAGCATATCAGCTCCTGTCTGAGTGGATCCACTCAATTTGCCTCCCAAAGTAACAGGTCCACAGCAGATGCCTACTCACTGGCTCTTCATGCAACCCTAGAGCATCTGGACAGCAAAGATGCATACATCAGGATGTTCTTTATTGATTGCAGCTCAGCATTTAATACCATTATCCCCTCAAAATTAATCAGTAAACTCCAAGACCTGGGCCTCAGTACCTCCTTGTGCAATTGGATCCTGTATTTCCTCACATGTAGACACCAATCAGTTCAGCTTGGCAAAAACCTCTTCTCCACAATCTCCATCAGCACAGGAACACCACAGGGAAGTGTGATTAGCCCCCTGCTCTACTCACTTTACATCTACGACTGTGTGGCTAAGTACAGCTCCAACACCATATACAAGTTTGCCGATGACACCACTGTTGTGGACTTTATCAAAGGTGGTAATAAATCAGCATACAGGAGGGAGATTGAAAATTTGGCTGAGTGTTGTAATAACAGCAACCACTCACTCAATGGCAACAAGACCAAGGAACTGATTGTAGACTTTAGGAGAGGGAAACTGAAGGTCCATGAGCCAGTACTCATCAGAGGATCAGAGGTGGAGAGAGTCAGTAACTTCAAATTCCTGAGTGTCACTATCTCAGAGGACCTGTCCTGGACATAGATCGCAAAGAAAGCACAACAGAACCTCTACCCCCTCAGGAGTCTGCGGAGATTCAGCATGTTATCAAAAACCTTGACAAACTTCTATAGATGTGTAGTGGAAAGTGTGCTGACTGTCTGTATTAAGGCCTGGTATGAGAACACCTACAAAAGGCAGTGGATTTGGCCCAGTACATCACGGGTAAAGCCTTCCCAAACATTGAGCACATCTACATGAAACGTTGCCACAGAAAAGCAGCATCCATCATCAAAGATCCTCACCACCCAGGCCATGCTCGTTTCTTGCTGTTGCCATCAGGTAGAAGGTACAAGTTCCTCGGGACCCACTCCACCAGGTTCAAGAACAGTTACTACCCTTCAACCAGCTTGAAAAAAGGGGATAACTACACTCATTCTATTTCTGGTGTTCCCACAACCGATGGTCTCACTTTAAGGACTTTTTATCTTGTTATTTCATGCTCATTATTTATTGCTATTTATTTATATTTGCATTTGTATAGTTTGTTGTTCATTGATCCTGTTTACAGTTACTGTTCTATAGATTTGCTGAGTGTGCCCACAGGAAAAAGAATCTCAGGGTTATATGTGGTGACATGTATGTACTCTAAAAATAAAGTTTACTTTGAACTTTGAGCATATTTCTGGTGTCTTCACTTATTGATTTTTGTAAGTTATGTGCATTTGGAGTGGCTGTGTCAGTTAAATAAGTTGTTCTTATTTATGCAACACAGACAAAATGCTGGTGGAATGCAGCAGGCCAGGCAGCATCTCTAGGAAGAAGTACAGTCGACGTTTTAAGCCAAGAACCTTCGTCAGGACTAACTGAAAGAAAAGATAGTAAGAGATTTGAAAGTGGGCAGGGGGGAGGGGAGATCTGAAATGATAGGAGAAGACTAGGGGGAGGAATGAAGCTAACAGCTGGAAAGCTGACTAGCAAAAGGGGTACAGAGCTGGAAAAGGGAGAGGATCATGGGATGGGAGGCCTGGGGAGAAAGAAAGGGGGAGGGGAGCTCCAGAGGAAGATGAAGAACAGGCAAGGGGTTATTGTGAGAGGGACAGAGAGAGAAAAAAGAGAGAGAAGAAAAGGAAATAAATAGATAGATAGATGGATGAATAAATGGATGGATAGATGGATAGATAAATAAACAAACAGATAGATAAGGGATGGGGTAAGAAGGGGAGGAGGGGCATTAACGGAAGTTAGAGACATCAATGTTCATGCCATCAGGTTGGAGGCTACCCAGACAGAATATAAGGTGTTGTTCCTCCAACCTGAGTGTGGCTTCATCTTTACAGTAGAGCAGGCCGTGGATAGACACATCAGAATGGGAATGGGACGTGGAATTAAAATGTGTGGCCACTGGGAGATCCTGCTTCCTCTGGCAGACAGAGCGTAGGTGTTCAGCGAAACAGTCTCCCAGTCTGCATCGGGTCTTGCCAATATATAGAAGGCCACATCGGGAGCACTGGACGCAGTATATCACCCCAGCAGGCTCACAGGTGAAGTGTCGCCTCACCTGGAAGGACTGTCTGGGGCCCTGAATGGTGGTGAGGGAGGAAGTGTACGGGCAAATGTAGCACTTGTTCCGCTTACAAGGGTAAGTGCCAGGAGGAAGATCGGTGGGAAGGAATGGGGGGGACGAATGGACAAGGGAGCCGCGTAGCCACCAAACCTGATGGCATGAACATTGATTTCTCTAACTTGCATTAATGCCCCTCCTCCCCTTCTTACCCCATCCCTTATTTATTTGTTTGTTTGTTTATTTATTATTTTTTATCTTTTTTTTCCTCTCTCTTTTTTCTCCCTCTGTCCCTCTCACAATAGCTCCTTGCCTGCTTTCCATCTTCCTCTGGTGCTCCCCTTCCCCTTTCTTTCTCCCTAGGCCTCCTGTTCCATGATACTCTCCCTTCTCCAGCCTCGTATCCCTTTTGCCAATCAACTTTCCAGCTCTTAGCTCAATCCCTCGCCCTCCTGTCTTCTCCTATCATTTCGGATTTTCCCCTTCCCCTCCCACTTTCAAATCCCTTTGCAAGTGGGAGGAGCAACACCTCGTATACTGTCTGGGTAGTCTCAGCCCCTGGGCATGAACATTGAATTCTCCAACTTCTGGTAATTCCCTCCCCCTCCCTTCCCCTATCCCTATGTCACTCTGCCCCCTCCCCCAGCTGCCTATCACCTCCCTCTTGGTTCCGCCTCCTTCTACTACCCATTATGTTTTCCCCTATCCCTTCTTCACCTTTCCTGCCTCCACTCCCCCACCCCTTTATCTTTCACTTTGCTGGTTTTTCACCTGGCACTTACCAGTCTTCTTCCCACCCTCCCTCCACCTTCTTTATAGGGCCTCTGCCCCTTCCCTCTTCAGTCCTGATGAAGGGTCTTGGCCCGAAACGTTGACTGTTTGTTTCCACAGATGCTGCCTGTCCTGATGAGTTCCTCCAGCGTGTTGTGCGTGTTGCTACAAATCTCTTACTATCTCTTCTTTCAGTTACTGCTGACGAAGGTTCTCGGCCCGAAACGTCGATTGTACTTCTTCCTATAGATGCTGCCTGGCCTGCTGCGTTCACCAGCATTTTGTGTGTGTGTTGCTTGAATTTCCAGCATCTGCAGATTTCCTCGTGTTTGTGTTCTATTATATCCAGATGATTATTATGTATGGTCCTATCTGTAATAATGGATCAGTCATAAGATAATTTTTTGGAATCTGATTCTAAAACTGGATCAGGTTTGTATTTATAGTCATCATCATCATCAGGTGCCATGCCCAGTTTCAGCTTTGACTGCCATGGCCCACGCACTCCTGTATTGGGTCAAGTGGATCAGTTCATTGGTATTCATATACAGTTTTCTGGCTGCTGTCTCCATCAATCTATGTTCCGTCCCTATTCTGGTATCTGTCCCTCACTTTTCCTTCGCTACATCGACGACTGCATTGGCGCTGCTTCCTGCACGCATGCAGAGCTCGTTGACTTCATTAACTTTGCCTCCAACTTTCACCCTGCCCTCAAGTTTACCTGGTCCATTTCCGACACCTCCCTCCCCTTTCTAGATCTTTCTGTCTCTATCTCTGGAGACAACTTATCCACTGATGTCTACTATAAGCCTACTGACTCTCACAGCTATCTGGACTATTCCTCTTCTCACCCTGTCTCTTGCAAAAATGCCATCTCCTTCTCGCAATTCCTCTGTCTCCGCCGCATCTGCTTTCAGAATGAGGCTTTTCATTCCAGGACGAGGAAGATGTCCTTTTTTAAAGAAAGGGGCTTCCCTTCCTCCACCATCAACTCTGCTCTCAAACGCATCTCCCCCATTTCACGCACATCTGCTCTCACTCTATCCTCCCGCCACCCCACTAGGAATAGGGTTCCCCTGGTCCTCACCTACCACCCCACCAGCCTCCGGGTCCAACATATTATTCTCCGTAACATCCGCCACCTCCAACGGGATCCAACCACTAAACATATCTTTCCCTTCCCCCCGCCCCCCCCCCGCTTTCCACAGGGCTCGCTCCCTACGCGACTCCCTTGTCCATTCGTCCCCCCCATCCCTCCCCACTGATCTCCCTCCTGGTACTTATCCTTGTAAGTGGAACAAGTGCTACACATGCCCTTACACTGCCTCCCTTACCACCATTCAGGGCCCCAGACAGTCCTTCCAGGTGAGGCGACACTTCACCTGTGAGTCGGCTGGGGTGATATACTGCGTCCAGTGCTCCTGATGTGGCCTTCTATATATTGGCGAGACCCGACGCAGACTGCGAGACCGCTTTGCTGAACACCTACGCTCTGTCCGCCAGAGAAAGCAGGATCTCCCAGTGGCCACACATTTTAATTCCACATCCCATTCCCATTCTGACATGTCTATCCACGGCCTCCTCTACTGTAAAGATGAAGCCATATTCAGGTTGGAGGAACAACACCTTATATTCCGTCTGGGTAGCCTCCAACCTGATGTCATGAACATTGACTTCTCTAACTTCTGCTAATGCCCCAACTCCCCCTCGTACCCCATCCGTCATTTATTTTTATTCACACATTCTTTCTCTCACTCTCCTTTTTCTCCCTCTGTCCCTCTGACTATACCCCTTGCCCATCCTCTGGGTTTCCCCCCAACTTGTCTTTCTCCCCAGGCCTCCTGTCCCATGATCCTCTCATATCCCCTTTGCCAATCACCTGTCCAGTTCTTGGCTCCATCCCTCCCCCTCCTGTCTTCCCCTATCATTTTGGATCTCCCCCTCCCCCTCCCACTTTCAAATCTCTTACTAACTCTTCCTTCAGTTAGTCCTGACGAAGGGTCTCGGCCTGAAACGTCGACTGTACCGCTTCCTAGAGATGCTGCCTGGCCTGCTGCGTTCACCAGCAACTTTGATGTGTGTTGCTTGAATTTCCAGTATCTGCAGAATTCCTGTTGTTTGTGTCTCCAGCATCATTTGTCTTTGTCTTCCTCTTGCTTTCTTCCCTTCAATTGTTCCCATAATTACCGTGCATTCTATCTCCTCTTTCCTAATCACATGTCCAATGAAGTTACACTGTCTTCTCATGATCTCATACATTATTTCTCTTTTTTTGTTTGCTCTGTTCATGACATCCTCGTTAGATATTCATTTCATCCTTAATATTCTTTGCATCCTCCTCAAAAACCACATCTCTGCTGCTACAATTCATTTCCTCATGTTACTAGATATTGTCCAACATTCTGAGCCATAAAACATTAATGGATAAACGTAACATTTCAGTACTCTGAGGTCGGTTGTCATGCATCATGCCTAGTTTAGTATTGGTCAGTGTACTCTTCATTCTCGTAAAGGTGTCTTTTGCCATCCTTATTCTTTTTTTGATGTCCATGTCGCACCTGCCATCTGATCTCACCCACCTTCCTAAGTAGCAAAACTTCTGTACTTGTTTTATGTCTTTTCCATTTGTTCTCAGCCTACAGATAGGATTCTCCTTCTTTTTGGATATCACCATACATTCTGTCTTTTTGCAATTGATAGGAAGACCCATTTTTGCACTTTCTTCAACAATTATATCAATTGAGTTTTGTAGTTCTTCCACCGTACTTGCAATTAACACAGTGTTATCTGCATATCTGAAATTATTGGTGTTTTCACCGCCAACTTTGATTCCCAAGATGTCTCTTATTTTTTGTAATATTGTTTCACTGTACACATTAAATAAATCAGGGGAGAAAACACATCCTTGTCTAATGCCTCTCTTGATTTTTGCAAACTGACTCACTTCTCCATCTATTCTTACAACGGCAGTTTGTTCCCAGTACAGATTTCTGATTAGGTGGAGGTCTTTCGAATCCAGATCTAGAGTTTTCTATAATATTTCCAATAACTTATTGCGCTTCACTTTATCAAATGCTTTTGTGTAGTCGATAAAACAAACAAATCTTTTTGCACTTGAATAGCTCCTTCTTAACATCAATACTGTGTTTCTTGTACCTTTGTCTTTCACAAAACCACTTTGTTCTTTGCCTATTTCAGCTTGTATCTTACCTTTAGCTCTTGTCATCAGAATTCTTAGAAGTAACTTGGTGATATAACTCATTAAACTTATGGTCCTATGTAATTCACATTCTTTTGCTCCAGGTTTCTCAGGAAGAGTGATAAATACTGATTTTTTCATCTCTTCTGGTATTATTCCAGTCTCATGAATGTCATTGATTAAATCAGTAAGTTTTTGATTCCATAATCTTCAAGGGCGATAATTTGTTCTATTACTAATTCATCAGGACCTGCTGCCTTTCCTTTCTTCATCTTATTTATTGCATTACGAACTTCAGATTTTAAAATACTTGGACCTTCAATGTTTTTCTTAATTTCTGGTTTTTCGCCTCAATCGTCTTCAAACAATTCCTGAATATACTCAGTCCATCTGTTCATAATCTCATCTTTTTCCATGATAATGGTACCGTCCTTTGCTTTCAAACATCCACCTGAAGAACAGAGGAGCTTTTTACCAGTGATATTCTTGATTTGTTGTTGTACCCTTTTTGGATCAGTAATAGGGATTCTGTCTATTTGCTCACATTCCTGGTTTAACCATTCTTCTTTGGCTTTTTGACATAAGCTTTTAACTTTTTTATCCAACGACTTATATTCTGTAGGATTTGTTTTCTTCTGTCTCCTTTCTTCGATTAGATTTTTGATTTCATCTGTCATCCATTTATTCTTTGTGCTTTTTTTCTTTTTAGGAATCACCGACTTTGCTGATTCTACCAAGCCATCCTTTAGAGCATTAAATTTCATTTCTACATGATTGCTATCATCTTTCTAGACTTTGGAATCTATTCCTTACTTCAATTGTAAATTTTTGTCTTAAGTTTTCTTCTTTAATTAATTGCAAATAGTCAAAGGATTGTTCAGGTTTTTGCTTCTTTAGTTTTTTTAATTTTACTTTTACATGACGTACTACTGGGTTAAGGTCACTATTACTGTCTGCACCAAGATATGTTTTGCATTGAGTCAGTGAGTTTCTAAATCTTTGGTTTATAGTAATAAAGTCAATTTGCTTTCTAGTGTTATCACCTGGACTTTTCCAGGTCCACAATCGTCTTGGATGGTTTTTAAAGTAGGTGTTCATAATGACCTGATTATTCATCCTGCACCATTCTACCCATTTCTCACCTCGTTCATTTCTTTCCCCTAGTCCAAATTTTCCTATGGTATTTCCATCAGCACCTTGTCCTACTTTAGCATTTAGATCTCCCATGACAATAACAATATCTTGAGATTTGCATCCATTCTTTGCTTGTTCATGCTCTTCATAGAATTTATCTATATCCTCATTTGTTCCCTCTGTTGTTGGTGCATATACCTGTATAATTGCTAAATCAAATGGTTGTCCTCTGAATCTAACAAGGAGCACTCTTTCTGATATTGCCCAATGTCCTAAAACACTTTTTGCCATGTTTTCATCCATAAGAATTCCTACTCCATCAGTATGGGATGTTCCACAAGAATAAATTAGTGTTTTATTTCTATTCTAACATGTTCCAGCACCTATCCAACGAACTTCGCTAATTCCCATGATGTTAATCTTTAGTCTTTCCATTTCATTTATCACATTGTCCAATCTTCCTGCTTGATATTGGGTTCTTACATTCCAAGTGGCAATAATTTTCTTTTGTGTTACCTGAATTTTATGAGCAGTAACTTGATGACGGTTGGGGATCCCCTGCTGACCAGAATCAACCCTACCAAGCAAAACATTTTCAAAATTGTCTTGAAGATCCTCTTGACGCTGTTGTTGTGTGATACATTTTATGAGTTTGACCATGGTTTTCTTAGCAAATAGATTCTAGGAAACCTAGTATCTAGCAATGGTGGTTTGCTATTGCTTACCGTTGGGCGAACTAAAAAAATTGTCATTTCTCTTCCCAAATTTTCATCCGTCTGTACTATAGCCGTTGACATTTGAGATCGTAGCTCATCTGCCTTCTCCATCATAAGTTCAGTCACTGAACCTGCTGGATCTGCTGTTGGCCTTCGCTCATATCCTGAGCAGAAACCCTTGCAGGTGCTACCGTTCCGGGTCAGAGCGGCCCTGGGAGCAATGAATGACTAAGGAGTGACTAAGGAGACCAAAAGCTCTGAAAGTCCCCAATCAGAGCCTCATCACTGGTTGCAGTTTCAAGTCATACCCAGGACAACTATTTATAGTAAGATATAGTTTCTTTTATGAGTTTGTATTTTAAAGCAAGATTTTGAATGATGTTTGCCACTTGATTGTGCCTGTGTAAGTAATCAGATTGAGTTAAACTACTGCAGGATCTTAGAATGTGTTGGATTGTTTGTGGTTTTTCTTGAGATTTTCTACATTTATCGTCTTGAATTTGTTGGTCTTTTATTAAGTACTTCTGATAATTTTTGTCCTAACCACCTGGTCCTGTATTGTCACCAGGAACCCTTCTGTTTCTGGGAAGAGGTATCCAGCTCTGAGCCAGCTGTTTGTCACTTCCTTGTCACATCTAGTGTGCACAGATTGTAGAGGACCAGGCTCTTCTGTTGGTTAACTTTTTCTTCTGTGATGATAATTTCATTTTTCTGAGTTGTGCTTTCATTTAAATTCAGTGGTGTGCACTTCTTATCAGAATTGCATATGCTTGCGTGGAGTGCTGAATCCTGTTTTTGTTGATAGAAGTATATCCTTGGAAGCTTTATCTGACTGTTGTATAAATTTTTTATATCTGTTATTCCTCTCCTCTTTCTGCCCTCGGTTGTGTTAATCTATGTGTATTTGTGTGTACATAGTGCTTTTTAAAAATTGTCATTTCAGTTCTTATTTTTCTTTGTAAATTTTCCAGATTAGTTTTAGACCAAGATATTGTGCCAAAAGAATGTGTTAATGTGGGTATAGTGGTAGTGTTTATTGCCTTTGTTATATTTCTACTACTTTACTTTATACTTTATACTTTACTTAACTTTATTGTCACCAAACAATTGATACTAGAACGTACAAACATCACAGCGATATTTGATTCTGTGCTTTGCGCTCCCTGGAGTACAAATTGATAGTAAATATTAAAATTTTAAATTATAAATCATAAATAGAAAATAGAAAAGGGAAAGTAAGGTAGTGCAAAAAAACCGAGAGGCAGGTCCGGATATTTGGAGGGTACGGCCCAGATCTGGGTCAGGATCTGTTCAGCAGTCTTATCACAATTGGAAATAAGCTGTTCCCAAATCTGGCTGTACAAGTCTTCAAGCTCCTCAGCCTTCTCCCGGAGGGAAGAGGGACGAAAAGTGTGTTGGCTGGGTGGGTTGTGTCCTTGATTATCCTGGCAGCACTGCTCTGACAGCGTGTGGTGTAAAGTGAGTCCACGGACGGAAGACTAGTTTGTGTGATGTGCTGGGCTGTGTTCACGATCTTCTGCAGCTTCTTCCGGTCTTGGACAGGACAACTTCCATACCAGGTTGTGATGCACCCTAGAAGAATGCTTTCTATGGTGCATCTATAAAATTTAGTGAGGGTTTTAGGGGACAGGCTAAATTTCTTTAGTTTTCTCAGGAAGTAAAGGTGCTGGTGGGCCTTCTTGGCAGTGGACTCTGCTTGGTTGGACCAAGTCAGGTCATTTATGATATTGACCCCGAGGAACTTAAAGCTTTTGACCCGTTCCACTTGCACACCACTGATGTAAATTGGGTCGTGCAGTCCGCTACTCCTTCTGAAGTCAACAACCAATTCCTTCGGCTCGCTGACGTTGAGGGATAGGTTATTGTCTTTGCACCATGCTACCAGGTTCTTAATTTCCTCTCTGTACTCAAACTCATCATTACCCGAGATACAGCCTACAATTGTGGTGTCATCAGCAAACTTATATATAGAGATCGACGGAAACTTGGCTAAACAATCATGGGTGTACAGTGAGTACAGCAGGAGGCTGAGTACACAGCCTTGTGGGGCACCGGTGCTCAGAGTGATTGTAGAGGAGAGCTTGTCCCTTATTTTTACAGCCTGGGTCCTGTCTGTGAGGAAGCTGAAGATCCAGCTGCAGATCTGAGTGCTAAGGCCCAGGTTCCGGAGCTTAGGAATCAGTTTATTTGGAATGATGGTATTAAAGGCAGAGCTGTAGTCAATGAAAAGGAGCCTTACATATGCGTCTTTATTCTCCAGGTGTTCTAAGGAAGAATGTAAGGCCAGAGAGATGGCATCTGCCGTTGACCAGTTGCTCTGGTAGGCGAATTGCAAAGCATCGAGTTTGACTGGTGGACTGTGGTTGATGTGTGCCATAACGAATTGCTCGAAGCACTTCATAGCAATTGATGTCAGAGCCACAGGCCGATAGTCATTCAGGCATGCCACCTTGCTCTTCTACGGCACTGGGATTATCATTGCCTTCTTAAAACACGAGAAGGTCTCAGACTGAAGCAAGGAACAGTTGAAGATGTCAGCAAACACTCCAGCTAGCTCGCTTGCACAGGCCTGGAGAACCCGTCCCGGGACGCCATCTGGGCCCGTCACCTTCCTTGGATTTATCTTCAGGAAGGCCCTTCTAACGTCCTCCTCGGTGATGATAAATTTCGATGCCACCAGGTCCGGTTCATCCGGAGGGAGCGGGACGCTCCTCTTCTGTTTGAATCTTGCGTAGAATACGTTAAGTTCGTCAGGAAGAGAAGCACCACAGTTATTGATATTCCCAGCCTTTTCTTTGCGCCCAGTGATCTCATTTAGACCCTGCCATAGTCTACCGGCATCCCTCTGGTTAGCCTGGGCTTCCAACTTGGCTCAATATTGCCTCTTGGCACCCTTAATGGCTTTCCGGAGTTCATGCCTGGATTCCGTGTAGTGACTGGTATCCCCGGACCTAAAAGCCGCAGCTCTAGCCTTTAAAAGGGACTTGACCTCATAATTCATCCAAGGTTTCCAGTTAGGGAATACCTGGATCATCTTGCGAGACACACAGTCCTCCGTGCATTTCCAAATAAAGTCCGTGACAGCTGAGGCATACTCATCGAGGTTAGCTACCGAGTCCGTGAATACTAACCAGTCCACCGATTCAAAGCAGTCACGGAGGACCTTATCCGTTTCCTCCGTCCAACGCGACACTACTTTTGACACCATGACCTCCCGCTTCAGTTTCTGTTTGTAAGCCGGGAGGAGGAGTACGGCCTGATGGTCCGATTTTCTGAAGCGAGGTCGTGGGACAGAATGGTAGGCATCCTTGACTGCTGTGTAGCAGTGGTCAAGTATATTTGGGCCTCTAGTGGGGCAGGAGACATGTTGGTATAACTTTGGCAGCGCCTTTCTGAGGTTGGCCTGGTTAAGGTCCCCGGCTGTAATGAGCAAAGCCTCCGGATACCTGGTTTCAAGTTCACTGATGTTGGCATACAGTATGTTCAGAGCACACTCCACGTCCACCTGGGGGGGAATGTAGACCGCTGTTAGTATGACCAAGGTGAATTCCCATGGCAGATAGTAGGGATGACACTTCACCGACAGGTGTTCCAGATCCGGGCTGCAGGAGCTTGTCAGTGCCACTGTGTCCAAGCACCACCCAGTGTTGATCAGTAGGCAGACACCACCTCCCCTCGTCTTGCTCAAAGACGCCGTGCGGTCCATCCGATGGATCGAAAATCCCTCCGGTCGGATGGCACAGTCGGGGGTGGCAGGGGAGAGCCAGGTCTTGGTGAAACAGAATACACAGCAGTTCTGCATCTCCCTGCAGTAGGTGAGTCTCCCTTTAAGATCATCCACCTTGTTCTCTATGGCTTGCACATTAGCTAGTAGGATGGTGGGCATAGGGACCCTGAAGCCCCTCAGCTTCAATCTGACCAGCAGCCCAACTCTTTTCCCACTCTTCCTCGGTAAATAGTGCATCTTTCCAGGTTTCCATTGATGCAGTGTGTTATTGGCAGCTCTTTGAGGTTGGTGGACGCGTCCCGCGGGGATCGATCGGTGGGTCGCGTTGTCGTGTGCTCCGGGTCGGGCCGAGTGATGGGGGAGGCTCCGCTGCCACTACCAGCTGCCGGGGGCCCAGGCTGTCAATTGGGTCAGGCCCCAAAGCCAACACTTAATCCCGGATGGCCGGGCTCCTGGCTGAAACAAGTTCGTGAGCTGAGTCATGGTTGCGGAGGCCTCCGCTCCAGCCGAGCCTCGGGCTCAATTTCCAAGGTCGGCAGCAGAGGCCTCTCTTCTGGCAGCTGTAGATGTCCACCAATGGGGCTTTATGGTGGTCTCTCCGGGGAAGCGTCTGGGGCACCTTGAGGTCTCCGACATCACTTCTGTGTGGTCGTGTGCTCCGGAGAGATGCTGGTCAGAATGAGCTGCGTCTCCAAGTTCTCCGGCATGGTGGCAGACCGCGGGTCTCTGAGAATGTGGTGGGCCTTGGACCAGGCCTCGCTGGTCGGGTCTAGGTGCGGTCCGGAGTTTAAGAAGCAATTCTGGCGCAGTGATCTCCAGCTGGGTCAGTAGCTTCGCCAGGGTGTTGTTGATCTTGCTAGATGTAGGAGATTGTAGGTTTAGAAGGGTTTCTCGGGTATAGGATAGTGTGGAGGGCAGTTTGCTCGGAAGAGCACGCACAGAGTTGCCAGTTACCAGTGCCATCTTGAATGTATTGAGCTCTGTTTGGCAGATTTTCGTAAGCCTTGAAGTAAATTCTGCAGAAAATTTTCCCTTTATCCCTCTATGATCTATTTTCTTTGCTTGTTGATATCTCAAGTACTTATATGTTTTATATTCATCCATCGGTTGTATTGTATCCTGCTGCTCTGTTTTGTTTTCTATTAGCTCTATTGCACCTTTCTTTATGTTTAAGATTCTGCACCTACCTAGTCCAAAGTTATCTATCTTTCAAAAATAGTTCTACTATTTGAATTAATTGTTTTAGCTTTACTGATGAAACAGCATATCAAATCATCCATTATCATTATTATTATTATTATTTCTTCATCTGATTTTTGTTTTTGCACAGTTGTCTTTTGCACGCTGGTTGTATGCCCAATTGGTTCGGTCTTTCATTGATTCTACTATGGTTTTTGGATTTATTGAGTATGCCAGCAAGAAAATGAATCTCAGGGTTGTATCTGGTGACATATATGTACTTGGGTAATAAATTTACTTTGAACTTTGGAAAGACAACGGGCCAAATTACTGCAGGGAATTTAAAACAAGGTGAATTTAGTTCACTTTGTTATGTTCACCATTAAGATGAGTCTACAATGACAGAAGAATTTGCACTTCGGTAAAACTTTCCCAATCTCAAGTGCTTTATAATCAATAAATTACTTTTTGACATGCAGTCATGTTAACAGCATTTGTGTACATAGAAATCCCTCAAACAGTACCAAGGTCATCAAGCAGTCTACTGGGGGATCTCAATGGGTCGAGCAGCGATGTTTATGACTCCAGATTGCAACATCTGCAGTCTCTTTTGTTTCCAGTACAAAACCATGTGTAGCCTCAGGGTCGCTCGGCTCACTGTCGTCTAGGGAAACAGCCCTCAGCCCCGCCAAACTGGGTAATTAGTTTGTGTGGATGCTGTGTGATGTACCCCACCCCGCTCAAATAACAGACAATACACCAGATATGATTAAAGGATTTACAGTTATAGATATTACTGGAACTATATAATTAATAGAGAATAAAATATAAAAGCTAAATAAAAGGCGCCACACTTATCAAAGTTCAATCTCTTCGTGCACAAACAGTTGGAGCTCAGGACCCTTCTTCTTCACCCTGTGACCCCTCAGACCACCTCGACCGGCCGCCAGAGACCAACAACAGTGGTTGACCAGACACTCCACACGAGTCCGTCTCCGTCTCCTCTCCTTGCCGAACGTCCCGCTCGGGGTCCGACCCCGTTAGCGGACTCACAGCACCCGGTCCATCCTCTGTCTCTCTCTTTTCCGCCTTCTGCCCCAAAACCCCGTGCATACAATATCCTCAGACACACCAAAAGCATAACAACTATCGCAATTGGTTCATTTGTCCGCATATCAATAGATAATCCAAAACAAACTGCTAGCAGGAAGGACTTTCTCAGCCATTAACATAACAAAGAAGCCCTTTCAATTATAACATAACAAAGAAGCCATTTAAATTAGACTACACAGTGACATAAAAAAAAGAAACCCCTTACACTCTCCCCCCACCAAATAAAGTATTGTTCTCATGACTTCTAAATAACTCGCCGACCCGTCCTGAAGACACAGAAACCCATCCAAATACACACAGTGACATTGCTCCCCAAACAGTGGACCTTCCGCCGGTCCATGGGCGCTACATAGGCCAACCTATCTGAGAGCTTCCTAATCCTCTGAGACCTCCGCACCCCCTCACCTAAACCCTAAAGGCTCAGACACTACTAGGGATGCCTTGGAGCAACACACATAAAAGTTGCTGGTGAACGCAGCAGGCCAGGCAGCATCTCTAGGAAGAGGTGCAGTCGACGTCTCGGCCTGAAACGTCGACTGCACCTCTTCCTAGAGATGCTGCCTGGCCTGCTGCGTTCACCAGCAACTTTTATGCGTGTTGCTTGAATTTCCAGCATCTGCAGAATTCCTGTTGTAGGGATACCTTGGGCCTGCTTGCCAACTCCTCTCTCATTCAGGCCACCATTACAACTCGGAGCCCCCTGTCCCATGTCCGGGGCCCCGCTTCTTTTCCTTTCTGGTCCTGTTGTAACTCAGACTGCCCACAGCTAGCACTCCCCCCTACACCTGACTCAGTGGGAGAAGGGCTAAAGGTCTCTTCCTCAATCACGGGGAAGTAAGCGAAAGGCAGCATGTACACATGTCCAGCACAACATCCTTCGAATCCGTATTCTTCCTCATTCCCTCGATCGGTAGCTGCTGTTTAGGTTTCTCCAAACTGAAACATTTAGCCAGGGTTACTCCTTCAGCTTCCTGCAGTCGAGACGTCAGCTTCTTCGGGGACTCCTTCAACTCTCGCCACAGCCTCCGCAGTTCTGGCTCACGGTTCTTGGCCATCTCAATCTGGGACGCAGTTACCCCACCAGCTTCTTCCACCCTGACCTGAAAAGCAGCAGTTAAAGGATGTTTAGCCTCCAGTTTTTTCTTCCTGATGATGTCTTCCAGGTCAACTTTCAGTTTTTCCACTTCATTTAAACTGTCGACAGTCGTCTTCAGGTTCCTTTCAAGCGTCTGCCTCCCTTTTCCGAGATCTGTCCTCCATTTCTTCACCTCCTCGGGAGTGTAGTCAAACTCCCCTCCCTGGGCTCTCGGTTTTCTGTTGGCCTGAGTCAGAACACTTCCTTGATCTTCCCCAACTTGTAAGTCTTCCAATCTTTTCTGAATCAACGTCTTGAGTTTCTGCTGATCCCTTCGAAGGTGGGTCATTGTTTCTTCTGGATTAATTCATCAGTACATGACCGCAGTGCCGGCTCGGAATTCCGTTGCTCCTTCTCCACGTTGACGAGCGTGAATTCCAAGTCTGCAATGGTCGTCCCACAAGCGCGGCACTCAGTCTCCGGCCGGCATTTCTGAGCACTCAGTTCAGCAGTGCAAATCCCTTCTCTCCCCTGTGTCTCATTCAGATTGACGACCTGGGTTTCCACCCCCAGGTCCACCACCGTCTGTTCCAACACCAGGAAGTTCAACTGGTATGTCGGGTCATTTTTCTCACATTGCACCAAAATCCTCCAGCCAAAAGCTCCTCCACATTTGACATTTCGCTTCTGTCACCCGGGCTTAGCCATTCGTCTCACCTCGCCTCATAGTCCCCCAGGCGAATCCAAGCTCTAGGCGGTCATCCACATACGCCAAAACTCCACACACCTTCACTTCCCCCATGGTCTTCCTCATGCCCTGCGGGAAGGATGCAGGTGCTCCGGATATGCCCTTGGGCATCTTTTTGGATCGGAATAATCCTAGGGAACTAATAATGGCCACCTTCGGCTTGGCAGCTGCACTCCTCAGGATCTGGCAACATCCACTCCTCAGATCCAGCACATTAAACCACGTCGCATAATCCACACACACACTGCCTTCATCTTCCATGGCGCCAGGGTCCAGTTGCCGCGACCTCTCTCTCACTGAGGTGTCTTCAGCGGTCAACTCCCCTCCCTCGTGGTAGTTTGGAGTGTCTACTAAGAGGGTCTCACCCTCAGCTACTTTCCCCAGGCCGTACCACCGCTGGGTCTCGTTTAAATTCGGTACCGGCTCAAGGCTGCTACACACGTCCTCAGAAGCAACTCGACACGCTGGGTGCCCAGACAATACCCCATGAACTCCAAGGTCATTAACCAATCATCGTCTTCTGGATAACTACTGGCACTGGTACCCAAAATCTCCAGTGCCCTTGCAGTTGTCAGGGGCAAATGCTTCAGACACCGGTTGTAAAACGAACTGTACAACAACTTGACCTGCGCCCCGGGGTCGAGGATAGCTTTAGCATCGCTCACCTCTATCTGTAATGACACCCTGGGGCGTGGTCCCTCTAAGCTTCAGGAATAGGGTCTTTTCCTTTCGGAAGTTCATTGGTACATTGCTGGGTGCATGCTTCCCCAGAGACCCCAAGCCATTCCCCCACTGGGCCTCCACTAAGTTTCCCGACACCTCTCTGATCAGCTGAGCAACTGGGGGAGGGGCTGATCCCCTGAAATGATCCCCCTGGTGCTGCAAGCAATTTAGCTGCCCTCCTAGCCAGAGAAGGTACACTGAAAACTTTCCCCCCTCTTTCAAATAACTGACAGCTGTCACTACGGTGTAAGTGAACCTGATAGCTCTAACACCGTCACCAGCCCGCCTACCTAAACTTTCAACCAATCCCTGTCACTCTCCCTCAACCGAGCACTGCCACTCACCTAACAACTGAGAGATCTGCTCCGCCCACGTCTCGCATGCCTCCGCCCCTCTTGGGGTGGACACTATCCCAAACGCCAGGCAGAGCCTGTCAGAGCTAGAACATTTATTCACAGACACTACCTCCAAATCAGAACACTCTTTCCTCTCTCTCCCAACAGCATGGACAGCCCTGAGTTCCACCTCCAACTCGTCAATACTAGTCTGAACTTGAACAAAGACCTCACCCGCCATGTATGCAGCAATAATCAGCAAATAACCCACAGAGACACACATTACTGATTTAAACAGGGCCACCACACAGCATACCAGTAGATCCAATCCCGGACGAGCCCCCACAATGTAGCCCCACCCCCGGCCAGCCTCAGGGTCGCTCGGCTCGCTGTCGTCTAGGGAAACAGCCCTTGGCCCCGCCAAACTGGGTGAATAGTTTGTGTGGATGTTGTGTGAGGTACCCCACCCCGCCCAAATAACAGACAATACACCAGATACGATTAAAGGATTTACAGTTTATAGATATTACTGGAACTATATAATTAATAGAGAATAAGACATAAAAGCAAAATAAAAGGCACCACATTTATCAAAGTTCAATCTCTTCGTGCACAAACAGTTGGAGCTCAGGACCCTTCTTCTTCACTCTGCGGCCCCTCGGACCACCTCGACCGGCCACCTGGGACCAACAACGGTGGTCGACCAGATGCTTCACACGAGTCCGTCTCTGTCTCCTCTCCTCGCTGAACGCCCCGCTCAGGGTCCGACCCCATTAGTGGACTCACAGCACCCAGTCCATCCTCTGTCTCTCTCTCCCGCCTTCTGCCCCAAAACCCCGCGCATACAATATCTTACAGACACACCAAAAACATAACAACTATCACAATTGGTTCATTCGTCCTCATATCAATAGATAATCCAAAGCAAACTGCTAGCGGGAAGGACTTTCTCAGCCATTAACATAACAAAGAAGCACTTTCAATTATAACATAACGAAGAAGCCATTTTAATTAGACTACGCAGTGACATAAAAAAAAAGAAACCCTTTACACATGTCCAGCACTGCTGATTCAGGACACCAGTCAGACTTAGCTGGTCTTATCTCAAGGGTGTTATCTTTACTCTAGAGTGCAAATTTATCATGATTACAGTAAAAATCTCATAATACAATGCATTCAGGACTTCGGTGGTGCAGAAATGGCAGATTTCTGGACTATCAGATGTTATTCCTAGTAACGGTTCAAGAAACTTTTAATTCACTTTTTTTTAAGATGTTGCTCAGTATTATGATACATTTTCCAGATAGCCATCTAAGTTTAAAGGAAGTACAGGAACCAGGACCCTGTTCAATTGACAGGGAACACAAGGACTGGGGACCTGTGAGTAGAGAGAGTGCACAGGTGCTCTGGTCAGTAGAAACAGAGTGTGGGTACCATCGTCCTGGTGAATGGAAAAAGAGCACAGAACCAAGGGAGCAGTGAGTGGGAAAGGAGCACAGAACCAAGGGAGCAGTGAGTGGGAAAGGAGCACAGAACCAAGGGAGCAGTGAGTGGGAAAGGAGCACAGAACCAAGGGAGCAGTGAGTGGGAAAGGAGCACAGAACCAAGGGAGCAGTGAGTGGGAAAGGAGCACAGAACCAAGGGAGCAGTGAGTGGGAAAGGAGCACAGAACCAAGGGAGCAGTGAGTGGGAAAGGAGCACAGAACCAAGGGAGCAGTGAGTGGGAAAGGAGCACAGAACCAAGGGAGCAGTGAGTCCAAAAAGAGCACAGAACCAAGGGAGCAGTGAGTGGGAAAGGAGCACAGGAAGTGGGGACTCACTGAATTCAGAAAGAGTGCACAACCTGCGACCCCTGTAAATTGAATTAGAATGGAGCAAACCATACCAAGTGAATGGGATGAAGCACTAGAATTTCAGAATAGTCAGAGAGGGAATTATTAGAGTTTTACTGTATTCTGAAGATGACAATGTCATATTCCCTCAATACCACATTAAAGTGTTAGCCTCAGTCCCTAGAGAAAGAGTTGAACCCAAAATTGATTCAGAGCTGAAAGACCACCAGCTAGATACAAGCTCCAAATAATTAGCTGGCACAGACCTCTGTATGACTATGCGAATTATCTATGAATCGGTTTACTGTTGTTTCTTACACTACAACATAGATTATATTTGAAAAGTACTTCGTGGGCAGTAAAAATGCAATGTCCTAGGGTCATAGGCAGTAATTTATAAATATGATTATTTATTTCCTTTCCAAACTCAGACAGCCATCCAAAACGTCTATTGAGTGGAAACTGTCTTCCCTCACAATCTAAGTCCTTTTTTATTTATGCTTGAAGGAGAAAACTGTATATAGTGACAATTATATAAAAAGAGTCACCAGAACTAGAAACTTGGACTCCATTAGGGTTACTTATGAATAAAGCACATCCTGTGGAATGTGAAAACAACCACAGAAGTGTCTGATTATAATAAAACTTAAGTGGTTCACAAGTGTCCTTTAGGAAGGGAATGAGCTTGTTGGGCCTGATTTATGTCTGGTTCTTGTCTCACATCAACATGGCTAAGTCTAATTGCTCTTCGAAGTAGGCAATTGCATCAAACATCAGCAAGTGGTTCAAAACAGGCCATTATTAGCTTTTCAGAGCATTTGAGAGTATTTAAGAAAAAGGGTAGCCTTGCAAAGTGACCCGTTGTGGAGAAACGTACTAAAGAAGTAAACTGAGAAATTGCTCTTTCTCAATCAATCTGAATTTGAAGAGATCAACTTACACTTTGTTCATTAAAAAAATGTTTTGTAGCAAAAGCCAAAGAAAGTTACAAAAATAATGCTTACATCATGACTTAAAGTTAAAGTTGATAATCTAGATAGCAACAATATGAACTTTAATATATCAGCTTTAACATAGCCAAACATTACAATGTGATTAACTCTGGCATTAAGCCACATAAGAAGATATCATGGCTAGTGGTCAAAAGCTTGATCCAAAATGTAGTTCTAAGGAGTGGTTTAATTGTTAAAGGAAAACATAAGATTATGAGAAATAGGAGCACGAGTAAACCATCTGACCCTCCTGTGCTGACATTGACTAAAATAATAACTAATCTCCAAATCAGGAAACTTTTTCCCTTACCCTTTGCCTCCATTAATGTCCAGAAATCTGTTCACTTATATTCCTAATGAACACAAGGACTGAGGCAACTCCATTCTCGTGAGCAGACAGTTCTAAAGGTTCACCACCCTCCAAGTAAAGAAATTTCCCCTTATCTCAGTCCAAAGTGGCCTACCTTGTACCCCTGGTCCTGGGCTTCTCAATCAAAGGAAAAGTCCTCTTTATTCTAGCCTGCTAAGCTCTTTTAAAATTTTGCAAGTTCCTCATACTCATACTTTTCTAAAATCAAAATTATACTTTTGAAAACTGTTTGAAAGTTCAATCCTGGCAGACATTTGATCCAATGAGATTGAAATATAATGCTGAACAAAATACATCCATTCATCTTGTATGTTTTTCCATAGTAAAGATAACTATCATCCGGAAAATGTACTTTCAGTGCCTTTGGTTTTAGCTAGAGTTTTGGTGAAACTCATTGTTTTGTTAATTGATTAGGATTCTACATAAAGCACAAAAAAATGATGCTACTCAAATGGCCATTTATTAGCTGTTTGAAAGTGCTATATAATTAATTCCACTCACTATGCAGTCCTGCAATGCTTCTGGATGCATTATATTTGTGTGGGGACATATGGAAGTGTCCCTTTAAGAATGGAGTGTACCATATCAACAAGCACAAAATGCTGGGGGAGCTCAGCGGGTCAGGCAGCATCGATGGAAACGAATAAACAATCGATGTTTCAAGCCAAGACCCTTCATCAGGACTGGAAAGGAAGGGGAAAGAAACCAGAATAAGACGGTGTGGGGGGCGGGGGGCGGTGGAGGTGTAGAAGCACAAGTTAGAAGGTGTTAGGTGGCTGTGGGAGGGGGGATGAAGTGAAAATCTAGCAGGTGATAGGTGGGAAAGATAAAGAGATGGTGAGGGAGGAATCTGATTGGAGAGGAGAGTGGACCATGGGAGAAAGGGAAGGAGGAGGGACACTAGGGAGTGGTGATAGGCAGGAGAGGAGAACAGAAAAGGTAAGGGGGGGCCAGAGTGGGGAATTAAAGAAGAGGGAAGGGGTAGGGGGAAAATTACTGGAAGATGGAGAAATCGATGTTCATGCCATCAGCTTGAAGGTTACCCAGATGGAATGTGAGGTATTGCTCCTTCAACCTGAGTGTGGCCTCATGGTAGCAGTAGAGGAAGTCATGGATAGGAATGGGAATGGAGATTGGAATTACAATGATTGGCCACTGAGAAATCCTGTGGTGTACCACATCATACAACTTCTTGATACATTGATGACATCACTGTACCTCGGCCGAGAGTTTAATGCTGTCAGTAAAGGATTTTCTATCATTAACTTTATCTCCTCTTACTTGTCTTTTCAAACAGCAACCTTAAGGACAATGCATTGGCACTGAGTTTGGAATGCTGCTACTTGAGGGAATAGCAGGAAATAAGAAGAGGGACTCCCTCAGTAGAGCAGTGATGATCCTGCACAGCCCAGTCAGACAGCTTAAAAGAAATGGAGTGATATAGCTATTTGCCTATGGGTGAAATAAATGGTAACACTCCTGCAGGTGAATAATATTGTCAATGTCCTGGGTGAGAAAATAGAATTGCAACAGTACATGAAGGCTGCATTGTTGTTAGTGTTGTGGGCAGAAATAGATGAGATTTGAAGTCTAACTCCTCCATAAGCTGTACACAGCATCTCATATGAGTACTTTTTAGTATCATCAGAGCTTTGTGTGACCTGAGTAACCTGGAACCAAAGGAAATAGCTGCTGATTGTGGTGAGGTCGAAAACTAGCTGAGAAAGATGAAGAGTCTGAACTTTCTGTTGGAGAAGGCTTTGTGAATATTCCTAGCGAATGAGAGAATTCAGATGAAACTATTGAATATGCTGGCCATAATGTAGAATAGCAACCAGTACGGAGATGTCACTTAAGAAATACGAGGCAGTTTCACTGAGGACACAATTTCAAGGTGCAAGGAGGAACAACCCCACCACAAGAGTTATGGTAGTGTTGCCTTGTTTTCACAGCCAAATCAAAATGGCACTAAAGGTGATTTCAGTGGGAAATCAGCAGATCATCTGAGTGCAAATTGTGGGAGACCTCACGAAAAAAGCTCTAGGCCTCAGAATGCCTGTTCAACATTGCCCAGAGTCAGAAGAGGATAAGGATATAGAGCAATCTCACTGGGGAATCTTGCATGTCATCAAATGAGACAATGAGGAAGTGAAAACCAGGATGCCAAACAGTTTCTATTGTACACCACAGAAGGGTAATAAAAGCAGTAAATTTATTGACTGAGGAAGCTATAAGAATGCATATTGAAACAGAATTTGGGCAGTGTATCTGAAATACTTCACCATTTTCTGTGGAGCCAGAGTAAAACTGTAATAGACACTCATGTAAGAGGAGATTGCTAAATTATGAGGGCCAACCAGAAGGATTCCTCATGGAGAAGATTGGCTCCAGTAGCTTTTCACAATTATGAGCTCCAAGCAGGCACCAGTTTTCACCAGTGTAGTCTGCAGTAAATTGCTCACATTGGGAATCATTTTTGAGATGATCAAAGCATTAGGCAGCTAGGACATCCAGGAGCCATTCAAGCCTCTGGCCCTACTTAACTAGACCGTTGGTCAGGTGGGCTTGGGAGGAACCAAGAAATATCTAGCTAGCAAGTGCAGATGAAAGATTATCAATCTGAAATTTTAATTCTGTTTGTCTACAGATCCCGCTTGATCTGCTGAGTGTGTCTGGCTTTACCTATTTATAGATATGACTAGATGGATATGGGATTCCATTGAAACTCATAGTATCTGGAAAAGATATATGAAAGGTTTCACATGCAAGATACAGTTAAGAATTCAGTGAACAAAAGAGCCCAATGTGATCAAACTATAACAGCTATGTTTGAAAATATAGGCTGTAGTGAACATTTTCTTACTTTGAAGATGATGCTCTTCTTTGAATTGTTTTCTTTTAAATGTACTTCTTTGTAATGGTGTTTATCTCATGGTTCAGATATAATTGAGGGTGGCACTCTTGTTTAGGGTGTTATACCCCCCTATCACCAGGTGTAGCTAGTAAATTAGGAGGTATACCTAGTTATACCTAGTGATCTTGAAGGAGCATCAAGGAAGGAAGGCGGATGAGTTGAAAGGGAACTTGCAAGTGGTGATGTTACATCTACTTGCTCCCTGATAGCTGTTGCAGGTTTTGAGAGGGTTTACAATACTCACCTTGCTGATAAACTGCAATGCACAACTGTAGACGGTGCACTCTACAGTCCCAGAATGCTGATAACAGGAAATCGAATGTTTAAGGTAGCAGTGGGTTGGCAGCCCAGTAGGCTGTTTAATCTGGATGGTTTCTTGGATGTTGAAGTTGCACTTATCTAAGTAAACGAAGTATGCCCCATTTTTCTCCTGACTGGTGCCTTTCAGATGGGGGAAAAAAATCATTGAGGATTCAGGAAGTCATTTATCACAGGAGATCTAATCCCTGACCCGCTCTTGTGGCCATAGTTTGTCAATGCGTGGCTCAATTGACTTTTTGGTCAATTTGATAACATCCAATGGTGTATGGAATGGACAAATTTTGAGGAAAGTACAAGAGGAAACGGAGGAGTTGTTGCCCATAATCCATCAATGCTCTTTGAAGATGGGGCTACTGGCAAAAGACCAGAGAGCAAAATATGTTAC
The DNA here is from genome assembly GCF_963921235.1 of Mobula hypostoma. Lineage (NCBI taxonomy): Eukaryota > Metazoa > Chordata > Chondrichthyes > Myliobatiformes > Myliobatidae > Mobula > Mobula hypostoma. The sequence goes on along the minus strand of NC_086099.1, from coordinate 44,242,768 downwards.
TTCCTTTTTAATAGAGGGAGTAAGGATAATTCCAGCAATTACAAGCCACTCAGTTTTATTTTGGTGATTGGAAAGTTTTTCAAGGCATTGTTCCAGGACATGTTTAATAGGTAGTTAGAGGAAAATGGACTTGTTAAATGTAAAGTGTGGCTAACCTATTTGATAAGGGATGGAGTTGATGAGGGTACTGCAGTCAAAGTGGTGTATATGCCATTTGTCCCACATAATAAGCTTATCAGCAGTATTGAAGTACAAAACGTCAAAGAGACATTGAAGCATGAAGGAAGGCTAAGTAGCAGACAATAAAAGTTACTAGTAATTGTTACTTTTTCTGACTAGAGAAATATGAATAGTGGCATTTCCCTGGAATCAGTGATGAGACCATTGCTTTTCTGTGATTGATATTAATAATTAGAAACCATGGCTTCTAAATTTGCAGTCAACAGAAATCTTGTCAGTATTATGAGTATTATAAGCTATAAAGAAGAGTGATAGATGGACCCCCATCCCTTTGGTAAGTGATCAAGAACTAGAGGTCACAATTTTTCGAGTGCAAGAAAGACGAGACTGTGCAGGCGCGTGACGTAACAGGACAGCGCGGAGAGTTTAAAAAGGAAAGTTGCTACCAACGGCTTTCTTTTGGATCGGGACTACAGAGCGTTGTGGGAGCTGAATTCTGAAGGAAGGCAGTTTTTTTAAAAACTTCTTCGAGTTCAAGAAGGACAAGACTGCGCAGGCGCGTGACATAACAGGACAGCGTGGAGAGTTTAAAAAGGAGACCACCCTATACAGCAGGCAGCAGAGTGAGTGGTAGCAGAGTGGAGGGCTTTGGCTTCAACGGGCTTCGGCGGTAAACGGAAAGAGGCGGGAGCGAAGCACCAACTCTTTTTTTTCTCCCCCCCCACCTTGCTTTCGCGAATCAGCACGGACAGACAGGAACAGCAGGGCTCTCACAGCTAACGGTTTAAAAGGTTAATCTGTTTGTCGAGGTAAGTGGGTGAGTAGACTTATTTTTCCTGTTTCATTCCTGTAGAATTAGGTAGCATGCCTGCAGAGTTAGTGCTTTGTTCAGGATGTCAGATGTGGGATCCTGGGAGACCTCCAGCCTCCCTGATGGCCACATCTGCACCAGGTGCACTGAGATGCAGCTCCTCAGAGACCGTGTTAGGGATCTGCAGCTACAGCTTGATGACCTACTGCTTATCAGGGAATGTGAAGAGGTGATAGACAGGAAGTACAGGGAGGTAGTCATCCCTAGGCTACAGGGGTCAGAAAACTGTGTGACTGTCAGCAGAGGGAAGGAAAATGCCCGGATAGTGGAGAGCACCCCTGTGGCTGTCCCCCTCAGCAACAAATATCTTGTTCTATATGCTGTTGAGGGGGATGACCTGACAGGGGACACCCACGGTGACCGGGTCTCTGGCACTGAGCCTGGTGCTGTTGTGCAGGAGAGAACGAGGGAGAAGAGGAATGCGGTAGTCATAGGGGATTCCATAGTCAGGGGAACAGACAGGAGATTCTGTGAGCCTGATAGAGATACCCGCATGGTGTGTTGCCTCCCAGGTGCCAGGGTATGGGATGTCTCGGATCGGGTCCAGAATATTCTGAAGGGGGAGGGTGAGCAGCCAGTTGTCTTGGTACATGTTGGTACCAATGACATAGATAGGACAAAGGAGGAGGTCCTGAAGAGGGAGTTGGGAAGGAAGCTGAGAAGCAGGGCCTCCAGGGTAGTAATCTTAGGATTGCTACCTGTGCCACGTGCTAGCGAGGGCAAGAATAGTAGGATCAGGCAGATGAATGCCTGGCTGAGAGACTGGTGTAGGGGGCAGGGCTTCAGACTCTTGGATAATTGGGATCTCTTCTGGGGGAAGTATGACCTGTTCAAAAAGGACAGGTTACACCTGAACCTGAAGGGGACCAATATCCTGGCGGGAAAGTTAAATAGAGCTGTTAGGGAGGGTTTAAACTAATTTGGCAGGGGGATGGGAACCGGAATGACAGAGCGGAGGAAGGGGAAAACAGAAATAAATCTAAGGTAGTGAGCAGTAACGATGTCAGGAAAGACAGGCAGGTGATGGGGCAAATTTGTAGCCATTGGGATGAGTTGCAGTGCAATAAAGTTGCAGTGAAATCAAAGCGAAAAGTACTAAATACTGGTCTTAAGGTGTTATACTTAAATGCACGCAGCATAAGGAATAAGGTGGATGATCTTGTTGTACAGCTACAGATTGGCAGGTATGATATTGTGGCCATCACTGAGACCTGGCTAAAGGATGCATGTCTCTGGGAGCTGAACGTCCAAGGATACACGGTGTATCGGAAGGATAGGAAGGTAGGCAGAGGGGGAGGCATGGCTTTTTTGGTAAGAAATGATATTAAATCATTAGAAAGAGGTGATATAGGATTGGAAGGTGCAGAATCTTTATGGGTTGAGCTAAGGAATAGCAGGGGTAAAAGGACCCTGATGGCAGTTATTTATAGGCCTCCAAACAGCTGCAGTGATGTGAACTACAAATTACAACTGGAAATAGAAAAGGCTTGTCAGAAGGGCAGTGTTATGATAATTGTGGGGGATTTTAACATACAAGTGGATTGGGAAAATCAGGTCAGCACTGGATCTCAAGAGAGAGAATTTGTAGAATGTCTGCGAGATGGCTTTTTAGAACAGCTTGTTGTTGAGCCCACTAGGGGATTGGCTGTACTGGATTGGGTATTGTGTAATGAACCGGAGATGATTAGAGAGATTGAGGTGAAGGAACCCTTAGGAGACAGTGATCATAACATGATTGAGTTCACTGTGAAATTAGAAAAAGAGAAGCCGAAATCTGATGTGTCGGTATTTTAGTGGAGTAAAGGAAATTACAGTGGCATGAGAGAGGAACTGGCCAAAGTTGACTGGAAAGGGACACTGCCAGGAAAGATGGCAGAGCAGCAGTAACTGGAGTTTATGCGAGAAGTAACAAAGGTGCAAGACGGGTATATTCCAAAAATGAAGAAATTTTCGAATGGAAAAAGGATGCAACTGCGGTTGACAAGAGAAGTCAAAGCCAAAGTTAAAGCAAAGGAGAGGGCATACAAGGAAGCAATAATTAGTGGGAAGACAGAGGATTGGGAAGTTTTTAAAACCTTACAAAAGGAAACTAAGAAGGTCATTAAGAGGGAGAAGATTAACTATGAAAGGAAGCTAGCAAATAATATCAAAGAGGATACTAAAAGCTTTTTCAAGTATATAAAGAGTAAAATACAGGTGAGGGTAGATATCGGACCAATAGAGAATGATGCTGGAGAAATCATAATGGGAGATAAGGAGATGGTGGAGGAACTGAACGAGTATTTTGCATCAGTCTTCACTGAGGAAGACATCAGCAGTATACTGGACACCCAAGGGTGGCAGGGAAGAGAAGTGTGCGAAGTCACAATTACGACAGAGAAAGTACTCAGGAAGCTGAATAGTCTAAAGGTAGATAAATCTCCCGGACCAGATGGAATGCACCCTCGTGTTCCGAAGGAAGTAGCTGTGGAGATTACGGAGGCATTAGCGATGATCTTTCAAAAGTCGATAGATTCTGGCATGGTTCCGGAGGACTGGAAGATTGCAAATGCCACTCCGCTATTTAAGAACGGGGCATGGAAGCAAAAGGGAAATTATAGACCTGTTAGCTTGACATCGGTGGTTGGGAAGTTGTTGGAGTTGATTATTAAGGATGAGGTTACAGAGTACCTGGAGGCATATGACAAGATAGGCAGAACTCAGCATGGATTCCTTAAAGGAAAATTCTGCCTGATCTTTTAAGGAAATTACCAGTAGGCTAGACAAGGGAGATGTAGTGGATGTTGTATATTTGGATTTTTAGAAGGCCTTTGACAAGGTGCCACACATGAGGCTACTTAACAAGATAAGAGCCCATGGAATTACGGGAAAGTTACATACATGGATAGAGCGTTGGCTGATTGGCAGGAAACGGAGAGTGGGAATAAAGGGATCCTATTCTGGTTGGCTGCCGGTTACCAGTGGTGTTCCACAGGGGTCCGTGTTGGGGCCGCTTCTTTTCACATTGTACATCAACGATTTGGATTATGAAATAGATGGCTTTGTGGCTAAGTTTGCTGATGATACAAAGATAGGTGGAGGGGCCAGTAGTGCTGAGGAAATGGAGAGTCTGCAGAGAGACTTGGATAGATTGGAAGAATGGGCAAAGAAGTGGCAAATGAAATACAATGTTGGAAAGTGTATGGTTATGCACTTTGGCAGAAGAAATAAACAGGCAGACTATTATGTAAATGTGGAAAGAATTCAAAGTTCTGAGATGCAACGGGACTTGGGAGTCCTTGTACAGGATACCCTTAAGGTTAACCTCCAGGTTGAGTCAGTAGTGAAGAAGGCAAATGCAATGTTGGCATTCATTTCTAGAGGAATAGAGTATAGGAGCAGGGATGTGACGTTGAGGCTCTATAAGGCCCTGGTGAGACCTCACCTGGAGTACTGTGGGCAGTTTTGGTCTCCTTATTTAAGAAAGGATGTGCTGACGTTGGAGATGGTACAGAGAAGATTCACGAGAATGATTCCGGGAATGAGAGAGTTAACATATGAGGAACGTTTGTCCGCTCTTGGACTATATTCCTTGGAGTTTAGAAGAATGAGGGGAGACTTCATAGAAACATTTTGAATGTTGAATGGCATGGACAGAGTGGATGTGGCAAAGTTGTTTCCCATGATGGGGGAGTCTAGTATGAGAGGGCATAACTTAAGGATTGAAGGGCGCCCATTCAGAACAGAAATGCAAAGAAATTTTTTTAGTCAGAGGATGGTGAATCTATGGAATTTGTTGCCACGGGCAGCAGTGGAGGCCAAGTTATTGGACGTATTTAAGGCAGAGATTGATAGGTATCTGAGTAGCCAGGGCATCAAAGGTTATGGTGAGAAAGCGGGGGAGTGGGACTAAATGGGAGAATGGATCAGCTCATGATAAAGTGGCGTAGCAGACTCGATGGGATGAATGGCCGGCTTCTGCTCTTTTGTCTTGTGGTCTTATGGTCTTATTATCAAATACAGTGAAAAATAAGTAACACTACTTTAAGTAATGTGTGCTTAGAGTTTGGAATATCCTGGTTATGGAAAATGTGAAGATGGTCCTATTGCCATCTCCACAGGGGAATTGGTGAATAAATATTTGCAAAGTTCAATAAAGAGCTGGGGTTTTAATCTATGAATCTGTGAATATCAAGATTAAGTAGTGAGGCTTTCTCCTGCTAAAGATGCTCTTTGCTTTACATAGATGGCATGAATGTTACTTGCCACTTATCAGTCCATGTGAGAATATCATCTGATTTTTGCTGCATTCAGGCATAGACTGCTACTTCTGATTTTCTGGTAGAATGACGAATTTGCTGAGGCTACTGAAGACGGCTATGTCTAAAGTTCTTCCTTGTGAACTCCAGCAGTGACTATGGCATTTTCCAGCAACTCAAATGGAGAATTTTCTCTTCAATTCCCACTGAGTTCAATTTCTACCAGGCATTTTGATGCCATGCGTGTTCAAGTATTGTCCAGACATTAAGGTCAGTCGCTCTCATTTCACACCTGGAATTCGGTTTTTATATTTATATTTGGCCCAATATGTTTATGAGGTTTGGAACCAAGTGGATCAGGGGAAACATAAATTGAAATTTCTCAGTGAGTGTTGCTTGAATACATCTTTTCATAACTACTTTCATCTACTCTCCTTGGGCAATACATCAAAGTTGAGGATGATTTGTTTTCGCTGGACTTTTAAGGATCAAATGCTGGATCTGCATACTCTACCAGAAGGGACAGCTATAATAGAAAAACAGAGGGACATGCAGGAGGGAAGGGTTAGATTTATCTTAGAGTAGCTTAAAAGGTCAGCACAACATTGTGAGCTGAAGGGCCTGTACTGTGCTGTTGTGTTCTATGTTCTTTGTTCTATAACTTAATGAGATGGATATGTTGTCAGAAATATTATGCACTCTTTGAGTTGTTTGAGCATATAGCCCCATCAGAAAACTGCCAAGTGATCAGTGCTTTCTGCATGCTTTTCCGCTAATATGAGCGATCTTGTTACATTTTTCCACAAGTAACCTTGAGGAACCTTTTTTTCATTCTCCTGGGAATCACTTTCTGTGACATAGCTCAGAATAAAGTGCTGTGTCTCAGCACACAATATCATTGCCCAATATGGAGTTGATGGAGATTGAGCGGAGCCTCACTGCTGGAGATATTCATCAGAGTACCTCCACTTTGCCAGCGGATTTGGAGAATTTCATGAGGACAGATTATGTCACCAGTGCTTTGAGATGTTTATTTCAGATTATCAATATTTCTGACAAGTTAAAAGGGTGTGAGGATCATCCCACCAAAACAGATGACAGATTTAGTGTTCAAATACATTTTTCCAATGATGCTGGGTTAAGTTTGGACCTGTGCAGAGGAGAAAGATACAAGGTCCTATGTTGTGATTATTCTGCACGGCTGCATGACAGAGGTCTGTTGGATCTGTGGGCTGTTCCCAGGGATACACACAGAGATGGACATTAAGTGCTGCTGGGAGACCATCAACTTAGTGAAAAACATCCTTCAGTCTGCCCAGAGGATGATGGCCTGTCAGTGCATCGAGGTGTCCACGGAGGAATGCTGCAGACTGGCACATTCCAGCCTGCAGGAGTACTTGCTGAGGGGTACACTGAAGCTCGGTGCAGTCTCTGCAAGGGGTCAGTGAGAAGGACTGCAGTGTGGAGTTTTTCTGCTACTGGAGAGGAAGTCCCTCAATTATTGTCGTAGTATACCACCCTCGAGTGCCTCTAGTGCAGCAGTGCATTGATATGTAGGAATATAATACAACAGTACAGAAAACATTGACTATGAATGTAAAGAATGAAAAGGCATTGAACAGTTTATTCTTGTAAATATTTTATTATCAATTAAGTTTGATTTGATTAAAAAAAAGATTGGGCTCACTGAAGCCAATAGTGAATTTTGATAGTGGTGTTTCCTATCACTTGAGACATAGCTCCCAAAATACTGGAAGTGATCTATTTGGATTTTGTTATGCATCTTTATAGTTGGGAAGTGGATTGATGAAAGAACTTTACTCCTTGATGTTCCATCTAAGACCCATCCTTTCCTATGCCTCAGAAGAGGAGTCATCGATGGTTTCATTTCAACTGATAAATCAATGTCATTGTGCGCTATAGGTCAGTGACTGAGGTTGAGAAAGATTCAATAGTTTCCTGCTGGCTATACCAAAGAATTGCTACTCTCCAGTGGGAAGTTAATGGGAGGCGAAGTTAAGTTTTGTAACAAGGATGGCTGAGAAGGGGGTTGAAAAAGCACACAACTACAGGTAGTGGAAGTCGGAATTCAAAACTGAAAATGATTAAGTGAACTGCTTTGCCCTAGATAACTGTTTTGAAGGCTGTTGGAACTGCATTTATCCTGGAAGCTGGAGAGTACTGTGCAAAAGTCTTAGGCACGTGTCAAAAAAATTTGGTAAAAGGAAGATACTGTTACAGTAATTTTTGGGTTTAGGTCATGTACACTTAGCAAATGGCTTTGGCCACCGGTCTTCTGTTCCTTGACAATGTACTGTGGATTGAGTTTGTAACAATGCATTTCCTAAAAGCTGTGAATATCAGAATCCCAGACCATTTGTAACAATGCATTTCCTAAAAGCTGTGAATATCAGAATCCCAGTCCATTTGTAGCAATGCATTTCCTAAAAGCTGTGAATACCAGTCCAGACGTTGCTGGCACTGGTGGGATGGATGTAATCAGGAAGTGTGAAGTTTGTATGTAGCCTCAAAAGAAAGCATTGTCTATACTTTGTAAATATGGATTGTCCTTTTGTGTTTAGCAAATAAATATTGAGCCCCACGCTGGGCCAGCAGATCTTTCCACCTAAAGCATCTCCATATGATGATGCCTGCTGTACCTGGTTTTGTCAAATAAAGAAGCTGCTTTGTATCTACTAGTAACTCTCTCTCCAGTGATTTCATTCATGCAACAACATTTGGAGTTAGGAGTGGGATACCTTCGTGACCCATCGTGTGGCCAGCGATCCTAGCACTCTAAGTATTTTTCTAAAATAGCACTCACACTTCGATCTGTTCGGGTCGGTGGTACACGGGAACACGAAGTATCACGAGTGAAGAGAGCTGAACTGGTAGATATAAAAGTGGTGTATGCGCGTGCATGTGTGTTTATGTAAGTGAGGAAACTTTGCGTGTTAACTTGGTGAGACGGAGCCACCAGTTGCAGAAGGTGGTTACCGACGGTTCAGGATGCCAGAGTAGGGGCGTGTATACTCGTTCGGGGAGCTGCATTTTAGTGTATACGTTTTGCAAGTGTGATGCAAAGAAATACAGCAGGCATCATGAGTTCAGGTACTAAAAAGTGACAGATTGTGGAATACATATTCTGCGGTTTTAACTATGTGCTGTTTAACTGGTATCCGTCTTTTATATTTTGCGTAGTGTGGGAATTGGTGTGGGATTATCTCAGGGAGAGGTTTTACCCAGATTGATCTACCAGAATGGCACCTATTGAGGTCAGGCAACGTCAGTTTGAGAACCCTGATGATCCGAGCCAGCCCTTGACAATGATTACGACCATTCATAAGCCCTTCACCCCCGGGGAGAACAGAGCATCTTGTCTGAATTACCCTCACTTAAAGTCGCCTGTGGGAATTCAGAATTCTGGCGTAAACTCAAGGAAATTGTTGAAATTCACCAGATGCACCCGAAAGATATACACGTGTTGGTGAAAGCGAAGTGCCTGAGGAATATGTGGGACTGTATGGCCCAGGGGGTGCGGGATGGTACATGGACAACTACCAGGAGCGCCAGTAATGAAGAATGATGTCACTCTTTTAAAGGGGAAGTGAGGCAGCGACTGTGGGGAGGCAAGAGCAGCTGGGGAACGATAATGGCAGTGACCCAGAGGGCTGACGAGACAGCCATGGATCACGCAGAAAGTAGGTATCAAGTTTACGAGGAGTATTCCGAGTTGGCTAATCCAGGGAGGGATGACGAAGTCTTCCTGAAAATGCTGAAGGAAGGCCTGAGCTCAGCCCACCAGGAAGTTTTAGATTTAGGCATAATGGTGGGGTCGACCTACTCTACGATAGTTTAGTGGGCCACTGAGGTAGACCAAAGGAAAGGCAAGAGGAATCGTAAAGTGGGTATCGTGGGTGCAGCTACTACGACGACATCGAGGGTTTGTTTTAGGTGCCAATAACCAGGGCACCTAGCAAAGGACTGCCGGACCAGGTATCAGACAGTGAAGGAGTTGATATGCTACAGCCTATCGGGACATGGCTGGAGACAGTGTCGAAAAGGAAGGGGAAAAACCCAGGCGAAGGTGGCGGCAGACACCTAGACACTCAGCCCATCAGCACCCAGATTATCCAGTCTGACTGCTGATCAGATCATAGAGCTAGTAAAGACGGCTTCTAAATCAGGAAAATAGCTGGCGGTGGCCCCTACTGCTGGTAACCCGCGGACGTTCACAACAGCATTGTTCGGGGGCCAGCAATGCAATATGTTAGTCGACACAGGGGCATCGGTATCGATAACTAACCTACCCTTGCCAACAACCCGACATGCTATTTATATTATGGGACTAGGAGGAGAAACAGTAAAAGCTGAAAGAAGCGAGTCGCAAATACTAGAAATCGGGGGAGTGCAGCTTCCAGCGTATTTCTGGGTATGTCCAAATAATGAGGGCACGATCCTCGGAATAGATATCATAAGAGAAGCAGGAACTGTTATAGTTTCGGGAAAGGGAGAAATAATATGGACAAGTCGGGGCAGTGTACAACCAACAAAACACACAACCTGGCTAGTATAGGCGCAGCTGCCCCGATCATTAGAGACCGGAGCCCGGATGGTGTTTATGGTTTATTTTGTCAGCAGTTCCCAGCTGTGTGGGCCAGACACAAGCAAGATTGTGGTCAGGTAAATATAGACCCAGTTAAAATAGATGGGCACCTGCATATCCTAGAAAACCTGACGCGCTGGCAGCTGTCCAGGGTATAGTGAAGGAACTAAAACACCAGGGGATACTCAGAGAGATTGCGGCCACTACTATCTCGCCTATATGGCCAGTAAAGAAACCCAATGGGTCATATCAGTTAACAATAGACCACACCGCCCTTAATAAGACCACGCCCAGATTGCATTCCATCGTGGCGAGCCCTGCGACATTCCTGAATGGCCTGTCTCCAGAACGTAATTTTTTTTCAGTCCTGCAAATCGCTAATGGGTTTGGGGGGGCTCCCTTTGGCACCGGAATCCCAGGACCGATTTGCCTTCACCCTGGGTGGGCGGCAGTATACGTGGACCAGACTCCCCCGGGGATTCCACAATAGTCCAGCCATTTTTCATAAAGTCATGGCGCAGACTTTAGAAAAGCTCAATTTAACGCACTACCGGTCGACCATCTTACAATATGTAGATGATCTACTCATTGCTTCGGAAGATGAAGTGGGCCATTTAGGAGCGATGGCCAGTGTTTTAGAGGCACTGCAGAATCAAGGCTCTGCTAGGCAAAACAAACCGTACAGTACCTGGGCTACACCATTTCCCAAGGGTGGAAGGACATGTCCGATGACAGACGCTCGGCGATCAGCTCCATGCCCCGTCCAGTCAACGTAAGGGGAGTGAGGAAGGTGATAGGTTTGTTTAACTACTGCCGAAATTTTATACCGGGGTTCTCAGCACTAGTGGCCCCGATACAGGCCTTGATTAAAGGAGGGAAGCCCCCTCCGGTAGAAGTAAAGTGGTGGTCAGAAGAGGAAAAGGCCTTTACAGAAATCACGAAAGCTCTGGTTTCCGCACCCACGCTAGGGTTACCAGATGCAGCTCGCCCCTTTCACCTATACTGTAGTAACGAGGGAGGGTACTACAACGTGGTAGTAGTGCAGGACCATGGGGACACTAGAAAGCCAGTGGCCAATTACTCTATGAAACAGGACCCAGTTGCAGCTTTAGACTCCCCCGCTGCGTTGCGAGTAAGCGAACCAGTTGTGATGATGGGGCAACTGATCCTACACACAACCCATACCATTGTAGAGCTCCTGAACACGGGGAGGCTGAGAGCAGTCACCGATAGCCAAGGAGCAGCTTGGGAGGCAGTTCTCATTCCAAAGGACAAGTCAGTAACTATAGTTAGAGACACTGGGGAGAATCCCGCGAGCGCTATCCTAACAGAGGGAGAAGCACATGAATGCCAAATGGAAATTGTGAAGGAAGAAGATATCGGTGTGAAGGAACAGCAGATGAAATCGTTATAAATGGGTCTAGGAGGTACATAGATGGGAAACCACGAACTGGGTGGGCCGTGGTAAAGGAAACAAGTGAAGAGTTAGCTTCAGGAGCACTGCCAGGGGGCTGCTCAGCTCAGGTAGCAGAACTGGTAGCTCTACGCTGCAGTGAGGGCAGACGGGTAAATATATATACCGACAGCCGGTATGCATTCGGGGTGGTGCATGATTACCTAATGGCTTGTGTATAACTTCAGCAGATGCTAATATTCAGCATGGGCACCTAATACAACAGCTACTGGAAGCAGTGAGCCTGCCAGAAGAGGTGTCAGTGATTAAGGTAAAAGCGCACCAGAAGGGTGAGAGCATGGAACAGAAGGGAAATGAGTGGGCAGATGTTGCTGCGAATAGGGCAGCAGAGGAACAAGAGACAACTGAAATTGCAAGCGTGCAGGAAGGAACGAGAGAAGCCAGCTTAGTAAAATTAAAAGAAGAGGTGGAGACAGAAGAGAAGGGAAAATGGAGGAGAAAAGAGCCAAAGGAGGGACCGGACATGTGCTGGACACACGGGGAGGAAAGAGTGGAGATGGCCCCACCATGTATTAGGCAGATACTACTGAAGTTATATCATGGGGTGATGCATCAGGGAAGGCAGAGCATAATCACAACCGTCCGGCAGGACTGGTGGTGGCCAGGGATGGGCAGGGATGTTGAGAAATTCTGCCGCCGTTGTATTATTTGTGCCCAGCATAACCCCAGTAAGGGCAGAAAGCTACAGCTGGCAAATCAGCCTCAGCCGAGGGGACTCTGGGAAAACATCCAGACAGACTTCACAGGGCCCCCGACAAAAAGCGGGGGAAAAGCTACCGGCTATTAATTATGGATCACTTCACCCAGTGGGTAGAGGCTTTCCCAACAAGGGACTGCACCGTCCGCACCGCTGCATGGATCCTAGTTCAGGAAATCCTCCCAAGGTGGGGAACCCCAGTTCAGGAGGATTGAGATCAGGGAGCACATTTCACGGGGAAAGTGATGAAGGAAATGTGCCGACTGCTGGGAGTTCGACAACGGTTCCACGTACCCTACCACCCCCAGAGTTCAGGGATGGTAGAAAGGATAAACCAAACAATCAAGAATGCGTTAGCCAAAGCTACAGCTGAGACAGGAAAGACATGGGTTGATGTATTACCAGGAATCTTGATGAGATTGAGCACAACCCTGAACCGCACGTTGGGTCTCAGCCAGTACGAATTATTGACGGGGCAAGCAATGCGACTCCCTTATGGGGTAATTACGGGTTGTGGGGAGCCTGGGGCTTACAGGGCTTACAATGACCCAACATGTGAAAGACCTTTGTAACCAACTTAAAGTGTTGAAGGACTGAGCGAAACAACAGCAGCGAATCGCTGATCAGAGAGAGCCAGAGGGAAAGGAGATAGTCCTTCCACAGTCCGGCGACCAAGTTATGGTGAGGGTGCTGTCGGAAAGGCCACGGTTTGCCCCCAGCTGATGAAAACATACCCGGAGGAAACGCAAAGGCAGAAAACACTGAGAGCGTGGCAGAAGACACTAAGAGCTTGTTGGAAAACCACAAATAGCCTGTTGAAGTGTGATGATGATGGTACTCTGTAAAGAAGGCTGGTTGCTGAAGGTAGATGATTAGTTTAATAGCATAGAATAGAAAACTATTGGAAAATAGATGCGGAGGGATTTTTAAGTAAAAGCAGAGGCAGCAAATTCCACAACTTAGATGGCATTTCAGACTGCACACGGCATCTGAAAGCAGTCACCCCTAGTCTGAGGAGCTGGGCCCTTTTCAGCAGTTGGGCCAGTGAGCGACCGGACAGTTCGGAAGGGGTGCCACCGGGGAGAGGTCCTTGCAGACATTTACATAGAGGCCACCCCAACCCATTCCCATAGATCTATGAGAGGGCCTGTCGGTGCTCCTGGAAAGAGAGTTTTAGTGACCAGAGAATGAAGGGCTGAAGACGAAGGAATGTGATTAAGCTGCAGTCAGCCTGCAGGGAAAGAGCCGACAGGCACCCGAAAGAAGCCGCATTTCGAAAGACTTGTTCAAATTTCTGGAATAGCCTCTCTGCTTAACGTTTGGTAGGTAGTGATTAGGGAATGCTAGGGTAGATATCGAGGCACACAAAACTGGGGAATTTCGAGGCAGGGCGTTTTTGCTGCCCTATTTGAGTAGATCCTCTTAGGTCGGCCTTTCCTGGTACAAATTTATTTTTGTCCGGGGGGCCAAGAGGAGGGACTGCTAGAGTGATTTTTGGGTTTAGGTCATTTACATTTAGCAAATGGCTTTGGCCACCAGTCTTCTGTTCCCTGACAATGTACTGTGGATTTAGTTTGTAACAATAATGAAATGAAAAGTTAATAAATATCAAAAAATTACAATAAAGTGCAGTAAACAGTAAAAATAACTACAAACCAATCAATAACACCAACAGAATCAACACACTCATTCGTAGGACCAGTGATATTTTGGGGATGGAACTGGACTCTCTGACGGTGGTGTCTGAAAAGAGGATGCTGTCCAAGTTGCATGCCATCTTGAACAATGTCTCCCATCCACTATATAATGTACTGGTTGGGCACAGGAGTACATTTAGCCAGAAACTCATTCCACCGAGATGCAACACGGAGCGTCATAGGAAGTCATTCCTGCCTGTGGCCATCAAACTTTACAACTCCTCCCTTGGAGGGTCAGACACCCTGAGCCAATAGGCAGGTCCTGGACTTATTTCCTGGCATAATTTATATAATATTATTTAATTATTTATGGTTTTATATTGCTATATTTATACTCTATTCTTGGTTGGTGCAACTGTAATGAAACCCAATTTACCTCGGGATCAATAAAGCATGACTATGACTATAACTATTTGGTGTGACCTCTCTTTGACTTTAAAACTGCGTTGATTTTCTTTGGTACACTGTCGTGTAGTTTTAAAAGAAAATCAACTAGTAGATTGTTCCAAGCATCTTGAAGAATTTGCCCCAGTTCTTCTACTGACTTTGGCTACCTCACTTGCTTCTGTCTCTCCAGATAATCCCAGACAGCCTCAATGATGTTGAGATCAGATCTCTGTGGAGGCCATACCGCTGGGTGCAGAACTCCTTGTTCTTCTTTTTGCTGAAGATAGCTCTTTATGACCTTGGCCATATGTTTGGGGTCATTGTCCTGCTGCAGAATGAAGTTGGGACTGATCAGCTGCCTCCCTGGTAGTATTGTGTCATGGATGAAAATCTGCTTGTACTTCCCGGCATTTAGGATTCCATTAATTCTGATGGATGACCAATTCCATTTGTAGAAATGCAACCCCAAACCCGCAGGAAACCTCCACCATGCTTCATTGTTGGCTGCAGACACTCATCCATGTAGTACTGTCTGGGTACAGACAAACTTTGTCCTGTTTGAGCCAAAAATTTCAAATTTTAACTCTTCAGTTTGAGCACATGCTGCCATTGTTCAGCACCCTAGTCCTCGTGGTTTTGTGCGTAAGTGAGTCTCGAGACTTTGTTTCCACTCTGGAGGAATGTTTCTTTTTAATGGCAACTCTTCCATGAAGATTACTTCTGACATGACTTCTCCGGACTATAGAGAGGTGTGAGCTGATATCAGTGCTGGACTTCTTCCAATTTAGAAGGGACATCAGTTCAATATAGTTTTCATCTGTTGCATTCAGTTTCTGTGGCTGACCACTGCATTTCTGGTCCTTAACCTTCCCCTTCTCTTGTTCTTCTTCAGCACATCTTGAAGGTGCTGTCTGCCATGAAATTTCTGCTTGAGAGAGACTGGACGTTTCTGCTTGGGCTGATGCAGATGACTACCTTGTGTCTTGTTGCTATGTTCACTCTTTTCATGATGTAGGAACTAATAATTTGAAGGTTAAGCTGTCACATCTGCCACACCCTCATCTTCTAGGTTGGTTGTCCTTTGGTCAGTTTGATTCCTTCTACACCCATTTCTGTTTCATGTTAATCAGTTTAATTCATTCAACTCATTATGTCATTGATCATTAGCATCCTGTTTGTTATCTTTGTTTAATCATACACTGGGCTATACATCAACAAAGTAATCAAACTTTTATTTGAATGGTGGTCTACTACTTAATATGTTACTTTCTTGAATGAAATACAAATATTTCTCTGTAATATTTAAATGTTTGGAAAATGAATGTTTGAAAATCTAAAATTTGCTCTTTTCTACAGACATACTAATGCAGAAGACAAAAATAAACATCTAAAGCAAAATTTATATAAAAGATCTAGGGTGCCGAAGGGCTTTGAGATGTCAGGAAGTGAGTCTACACTTTGGGATACCTTGTCTGTAACCATTCATGGAGCCCAGGATTTAAGTAACTGATTCAGATGAGATTCTGGTTAATAGTGACCCAGGATATTGATGCTGAAGTGCCACTAATAGCAATGCCATTGAATATCAAGCAAGAGAGGGTTAGACTCCCCTTTTTAGAGATGGCCATTGCCTGGCACTTTTGTGGCATGAATGTGACTTGATACTTATCAGCCTCGGACTCAATGTTGTCTAGTTCTTGCTCTATTGAAAGTATGCACTGCTTTATTCACTGAAGTGTTGCAAATGGAATCGCGCATTGTACAATCACTACCACTCCTGACTTTATAATGGAAGTAATATCATTGATAAAGTAGTTGAAGATGGCTTTGCTCTGAAGAATTCCTGCCATGATGCCCTATGGATTGAACCTCTAACAATTGTCTGTGTGCGAGGTATAACTTCTTCCAGTGGAGTGTTTTCTCCATGATGCTCCTCGACTTCATTTTCATTCAGGGTATTTGATGCTACATACACCCAGATGAAATTAAAGGCAGTCACTCTCACCTCCGGAATTCAACTTTTATGACCTTGTTCGGACCAAGGCTACAATGGGGTGAAGAGTCGAGTGGCCATTGTTATTGAAAAGTATGTGCCACTGAACAGTATAGCAATAACATCTTCCATTTCTTTGGTGAAGCTTGAAAGAAGACAGGTTGGATTTAGATGCATAGAGTCGTTCAGCATGGAAACAGACCCATCAGCTCAAGCTAAGCTTATCATGTTTGTCCATAAACATCTCAACATTTTGTATCCATGTACTTGACATATATATTTATCCTGATGTTAGTGAACAGAACATATCTGAATAGTTCTGAAGTTTGTCAGGTAGCTGTTCATGTTGTATTGTATTGGAGCAACCTGGGTAGAATCCTGGGTCTTTGCTGCTAAGGCAGACATGTTATTTGATCCCATGGTCTCTACTATATCAAGTGTATTTTCTTGTTAACACATTGAATGGATCAGTTGTCTGGAGACAAATTCCTGTAATAATGGGGATCTGAGGATTGATAGCCCCAGTGCAGGGTTTAGACCCAAACTGTTTCCATTACCCCCAAAGATGTTGCTCAACCTGCCAATTTTCTTTAAATTTCACCTCCACTCGTACTAAAACTGTGCTCTGGGGAGAAATCTCTTACTATAGAGTCATAGTAAATAGTATGTAGTCATACTACATCACAAAAGCAGGCCATTCAATCTATCTAGTCCATGCCAACCTGATCTGCATAGTGTCATCTACCTCCCCCCAGACCATAGCCCTCCATACCCGTCTCATCCATGTAACTATCCAAACTTCTCTTCAATGTTACAATTTGACCCACACCTGCCATCTCTGCAGGCAGCCCATTCCACACTTACAGCACCATGAGTAAAGAAGTTCCTCCTCAGGTTCCACTTAAATATTTCACTTTCCATGTTAAACCAATGACCTCTAGTTCTAGTCTCAGCCAATCTGGGGGAACAATCCTGCATGCATTCACACTATCCTTATAATTTTGTATATTGTAGTAAAAAAAAAATCCCTCTGTTCAGCTATTACCAAGTCAATGTTAGATCCAGTTTGTGATCTTGCCCTGCATCCCAAAGACTTTTGGACCAAAATTCTGAAATTGCATTTCATTTATACTTTTATATTTATATTGATTCAATCTGTAGTTTCCAAGGAAACAAATGTTCAAACAATAATACAAGAAGGTTTTAGGATGGAATGTGGCTGCTCCTCCTATTAAGGCCATACTTAAGATGAACCCATGTGAGAGCAATCCAGTTCATTCCACGCCTATGCCCATTGCCCTGCAAAGTTCTTCCTTTCATGTATTAATGTGGATTCATTTTGAATGCTCCAATAGCATCTACTTCCATTGCTACTCAGGGCACAGTATCCCAGAGATTACTACTCATTGTGTTAAGGAATTTTCCCTCATGTTACCCTTGCTTCTTTTGTCTAGTGCCTTCATTCCTTGGCCCATGGTTCTTGGCTCCTTTACCATTAGCAAATGGTTTCTTATTGTCAGATCTGTCTGCTGTCTTTTTATTTTATTGTAAATACATCTGTCCCTTTAAATTCCACTCTTAGGGAAGTCAAGTCCCGTTTCTCTTGTAATGGAAATAACCAAAGTCCCTCGTCACTGGAATCTTTTCTGTAAAGCCCTTCTGTATGCCTCCTGAATTCTTTAGACTTTGTGGCACTGAACTCAGAGATAATAACCCAGTTCTGTTTAGAACAGTGTTTTAAAGGGCTCAGCCTTACTTTCTCTTTGCCTCCAATAACATCTTGTTTTCTCCTTGCTTTGTAACAACCACAATCTCAACCTGCCCTGCTTCTTCCTAAGAATTATGCATATTTACCCCCAAATATTACTGTTCTTTATGGAATTCTTCCATTGGGTTTATGTTGTCTGGGTATAGTAAACTTTGACATAATACGCGCGGACGCAATGCAATTATATTTATTGTTCGCCTTGAACAATATTTGTTTTCAGGAATATATGAATATATGGTGTCATTTCCCAAAACTAAATTTCCATAAATGTAATTATCAGAAACAACAGAACCAAATGATGAGTCGGGGAAAACTAGCTCTGGGCTCACCTAAAGGGAGCCCGAAACCCAATTTCTAAATGAATCCGAACATATGAAAAAAACGACATTATTATTATGGGTTCGAGAACGCAACTAAGTGCAATCACTCTGCTCTGCGAACGAACGGACAAGATGACTGTGGGTTTTGTTATCTTTTTTTAAATAAACGTACTTTTTAAACGTTTCGCACATTCCGTCTGCACACAGCATTAATTTTAAAAAAAACTTCCTAAGAAGAAGTGGTTGGGCAATGGGGAGGAAATGAGATGTTGGGTGGAGAGGAGGAGAGGGGATGCTTGTGTTGGGACGGGACAGGACAGGAGAGGAGAGGGGAGCGGAGCGGTAAAGTTGAAATGACATTTTTTCGGCAGCTCCACCAATGGTAACAAATGTTGCAGAGCTCCTTCTGCCTCCATCCGGGTCTCGGGCTGGCCAGCTCGCTCTCCGGGAGAGGTAACAACATGGCGGAGGTAAGGAGACGCTGGACCGAACGACGAGTTCGGACCGGCATTGCGGGCCAGCCGAGCAGCCCCGACACCGGCAGACACCCCCTCGCTCCCGCCGCCTCCCCGCTCCCCCATCAGAAGGACGCGGCGCCGAGTTGCGGCGGCTGCCCGGGTACTGGGCGCCGCTCCGGTAGATGGAGGGACTGGGGTAGTTGTGGTGGGCTGGGGAGGAGAGAAGGGTACGAGGGATGTGGGGGTTGGACCGCCGGCGGCCCGGCTCCGGGCAGGGACGGGCGGGTGATGTCGAAGCCGGGCGCCGCGACAGGCCCGTTGAGATTCTTTGGCCGGCGCAGTCCCTCAGCCCGCGGCCGGTGACGAGGAGGCGGAGTTGTTTAGGAAGAAGCTGGAGTGGTTGCGAGACGCCGTTTCGCAGTTCCTTGGGTTAGTGACTGGAGGAGGAGGAGTAGCCTCAGCTGGCTGAGGCTCGGGCCGAATAACTTTTAGATAGCGGTTAAAGGCAGCGGATCCTGGCCAGAGAGAGGGGTGCGAATGGGCAGAAGATGCAGAGAAGGTTGGGAAAAACGGGCGGGGCGGAGAAGTAAAGGAGTGAGAAGGGTGAGGGAGAGAAAATAAATTCAAAGCAGAACTTAGGGGACCGTTTAAGAGTAGATGGCAAAAATAAGTCGTTGAGAGAAGAGTAAGAGGAATGGACATAATGGGAAAAGGGACAGGGAGGAAAGTGGATCTGGAAGAAAACGAAGTAGGGAGAGATAGGGGAAAAATAGCATAGGTAGAATTGCATTAAGCAGAGAAAAGGGGAGTTGATAAAAAAGCATGGGCAAGGGTTGACAGAGAAAAGGAGTTAGAGAGGGGGCAAAAACAGTCTTCTGGGAAGAACAGTGGTTCAAACAAAACCGTGAAAGTGTATGTAAAGATTCTGCATCAGGTCTTGGAGGAAAGATTGCGCGTATATAGTCATACAAGGGAAGGGTGGGCAAAAGTTGGTGGTGATGAGTGGAATGATGGGCAGGTGGAACTGGGGTTGGTTGTAGAATGGGATGGGAAAGATGCGATAAATTAAAGGAGAAAAGACCTAGATGGACAGGGTTGTGTGTGTTGCATGAAATTGTTCATACCATACCATTGGGCTGTAAGTTACCTAGGCTGAATATGAGAAGTTGTTCCAATTTATATTTGGTCTCTCTGTAACGATGTAGAGGGCTAAGGTCGGACAGCACAGTATAGGATTTGGAGGGCAAGTTAGAGTGAAATGCTACTGAAGCCTGAGGTGACTGCTGTAAACAGTACAGATTCTCCACAAACTGTTGCCTCTTCTATACTTGGATTCTCTAGTGTAGTAGAGGCTATGTTGTGAGCAGTGGATCAAGTTGAAAGAGGTCCAGCTGAACCTCTGTCTCACTTCAGGTCTGTAAATGGTGGTGAGGGAGGAAGTGAAATGACAGATGTTGCAACCCCTTCAACTGAGGAGTTGACCAGCTATTGTCAAGGAGGGAGTAAGTATAACGAATATTGCCAATAGTGGAAGCTGATAAATTGTGGAAGAGTAAAGAGAAGTAAGGTGTAAGAAGTAAAGTCAGAGAAGGGGGCAGGAGTACTGAAGGGATAGAGGGGGAAACAAAGCATGAAGGATAGGAAATAAGACTGTAGAAAGGGGAGAGAGAGAAAATGAAGGGGAAAATAATGGGGTCAAATTGGATAGAAAATGTAAGAAGACCAGGATAAAGTATCTTTAAAATGCCTGAAGGACAGGGAGAGAATTCCATTTCTTAGTACTAATGACTCAGCCTGCCAGTGGATGGATTTGGAGGAGCTCAAATATCTTGGGGCGTTTTAAGAGGCTCAGAAAAATTAGGAAAATAAGCTGAAGATGAGGGCACAGACTCTATGGCTCAACCTTTTTTATGCCTTTAACTGAGGGGTCTGTGGACCACAGGTTGGGATCCCCTACAACAGAGGAATTTGAAAGTCAGATTAGGAAAATTAAAAATGAAGGCATTGGTTGTCAAGGAGTTAAGTCTATGTCAATGAGTACAGGGAGAATAGCTGAATTGGATTTGGTGTGATTTTTAAGTTTACACATTCTTGAAGAACAGCAAAGAAAGTCTGAGCTGTGGAGCACTGAAACAGTCATGGTTGTGGATCACAGAAGTATGGGTAAGGGCTCAACAGATCATCTGAAGCAAACTGGAGTCAGATAATCTTGTGATGGATCAAATATGTGGTGATAAGTTCATCATGGCATCAAATCAGATACCATGGTACTTTAATCTTGTGGAGTGGGAGATGGAGATGATGGTGGAGACTGAAAGTGATGGCTTGAATCTTACTGTTCATTACTAGGAAATGTTAAATGAAAAGCATACATTTAGAGAATAGATGATTTATAAGAACTTGACCTGCATGTGGTATCTGGTGTTGTTTTGAATTGTGTTCACAAGAATCAGAATGAAAATGAGGATTGAGTGGGGGAGATACAGCAAAGCTCCTCGAGAAATGGAATAAGAGAAAGCTGGTGATGTCTTTAGCAAAAGGGAGAAGAAGTGAAAGATCTCTAGAGAACCTGAGAGGAGCTGACCAAAAAGGATGTGAAGGGACAGAATCTCCAAAGAAACTGGTAAAGTGGAAAAGGAGCTGGTCAAAATTCGATCTTTATGATTAGGGGCCATGTGGAAGCGGCATGAGAGCCTTTGTTGATATATGGAGGAAAAGAGAAACTAAGGAGGGAATACAGCAGCTAGATAGCAAGTGGCAAAAGTCAGTGGTAGGTGATCAGGAGTGAGATGAGAGAACTGGGGCTGAGCAAATTGCTAGAAGAGCATTAGCCTGAGAGATTGAAACAAAAGCTTTGTATCTGTCCTGGAAAGAAAATAGCCAAAATACTGAGTAGGTCAGAAGACAACTGGGATAAGTGAAACTTAATGTTCCATTGAGACACCAGCAGAAAAAAGTTAGTAATCAACTAGGAGGTAATTTTATAAGTGCAAAATTTACTAAAATTAAAAACAGAAAATACTGCAAATGACAGGTAGTATTGATGAGAGAGGGGAAAAACAATCTGTTTAATTTTCTTGATGTCTCATTTCTGGTGAAAGGTCTAAAATGTAAGTTCTGGTCCTCTATCCAGAAGTGACTCCCTGATTTGCTCAGTATTCCCAGCACTTGTTTTTGCTTCAGATTTTCAGCATTTAGAATATTTTACTTTGGAAACACAAATTTCAGCTAAAGTGTAAGCAGGGAAAAGTTGTACTTTCTTCTGCAAAGATGTGACAGCTTAAAAGCTGATCGTGATGATATTTTAAAACCAAAGCTAAGCAGAGATTTTTTAATCAGAAATCCCTTAAAGTTATTATGGAGTACTAGGTGCTTTTGTCTAATGGCTAGACGGGAAAGAGAGACTAAATGTATCAGGACATATTCAACTCTGATCAACAAATTATGAGAATAAAATTCTGGTTAGGTTTCTGCCAGACTGTTTCTTTCATGACTGCACCAAATCTACCAAACCAGTTCAAGGATTGAAGAATTTAATCCAAATTGATTCTCTGTGATTCCTTTTACTTTAATATAACGATTGAGAGTAGAAGAAATTATAAAATGTCAATGGTGAGGGAGAAACAGCAATTATTCCAAAAGAATGGATGGAGATTACATGGCTTTTATAGAGAAAACAGTTTTAATGGAGAAATATCTTGAGGTGTGCTCCATGTGCAGAATTGAGCATGGCGCTGATGTGAATTTATTGTTAAGACATTTTCAAAGCTTTGTGTACCTGGTTTTTGAAGAGGCATTTTATTTATTTACATCAGTGGAATTGGTAAATGGGTCTATTAAATCTTCAAAGTAACTTCTAGTTATTTTAAATCAGATTGTATTCCTTATTATTGATGTTAACAACTTTTTTGCTGCTGTAATGAAATGAGAAAGCCATTACTATAAATATTTTCAGTGAATATTTTATACATATTTTCAAGCTGTGTTCCAAAACACTACATAATTACATGGGTTATGAAAATGTTTTGTTTGCAGATGTGCAAGTAAGTTTGAGTAGAAACTTCAGCAAAAAATACTTCTGCAAAGTAGCATCCCTTTTGCCCAATTCCCAGTAGGTGAATAGAAAGCTTTGGCCCCAATGTTCAGTGTGTGATATATTTTATGCATTGGATGTGAATATTTTGTTAATCCTTGCATTTTGAAATATTTTATTTTAGGCTTCCTATGGAAGTTCGAGTCCAGGTAAGTGCTGATCTACTTTACTTTTGGGTGTGACCCCTTGTAGTTTAATTTTTAAGATTTGTTTTAAAGAAAATAATGTATAATATTAGTGGCTCCACCCTGCAGTTAACATAGGCGTGCAACACAAATATATGTATTATATAAAGAGGATGCATTTAATCATTTAAATGATGTTCTTTTTGGTATGGCGTTTTTTGAGTGGTAATTTTTATTCTATTTGTAGTTGTCCTTTGCAACAACTAGAACAAATACTAGATTTCATCAAATTATTCAACTTTTATTAACCTACTTTTTGTTGTACGATGAATTTTAGAAAACATGCAGTCCTTGCTTTAACAGGCATTTTGTTACCTTACATTAATTCAGTTGATGGCAAACTGTCTTAAAATCTAACATAATTACTGTTAGAGTGATTTTTGGGTTTAGGTCATTTATACTTAGCAAATGGCTTTGGCCACCAGTCTAATTTTCCCTGACAATGTACTGTGGATTTAGTTTGTAACGATGCATTTCCTAAAAGCTGTGAATCCCAGTTCAGATGCTGCTGGCGCCTGGGATGGATGTGAACCAGAGGTGTGAAGTTTGCATGTAGTTTCGAAGACAGCATTGTCTATACTTTGTAAATATAGATTGCCCTTTGTGTTTAGCAAATAAATATCGAGCCCCACTCTGGGCCAGCAGACCTTTCCAGTGAAAGCGTCTCCGTATGATGCCGGCTGTACCTTGTTTTGTCGAATAAAGAAGCTGCTTTGTATCTACCAGTATCTGTCTCTCCGGTGATTTCATTCACGCAACAACAATTGGTGTCAGGAGTGGGATACCTTCGTGACCCATCGTGTGGCCAGCGATCCTAGCAGTCTCAGTGGGTGAGTATTTTCTAAAATAGCTCTCACACTTGGAGCTGTTCGGGTCGGTGGTACACGGGAACACGAAGTATCACGAGTGAAGAGAGCTGAACTGGTAGATATAAAAGTGGTGTATGCGCGTGCATGTGTGTTTATGTAAGTGAGGAAACTTTGCGTGTTAACTTGGTGAGACGGAGCCACCAGTTGCAAAAGGTGGTAACCGACGGTTCAGGATGCCAGAGTGGGGGTGTATATACTCGTTCAGGGAGCTGCATTTTAGTGTATACGTTTTGCAAGTGTGATGCAAAGGAATACAGCAGGCATCATGAGTTGAGGTGCTCAAAAGTGGCAGATTGTGGAGTATATACTTTGCAGTTTTAACTATGTGCTGTTTAACTGGTACCCGTCTTTTATATTTTGCGTAGTGTGGGAATTGGTGTGGAGATATCTCAGGGAGAGGTTTTACCCAGATTGATCCACCAGAATGGCACCTATTGGGGTCAGGCAATGTCAGGTTGAGAACCCTGATGATCCGAACCAGCCCTTGACAATGATTACGATCATTCATAAGCCCTTCACCCCCGGGGAGAAACAGAGCATCTTGTCTGAATTGCCCTCACTTAAAGTCGCCTTGTGGGAATTCAGAATTCTGGCGTAAGCTCAAGGAAATTGTTGAAATTCACCAGATGTACCCTAAAGATATACACGTGTTGGTAAAAGCGAAGTGCCTGAGGAATATGTGGGACAGGATCGCCCAGGGGGTGCGGAATGGTACATGGGCAACTACTGGGAACACCAGCAACGAAGAAAGATATCTCTCTTTTAAAGGGGAAGTGAGGCAGCGGCTGGGGGGAGGTGAGAGTAACTGGGGAACGATAATGGCAGTAATTCAAAAAGCTGATGAGACAGCCATGGATTATGCGGAATGTAAATATCGAGCATATGAGGAATATTCAAGGTTGGATAATCCAGGGAGGGACAACCCAGTATTCCTGAAAATGCTGAAGAAGGCCTGTGCTCAGCCCACCAGAAAGTTTTAGATTTAGGCATAACGGTGGGGTCAACCTGATCTGTGATAGTTTCATTGGCCAGTGAGATAGACCGAAGAAAGTGCAAGAGAGATCATAAAGTGGCTAAAGTGGATGCAGCTGCTGTGATGTCCTAGAGAGTTTGTTTTGCTTGTCAACAGCCAGGGCACAAAGCAAGGAACTGCTGGAATAGACGTGGGAGGGTAAAGGAGTTGATATGCTACAGGTGCGGCCTATTGAGACGTGGTTGGAGGCAGTGTCCAAAAAAGAGGAAAGAAAAACAGATGAACGTCACAGCAGACACACAATCTCTCACCTCATCGGTGCCCAGTCTGTCGGTCGATCAGATCACAGAGCGAGCAAAGACGGCTCCAAGTTCAGGAAAAGATGTGGCGGCGGGCCCGCACTGCCAGCACTGGTGACCCGCAGATATACACAACAGCATCGTTAGGGGGACGGCAATGCAATATGTTAGTGGACACAGGGGTATCAGTATCAATAACTGACCTACCCTTAGCACAACCGGACACGCCATTTATATTGGGGGTGTAGGAGGGAAAGCGGTGAAAGCAGAAAGAAGCGAGTCACAAATATTCAGAATCGGGGGAGTGCAGCTTCCAGTGTATTTCTGGGTACGTCCAAATATCAAGGGCTCCATCCTTGGAATAGACATCCTAAGGGAAGCAGGAGCTGTTATAGATTCGGGAAAGGGAGAAATAATATGGATAAGTCAGGGGCAGCGAATGCGTACAACCAACAGAATACACAGCCTGGCTAGCATAGTCGCAGCTGCCCCGATCACCAGAGACTGGAGCTAGGATGGTGTCTATGGGTTACTTTGTCAGTGGTTTCCAGCAGTGTGGGCTAGACACAAGCAAGGTTGTGGTCGAGTAAAGATAAACCCAGTTAAAATAGAGGAGGGTCTGCATAAACCCCATAACCAGTACCCTATAAAAACTGATGCACAGACCGCTGTTCAGGGTATAGCGAAGGAACAAGGACACCAGGGGATGCTCAGAGAGGCTGCGGCTCTTACTAGCTTGCCTATATGGCCAGTAAAGCCCAGAGGATCATGTCCATTAACAACAGGCTATACCGCCCTTAAGACCAGGCCGAGATTGCAACTCACAGTGGCAGGCCCTGCAGCAATCCTGAATGGCTTGCCTCCAGAACATAAAGTTTTTCCAGTCCCTCCAAAGGCAGACATTACTGCGAATAAGGCAGCAGGGGAACAAGAGGCAATTGAAATTGCGAGTGTGCAGGAAGAAACGACAAGTCAGTTTAGTAAAATTTTATGAAGAGATGGAGGCAGAAGAGGAGAGGTGGCGGAGAAAGGGAGCAAAGGAGGGACCAGATGGGAGCTGGACACACAGGAAGGGAAGAGTCGAGGTGGCCCCACCATGTATTAGGCAGAGGGGAACAAGAGGCAATTGAAATTGCGAGTGTGCAGGAAGAAACGACAAGTCAGTTTAGTAAAATTTTATGAAGAGATGGAGGCAGAAGAGGAGAGGTGGCGGAGAAAGGGAGCAAAGGAGGGACCAGATGGGAGCTGGACACACAGGAAGGGAAGAGTCGAGGTGGCCCCACCATGTATTAGGCAGATACTACTGAAGTTATATCATGAGGTGATGCATCAGGGAAGGCAAAGCATGATCACAACCCTCCAGCAGGTCTGGTGGTAGCCAGGGATGGGCGAGGATGTTGAGAAATTCCGCCGCCATTGTATCATTTGTGTCCAGCATAACCATGGTAAGGGCAGAAAGCTACAACTGGCAGATCAGCCTCAGCCGAGGGGACTCTGGGAAAACATCCAGATAGACTTCACGGGGCCCCTGACAAAAAGCAGGGGGAGAAGCTACTGTCTAGTAATTATGGATCACTTCACCCGGTGGGTAGAGGCTTTCCCAACAAGGGACTGCACCGCCCGCACCGCTGTATGGATCCTAGTTCAGGAAATCCTCCCAAGGTGGGGAACCCCAGTCCAGGTGGATTCAGATCAGGGAGCACATTTCACGGGGAAAGTGATGAAGGAAATGTGCTGACTGCTAGGGATTCGACAGCGGTTCCACGTACCCTACAACCCCCAGAGTTCAGGGATGGTAGAAAGGATAAACCAAACAATCAAGAATGCGTTAGCCAAAGCTACAGCTGAGACAGGAAAGACATGGGTTGATGTATTACCAGGAATCCTGATGAGACTGTGTGCAACCCCGAACTGCACGTTGGGTCTCAGCCCCTACGAATTATTGATGGGGCAAGCAATGCGACTCCCTTGTGGGGTAATGACGGGTTGCTGAGAGCCTGGGGCTTACAGGGATAGAATGACCCAACATGTGAAAGACCTTTGTAACCAACTTAAAGTGTTAAAGGACTGAGCGAAACAACAGCAGCGAATCGCTGATCAGAGAGAGCCAGAGGGAAAGGAGATAGTCCTTCTACAGCCCTGCGGCCAAGTTATGGTGAGGGTGCTGCCGGAATGGCCGGGGTTTGCCCCCAGATGGATAGGACCACAGACGGTACTCCTAACCAATGATACTTGTGTCTGTGTGCAAACTCGGTGAGGCAGCCCCTGGAAACACTGGACTCAGGTTAAAGCATACAACTCACCTTCTTGTTGCTCCCACAGACAGAGTGGGGGACCAAGTGTACCCAGTAACCATGTAATTACAGAGAACCTAAGAGAGGAACACCAGCCGGCCATGCCAGACCAGACCACAGCTGATGAAAACATATCCGGAGGAAATGCAAAGGCAGAAAACGCCGAGATCGTGGCAGAAGACACTAAGAGCTTGTTGGAAAACCATGAATAGCCTGCTAAAGTGTGATGATGATGGTACTCTGTATTGAAGGCTGGTTGCTGAAGGTAGATAATTAGTTTAATAGCATAGAATAGGAAAAAAATTGGAAAATAGACGGGGAGGCATCCTTAAGTTAAAGCAGAGGCAGCAAGTTCCACAACTTAGATGGCATTTAAGACTGCACACGGCATCTGAAGGCAGCCACCCTCAGTCTGAATGAGGAGCTGGGCCCTTTCAGCAGTTGGGCCAGTGATTGACCGGACAGTTCGGAAGGGGGTGCCACCGGGGAGAGGTCCTTGCAGACATTTACATAGAGGCCACCCCAACCCATTCCCATAGATCTATGAGAGGGCCTATCGGTGCTCCTGGAAAGAGAGTTTTAGTGACCAGAGAATGAAGGGCTGAAGACCAAGCAATGTGATTGCAGTCAGCCTGCAGGGAAAGAGCCGACAGGCACACGAAAGAAGCCGCATTTCTAAAGACTTGTTCAAATTTCTGGAACAGCCTCTCTGTTTAACATTTGGTAGATAGTGATTAGGGAATGCTAGGGTAGATATCGAGGCACACAAAATTGGAGAATTTCGAGGCAGGGCATTTTTTTGCTGCCCTATTTGAGTAGATCCTCTTAGGTCGGCCTTTCCTGGTACAAATTTATTTTTGTCCAGGAGGGCCAAGAGGAGGGACTGTCAGAGTGATTTTTGGGTTTAGGTCATTTACATTTAGCAAATGGCTTTGGCCGCCAGTCTTCTGTTCCCTGACTGTCTACTGTGGATTTGGTTTGTAGCAATGCATTTCCTAAAAGCTGTGAATCCCAGTCCATTTGTAACAGTGCATTTCCTAAAAGCTGTGAATACCAGTTCAGATGCTGCTGGCGCCTGGGATGGATGTGAACCAGATGGTGTGAAGTTTGCATGTTGTTTTGAAGACAGTATTATCTATACTTTGTAAATATGGATTGCCCTTTGTGTTTAGCAAATAAATATCGAGCCCCACACTGAGCCAGCAGACCTTTCCACTGAAAGCGTCTCCGTATGATGCCGGCTATACCTTTTTTTTGTCGAATAAAGAAGCTGCTTTGTATCTACTAGTAACTCTCTCTCCGGTGATTTCATTCACGCAACAACAATTGCAACCCAAATATTGGGTTAAGCATTAGAACAAAAGTGTTAATATTTAAAATCTGAAATTATGGTATAACAATGGCGACCTCTCTTTCAGGCAAAGAAACTTAAGTATTTTATTAAATTTCTTGGCTGTGGCATTTAATCAGCTATATACTGATGATTGTCTCTCGCAAATCTGAAACAATTAAGATACTGTTCAACGAATGAGAGAGGAACCAGAGGACATGCTAAGCTAATTCACAAGAAGTTGAGGCAAGTGATGCTCTTGTTAGGTTTATTATGAGATTATTTAATTTGAATTATTAATTTCACTTCATAGTGCCTGAGGATATACTGGAGATTAGTAGGTTTGTCACTATTGTACAAGCTTTTATCACTGGTTAGGATACAGTTTTTCAGTTTTGAATTGCATCTGCTAATACTTTGGTGCATATGCATTTGAATTAATGTGGGTATTTTTATTGAATAAATTGAACATAATATAGTGTTAGGTGTGGTCATTTTCCTCTTCTTATGTTAACCAAGATAAAACAAAAGCAAAATGCTATCGTGCTAACAGTGAAATTTGTTAAAATAATGTCAGCCAGCAGAAGTCTGTTGATCAACAACTTGGTGCTATAACAGTGTGTCCACGTATCTCTCATGTCAAAAGTAGTTTCTATTAACTATTCAAAGAATTTGTACTGTACTGCTTAAGGGTAGAGAAAGTGTATATATAAATGGAAATTCGGCTTTTGTGCAAAGATGTAAATTTATTGTGGATTTTTGGCTTGGAATCTATATACAAACTTGTGTATAGATATTTTAAAATGTGCCTATTCAAATTTGATTAGAATGCTTTCCTTGAGTACAAGTACTTCTGATCATGTGCTAATGAGCCCGGCTACATATTTTCTAAACTTGGAATGTATTTCAGTCATACAAAAGTCATGGAATCTTGGTAGATTTTTGGGTTTTCCTGCCAAATATTTACTTTGCAGCTATGTTGTCATTAGTGGGACATCTGTCTTTCTATTTTGGCTGGTTTTAGAAATGTTTAAGTTGCTAGCATGTGCACATTTGGGATAATAGACACAGGAAAGAAAATTAAAACTTGCTGATTATGTGAAATATCCTGTTATGTTTATTACATCACCAGATCTCCATCTCTGCCCTGGTACTGAATCAGCTTCAAAGGTGATGATGTTCAGGTTGATTAAGATTTCTCCTCCTCTTTGAGTGGCTAAAAATACTCCTGTAAGCTAAAGATGCATTTATAAAAAAGGGTTATCACATTATTTTTGGCCCAAACTCTTGTTTTGAGCTGCTAATCGAAATGTACAGGGGATCCATTTCCTTCCATAATTGATATCTTTTACTGACCAGTTTGATCATCTGACTTGAATCCCTGGGGGAGCTGGAGTAGGTTTGCTATCTAATTCTCTTTTTGTTGTTTCTTGGAATCTGCTGGTCAACTTCATAGAAAGTATAGTTTATCCCATGCTCCAGTTTTGGAGTTTTCAGCTTTTAAAACTTGTTCTTATTTTCATTTTATTTCAAGGTTATCTACCATCTTTCAAACTTTCTAAAATGCATCTACTTCACTGTTGAAATTACCTTTCATTTTCATACTGTGATCATCCTCTCATCTTTGTATATGGTAACTAACAATGCTGGTTTTTTTTAGCGGGGAAAGCTAATTCTTTTTGATTATGGGAACTCCTGTACAGAAAATGTGAATAATTGTGGAATTATAGCTTCTGGTGAGAAATGAAATGCCATTTGTTTGGAAGTCATAAGTCCTCCTGAAGGAATTGTCAACTGAAAACTAGTTTTAATATTTCAGATTTCTTGCACTGCCATTTGCCAGTGTCATTTCAAGATCCCATAATTGATGCTCCTCTACTTGGGATGAATGTATTTTAAATTTTTAAATGTTTCATTTTATGACTTGCATTTAGTGATACTGGTAGAAATCAAAACTCGTGGACCAGATCAAACGGCAAAACTTAGCGCTATGTTTGGTATTAACTGATGAAAGTCTCAGTGGACTGTTTTATGAAAATGGCACTGAGCTACCAAAAACAAATGATTTAATTTTTTTTAGTTGCTCAGTACAGTGGTCTAGTTTTCTGGCAAAAAGCTGATCCAATGGAGAAGGGGTTGTTGGGATCATGCAGTCATATGCTGTCAGAGCCACTTAGTCTGTTGTGTTGTAGCAGTGACTAGGAATCATTGTGAGACTTATCGAACTCTGTTGCTGGTGCTTTTTCTTTCATTATTCTCCCATTCAACAACTTCATTTGGCTACTTTTAATGTTTGTTTATGATATTCTGTCTGTCCTATGTTTTATTTAAATTACTTAAACACATCTGAGTTTTTTTTGCTTAAATGCTAATATATCCCTCCCTACTTTCATTTTCACTTTCTGTTGGCATTGAGCAATACTAGAATTTAGTATTTTTTCATATATAGTGATCTTTTGCCTCTAATAGCTGTAGTTTCTTACACGTTTTGGAACTGAGTACTTTGTAGAGGAATTCTGATTTTGAATCTTCATATTAAATAACCAAATCTTTTGAATTAGCCAAGTTAGTCTTGGGCAAATGAAATCCTATCTGGAGTCATCTAAATCAAATCATTTAAACTTACACTGGTATCTAGTATAAGCAGTTTGTGAAGTGATTGATTTGCCAGAACACAATATAAGATGTATCACAGATTTAGTATACACTCATTTCATTGTTTTTACTTTATAGTTGGCTCATTATCGTCTGAGGATCATGATTTCGACCCTACAGCAGAAATGCTAGTGCATGATTACGATGATGAGCGAACACTTGAAGAAGAGGAAATGTTAGAGGGAGGGAAGAATTTCACATCAGAAATTGAAGATTTGGAAAGGGTATCTATTTTTTTTAAACAGTGAACTAACTTTACATTTGAATTGTTTGAAATTGAAATGGTGCTGCTTTGTCACAAAATTCATCAATAGTCTTTATAGCTTAATATAATGTAAAGACTTGTAATGTAGGACTATCTTCCATGATCATGAATTATTACTCGCTTAAGAATAGCTGGTGGTTGGGTTCGTAACTGGATTTTTTAAAGTAACATTCTGTTTCTTTCACCTTGTGCTAAAAAAAATTGTAACATGCTAAAAGAGGAAAAGCTAAGTCAATGTATTCTGTACAGAGTGTATACCCATTAAAGAAAAATGTTTTCCTATACTTATCTGTATACATTAAAAGGGACATTACCAGGAATTTTTATTTATTAATGGGATGTGAATATGGCATTTATTTTCTATCCTTCTCCTTATGAATTGAATGCTTTGATAAGAGAGCTGGTAATGATGGTGCTGTGTCTGAATTTGCATTTTCCAGTCTAGGTAGGAACAGCTGATATCCATGGTCATAATTACTACTGTTATTGGATAAAATATATATTTTTAGCAGATAGAAACCAATGTCGTTATGGAACATTTTCTTTTAATCTTTCTACTAGACGGTGGGAATATTAGCCATATAAATGGAGTCTGCATGCACTCTTGAAAGCAGGGGAAAGATATCAAAGCCAGTCAAACTATGTTGATTTTTTCCAATGTATTGCTGGAAGTTCAAGCTTTTGGCTGAGAGGTTTGGCCCAAGCCTTCAGTTTAAACTTTTGGGCAATGTGAAATTATATGGATTATGAACAGGGAATTAGGAAAAAGGGAAAACCAAATTGACTTTTTATGTTAATTTCAATGTTCAAAGTGAAACAGCTGTCATTCAACAAACCGTAAACACAAGAGATTCTGCAGATGCTGGAAATCCAGAGCAACACACACAAAATGCTGGAGGAACTAAGCAAGTCCGGGAGCAACTATGGAAGTGAATAAACATTTGAAGTTTCAGGACTGATGAAGGGTCTTGGCCCAAAATGTCAACTATATATTCCCTTCCATGGATGCCGCCTGACCTGCTATGTTCCTCCAGCATTTTGTGTGTGTTGCAGTTGTTTCTCAAGAATGACAATAAAATTTCTGTCAAATATGAGAACAACTAAACTTTGGACAAGTTTTATCCTGTAAAGTTTGAGATTATTGCATTAAAATTCTCTCTAAAAATATGCATGAAGCCAAATACCCTGGAGTACTTCTCATGAGATAGATACTGTGTGCCATTGGCTGGAGAATTTCATTCCATAACAGTCTTTTTGCTTCATTGTCTGGCATGTCCATGTATAACCATCAAACCAGAGGTTCAAACTTTATGTGAGAAATGTAGAAAAATGTTTGGGGGCAGCGTTAAATTTGCTTAAAAATGAGATGCCATGTTAGTGAACTTGTAATATAGTACTAGTTGTATTCTAAACAGCAATAGCAACTTGGAATATAGAAAACTAAGTGGTCGCACAATTAACAGATAAAATCAAAGTTCTGTAATCCTGTCTCACATCACGAATGCAAGAAGTAACAGGAAGAGGAGGCCATCCTCGCTGTTAATGAGACCCAGCATGAATAGCAGAAACAATAATGATGCATTTGCAATGATCTTCAATGGAATGTGCCGAGTAGAGCCTTCAGGTTAGCTTTCCTCTAAGAATTTGGCATAGATATCAGTGTTCAGCCAATTTGATTTACAAACGGGAAAAAAAAAGGCTGAGATCCCTGGATACAGGAGAGGTTCTGGAACTAACTAGCATCCCAGATACAGAACTGAAATATGGATTCCAGAATTAACTTGCCTTTAGCAAGCTCTTTAAGCATAGTTATGATATTAACATTTAATTTAGAACGCATACAATTGTTGAGATACATACTGTTAAAGAATTGCAGAAAAAATACAACTCTGATAATTACCAGCAAAGACAGAAGTTGTTGTCAACAAAGTTAACAAGCAATGCGTACATGCCAATAATTTGCTCTTTACTGTTCGTTTTGGGTTTTACCTGAAGCTCCTAGCTCCAGCCTTGCCACATCCATGATTCAAACATGGACCAAACAATGGATATGATGTGACTGACTACTCATGACTTGGAGACCGTATTTGACTGACTGACTCATTAAGATTCCTAGTAATAATAAAGTCAAAAAATTTTAAAGGGATATCTCACCATTTGTCAAGAGTTCTACCTTGCATAGAATATGATGGTTGTGTGTGTGTGTTTTTAATGAGGTCGGTTTCCCAGTGCAATCACTGGGGCCAAATACAATCAGCTGCTTCATCAGTGTGAGTCAGGAATGGGGCAGTTTGCTAATGATTGCACTGTGTTCAATTCCATTTGCAGTCATCACTAATCATGCCTGCATGCCGTGACATTTGAATGTTGTTCAGGCATATGCTGACGAGAAACAATTCAATTTGTTAGCCAATAAAAATCTACCCAAGATGTTCAGTGACATTTTTTTCTAGTCCCCTGCCCTCCAAGTTTGCTGTGGCTACAAGAGCAAGTCAGGGGTTGGGCATCCTGAGCAAATGACTTGCTTCCTGACTACCCAGAGCCTTTCGTTTACAAACAATTCAATCCAGGACCATATGGCCTGCTTGGCTGCCACACTGTCCACCAACAGACCCACCTCCGACCCTGCCCTCCTTATTCACAGGTGTTACCCCAAGGTTTCAGTGTGAATCACTGACAATGTAAGCAACTTTCTGAAGCTATTTACAGCAATATTTTCCCCAAACTCTTGACTTGTACCACCACAAAAGGCAGGGGAAACAGACACACAGGAACATTTCCACTAACACATTTTCCTTTAAGTCCTGCGCTATCTGATCTTAAAAGTCCTTTACAGATCCTTCAGTTCTGAGTCTTAATCTGGCTGTTCCTTACCCAATATTATGTGCAGTATCTTCTACAAAAAGATTGGAATGGTTTATGAAGGACATTTGGGGGTAAGAAGAGCCAGCTTATTATCTTCCTGTCATTGATACCCACATGATATAAAAACATTTTTTTTTTAAAAATCACCAGGCCTAGGAAGAACAGCAATTATGCTGCATCAATTAGATTAATATGGGATGTACTTCTATGTGCCTTTCCTGATTACTCTTTTCAGGCAGAACTCGCATTCATGGAAGCTTGGTGTACGGTTCAGGACAATGGCTAATTTATTTTTCCACAGCCATCTGTTCATCATTTTTAAATGTTATGAAATCTGTTCTCCATCAATCTTTAAAGAAATTATCTGTCCTTTATCACATTGCAACTTAAATATCCCCTTACCTGAAATGCAGTCAAAATGCTAAATTTTACTTTGCATCTAGTCATTAGTTGCTTGGTTCACTGCTTTGTTTTCCACCAAAAGATGCATGCTTGTTTTGAAGAACCTCCTGAAATAAATTCCCTAAGTATGTGCAGGGTCTGCTTTGAATCCTTCATACTGGATCACCTATTTTCAATTATTATGAAAGTATTAGCTTAACAATTCATCTTTATTGCCAAAGGACTGTTTTACGTCCTTTGTTTTTGCTTTTTATTCTAAACTCATGTTTATTTTTGTCTTGCACTTAAAATTACATTCCAAACTCTCTGTCTGCTTGTGGGAATGATAGAAGCACTTTTGGATGGAAATGCAGATTGGATCTTGTGATTTTCATTTCTAAAACTAGTTTGTATTATTAAATCTAGTTTGCTTGGAATTTATTAAATTTTTTTTTTAATAGTTAATAAAATGTGAATGAAACTGGTAATTCTAAATGGTTAGGGATTCCTTATCTGTCATTGAACAGTGAATAAATAATTTGTGTTTAACAGGAGAGCAACATGCCACTCGATGATTTGCTGGTACTCTATGGATATGATCCTCCTGTTCCGGTGTTAGAAAATGAAAATCCAGGGAGTTCTCCAAGTGAACTTGCTGATGAGTTACCTGACATGACTCTTGATAAGGCAAGCTTTATAATTTCCATATCTTTTTTGCAATGTATATATGTATGCTTGAAGAATGTTATTTAATGTGTACACTCGATTTTGTCCAATATATTTTCTTATTTGGATTTAACAGGAGGAGATAGCAAAAGACTTACTTTCAGGTGATGATGAAGAAACGCAGTCTTCTGCTGATGACTTGACTCCATCTGTAACTTCTCATGAAACAACTGATTTATTTCCCCGACATTTAAGATGTAAGTTATGGGTTAAAAACAAAAGTATCTTATCAAAAACTTTCGGTCTCCAGTTATATCCACAGGTTGTACAATTAGCAACTTAAAAGAGCATGCAGCTGACTAACATGTTATTAGATCAGTGCATCACAAATAGTTCAATACTTGCAGCTCATCTTTGTTTCAAAACCAGCATGTGTATATTAGCAGATATGTTTTTGGATCATGTAACTGTACTTGATCTATGCTCATTCAGCACCATTACTGTCATTTGTAAGTGGGATTAGTGACAGGTCATCTTGTACATTATAATAGAAAATAATGCTTAAGTATTTTTCAACATTTTTATTGGAGGTAAAAATTCTGTGTTGGGAAAGGACATTTTTTTTGTGTGTTTTATGCTCTGGATTTTACTATTAACTGGACAGAGCTTCCAAAATCATCTGATCCTTAACTCATAACCTTGGCTGTGTACTCCATACTTACTGGATTCGTATTTCATAATGCAGTTTTCCTGAAGGCCTCTCTCATAGCATTTGGTGAATGAGTATGCTTACTGTGATATGTGGTTAGATTGTACAAGATCCATCACTACAATAAATATATCTGTTGACAAGGCATCTATCTTCTTGTTTGGGTATCACACATGAAGTTCACAGGAAAGTATTCCAACCCAGATGTCAGTTTCTTGTACGTGAAAGTATTTTTTTTTAAAGCTGCAGTGTTTATTGAAGTATGTACTACAATCTTGTTTTAGCTATAAATGTGAAAACCAAGAACAGTGTTGTACAGTTCCTTGACATAATGGGCTATAATTGAGATACTTTTTTAAAGAGTGCAGTGAAGTATTTTATATGAAAGTACTTTGAAATTCATCTTTTTCTAAACACACTTTGCCTAATTACAGACATATTTTGTACCTCAAAGTGATTTTGTTAAATTTCATAAGCCTAGGGATAGTAACTATGTTTTTAAAAAAAATACATTTGGAGATCTAGCCTTTTCCATATTCAGCTGAACTGTTGATGGATATGTGGGACCATGTACAAATATTGTCATTTCAGTGACTATTACAAAGACCATTATTGTTTCAGTTGTGTATATATTTACCTGATGTTGGGAATTTTGTCCCCAGGAATGAATTGTAGGTTTATCATGTGGAAAAGCAAACAATTATTTGCGTGGCTTTATAGTTATTGCCAAGCCCAAGATGGTGTCAACGCAGGGAAATCTTTACTTTCAGCAATCATTTTAAACAAAATGATTACTTGCATGTTTCTTGGCAAAAAGTATGATAATGGGCATACTGATCATCATTCTCTCGGAGTAAGTTAATTTTTAAAGAGTAATAGCATTTTTCTAACACAATTTCCTTTCTTCATTCATTTTAGAGACTCTTCCCTTGTCTCATGTATTGTAACATTTCCCCTTTGCAGCATGTAAATGCTTGGCACTATTTTCTCACTTGGTTGAGTTCTGTGTTCTCTTGTTTTCCAGCTTGGATTATTGATCTTCAAGCAAGTTGTCTGCTGGTTTTAAACATTACACAAAATGTATTGACGGCTTCGTTGTGGCAGATGGCCACTTCAGTTTGTTGAAATTATGCTTGAAGCACAACCTGGCATTGTGCGCTATATGCTTGGAAGTCTCCTCCTGTACCAGACGGGAGAGTCTGCAAATCTCCAAGAAAAGCATCCATTGCAGGAGTGAGGTCTGGGAGCCAGGTAAGTTGGCCCCCACCATAAGCCTGCTCCACAGGTGCCAAGAAATATGGTTCCTCCTAAGGTTACCACTCCTGCTGTGGCTCAACTTATTGGCGCTGCTTTGTATGAGGAGTCAATCCAATGTAGTGCCAAGCAAACTTGATGCCAGGATGTCACTTCTTTTACTCTTGCACCATTCTATTTCCACCAAACCTTTCCCCACACCACCCCTTTCCATTGCCACTATTTCTGCTTTCTCCCTTCTCCCTCAAACTTGCCACAACATCTTTTCTTTTGAAGGAAAGATGTAGGAAACTCCTTCTGGAATGTGTAGCAGTTGGTCAGGCATCATTCATTATTTGCGCTGACCTGTTTGAGAACACAAACTGCTGTTGACAAATTCTCCAGAGATGGCAAGAATTTTCCTTTATAAACAACAGGAAATGCGGATATTTGATTGTGTTGCTGTCCAAAAAAAAGTAATTGGTTCTTCATTTTATTCTGCTAAGATGAGGTCCAGAGACCCAAACAATACAGATTCCTGTTCTTATCCAAGGATTACTTCATTTGAAGATGAATCAGATGATATTTGGAAGAGTTGCATCCATATTTGGGCACTACCTAAATCAGCCTTAACGTCTTTTGTCCTTAACATTATCCAAGTTAGTCCATTTCAACTCGTGGCATGAGAGTGGGTGAAGAATTTTTAGCTGGTACTTTCACATTTTATTCTTCTTGCATTCTCCTTAATCTTTATCTTTG
The DNA here is from genome assembly GCF_963921235.1 of Mobula hypostoma. Lineage (NCBI taxonomy): Eukaryota > Metazoa > Chordata > Chondrichthyes > Myliobatiformes > Myliobatidae > Mobula > Mobula hypostoma. The sequence continues at coordinate 44,204,503 of NC_086099.1, read as the reverse complement.
AAGGCATCTGTGACAGTATTATCACTATTACTACACTGTGTTTGTACTTGCTCAGCTGCTGATGGAGTCAAGAAAAAACCTTTTCTCCATGATGAAAAGGTTGTTGAATACATCTTTGTACCCGATGCTATTTCTACATCTGTCCTTTGTGGGCTCTTTTGAAATTTGGCTGATGTTTTGTTTCAATGTGACTGATTACCCACAGGAAGCCTCTGAGATTTTGCATTCAAAGAAATGATATTAAAGTGCAATGTTCATTTTAGTCTTGCGACACCATCTAAGGTGACAGCTTCTCTGTGACCCATCAACACTAAGATCTATCTACATTTGAATTATTGACTTGTCAGGACTGCTTATCACACCAGAGCATAAACCCCAGTCCAGAAACCCTTGTCTTCAGAACTCTGGGGTTTCTCATGACTTGGAACCAAGGTCATAAACATGGCACTGTTTGAATTCAAGAAATGTTGTATGCATGTGGTTTTATTACAGAGCAAAGGGGATCTTTGAGCTACTCATCTTTCTACCTTGAACTATTTGTGATCAATTGGAGTTGTAGGTATTCCCCTCCTCCAAACAGAAAAACGCTGGAAAGAGAAAGAAATAAGTAAGGCAACATCTTTGGAAAGAAAATTAGTTTAACTTGCTGTTAACTCCGTGCTCAGAAAAGCCTTCTCCAGCTATACTCCACCATTGTAAATTCCCATTTTCTGTACCAAGTTTTATAGCAGATACTGTCTTTTCCTTAAGTGTGTGGGATGTCAGCTTTGTTTTCTGGATGTGTTCAACATTTTTAATATTGGTCCATTGCAGTTTCTTTTTTGAGATTGCTGTATTTAAGATATTCTCTACTCATCTCTGGACCAATTTCAGGATTCTTCATTTGGAAATATAACCAGACGCTGTCTTGCATTTTGAGGTCAAATTGTGTCTTGTATTGTAGTTCTTCTTTTGGCCTCCAGTTCCAACCTCTTGGCCTATTAATTGTTGCATTCTTGACAAATAAGAATATCTGTATATATGGTGCATGATTCCGTGGCATTTCAAAGATTGCTTTTTCTTGCACCTATTCATGAAGACTTATTTCTAGAGTGTTGGCAGTTTTTGAGTACTGATCACGTGTGTATTCCAATCCATTTTATTGATGGTGACATTCGGTCAGTTGAGCCAACTGTAATTTTATTTAATTGTTCAAGAACTGAAATGGTTACTGCCTTGGTTTTCAAATGGAAAGTGGTCATTTGATACCTGTTGATTTGTGTTAACACTCGACAAACCAATTTATTTCAGATTTTTGCACGTTTAAAAGATAGTTTGATTGATATCCACTTTATTTTGTAAATTCTAATTTGTTCAAGTTTTTCTTTCTCATTGAATATTATATCAAAAATAATTTATTGTATTCTTTTTGGAACCTGGCTTTGAATAAAGCACTCCAACTAATTTACTCAAGAAAAATAAGACCTCAGTAAATTTCATACTATTTCTTGCTGATTTTGAAATATGAACAATAATGGCAACTGTTATTCTTTCAATTCACTAACTGATGAGAGCAGTTCGTGTTCAGTTGTAGAAGACCTTGCTTTTTAATGTTCTTCAGTACTGTATATTTAATACATTGGATGTATATAGTTATATTTTTGTTTTCAAATTAAGATAGCAAAGAGCATTTGACTTCTCTTTCTTGCCCACAATACTGTTTCTTCAAGCAGTCTTTGTCACCAAAATTTGTATCTTAACATTGTGCTTGTCCAGACAAGTATGAAAGACATCCAATTTATAAGTCTGACCCGATGCATAAAAATGCAGAATTAGCATTTACAAATCTCATTTCAGTCCCTATAGCTTCTCTAGCTACTTTACTCCATCATTTGAGCTAAGCTTTATTCTTTACTAATTGTTAGTGCTGACATCTGTTTAATAAGTTGTGTAAGGAACACTCACAATGCACTGGAGGAACTCAGCAGGTCAGTCAGCATCAGTTGAAAAGATTAGTCGACGTTTCGGGCCGAAACCCTTCGTCAGGCCTGAAGGAAGAACTTTGGGGAGGGTTTGAAGAATGCTGGTAGTTGAAAAAAACAGTAATTTTAAAGATGAAGGGGTGGGGAAGGGGAAGCAGGGAGGTGATTGGCAGGAGAACAATGCGAAGTAGTAGAAGGAGGCGGAACTATGAGGGAGGTGATGTGAAATAGGGATAGAGGAAGAGAGGGGAGGGAATTACCGGAAGTTGGAGAAATCTATGTTCATACCAAAGGTATATGAGGTTTTGCTCCTCCAACCTGAGTTTAGCCTCATCATGGCAGTAGAGGAGGCCATGTATGGACATATCTGAATGGGAAGCAGAGTTGAAGTGGGTGGCTACCAGGGGATCCTGTCTGTTGTGGCGGCTGGAGCGGAGGTGCTCGATGAAGCGGTCCCCCAATCTGCGTCGGGTTTCACCGATGTAGAGGAGGTCGCACCGGGAGCACCGATGCAATAGATGACCCCAACAGATTCGCAAGTGAAGTGTTGCCTCACCTGGAAGGACTGTTTGGGGCCCTGAATAGTGGCAACAGAGGAGGTGTAGGGACAGGTGTAGCACTAGGCTTACAGGGATAAGTGCCGGGTGGGAGGTCCGTGGGGATGGACGTGCGGATAAGTGAGTCGCGTAGGGATCGATCCCTGCGGAAAGCGGAGAGGGGTGGAGAGGGATATGTGCTTAGTGGTGGGGTCCTGTTGAAGGTGGCGGAAGTTGTGGAGGATAATGTGCTGGATCCGGAGGCTGGTGGGGTGGTAGGTGAGGACAAGGGGAACTCTGTCCCTGTTGTGGTGGCGGGAGGATGGGGTGAGGGCCGAAGTGCGGGAAATGGAGGAGATGCGGGTGAGGGCATCATTGATGACGGCAGAAGGGAAACCACAATCCTTAAAGAAAGAGGACATTTGAGATGTCCTGGAACGGAAAGCCTCATCCTGGGAGCAGATGCAGCGGAGGCAGAGGAATTGGGAATAGGGAATGGCATTTTTGCATGTGGCGGGATGGGAAGACGGTATGAACGTAGAATTCTCCAACTTCCGGTAATTCCCTCCCCTCCCTTCCTCTATCCCTATTTCACATCACCTCCCTCATAGTTCCGCCTCCTTCTACTACTTCGCATTGTTCTCCTGCCAATCGCCTCCCTGCTTCCCCTTCCCCACCCCTTTATCTTTAAAATTACTGTTTTTTTCAACTACCAGCATTCTTCAAACCCTCCCCAAAGCTCTTCCTTCAGTCCTGACGAAGGGTATCGGCCCGAAACGTCGACTAATCTTTTCAACTGATGCTGACTGACCTGCTGAATTCCTCCAGTGCATTGTGAGTGTTCATTTGACAACAGCATCTGCAGATTATTTTGTGTTTAATAAATTGTGTATCCATTTAGGTGAACATCCCATCGGTTAGCTGTTTTTAAATGTAATTACACCACTTGTCCTTTTTATACATTAACTGCATCAATTAATGTTAATTCTACTGATAGAAAAAGTTGATTTGCTAAAGAACTGTTGGTAAGTTTTTCTTTCATTTTGTCTTTATCGAGTCAGCGAATCTGTTTCAACAAAATTGTGTTGGTACATTACATATTTAACTGGTTAATCAGAGATTGGCGAAGAAGAGAAGCAGCTACTGGAGTACTTTTTGGTGCTCAGACAAAAAAAATTGGACCTGTGTAGTTTCTGATTTTCTTTGTGCTTTGCAACTCCCAAAAAAATAGACAATTCTTCTGGTTGCTTTTGTTGAACTTTAATGCTGTTATCACAGAATAGTAGTAAGTAGAATTTTTAGCCATGTAGTTGACCAAGTAATATCTAAGGGGTAAAATTTTCTCCTAGGGGCAGTGATGTCCTCAATTTCATGGGAGGGATGTGAGAAGGTGAAATAAATATCCAATTCAGAGGCTATTAGGCATGAGAATTTTAAGCAACATCTTAACCCCAGCATTTGTGTACTTGATGACTTAATAATGTTTTGATATCTAATCAGTAATTTGAGGGAAAACTTTGTAATTGTTTTATTTAACCCTTGGGCCAATACTTTTAACTGAATTTTCAATGTTTTTAGTGTGATTAATAAAATCTTCGATCTTCAGGAATATGCTGAATATCTATGGAAATTTAGATCATTGCCTTTTGTAGGGCAGTATCTGAGAGCTTTATGTTGAGTTAATGTAGAAATTTACATCAGTCCCTAAGATTTCCTTTGACATATGTCGCTGCCTTTTGGTCAAGCCGAATCAATTTCACATGATAGGTTATTTAAAATCTTAAAACCTTACAAGGATGTTTACCATTATAAGAACACTGATGTAAACAGCATATGCAAGTTATCAAATTTTTATTGTACACTTTCACTGAGTGGACTTGAAAGTGTAATTGTGATAACTTTTCTTTTTTAAATCTTTTTATTGAGTAAGTATACAAAAAAGGTAAGCCATATAAACATTAATACAATGTTAAAGTATAATAAAATTCCAAAAGATAACAATACCAAAAAGAAAATACTACAAACAATGTAATTTAAGCATAAGAAACCAAGATAACATAATAGTATACTAGATTTTATATATATCAATGGAAAAAAAAAGAAAAAAAAACCCCCAAAAAAAAACCCACCGTGCAACTAACTAAAAGCAAAGCAAAGCAATGGGCTAACTTGAAACCAAACAGAGTTAAACTTAAAATCACGTCCTCAATCCCGACCTCCATTAAAACAGTGAAAAAAAAACAAGAAGGGTAAATATTACATTAAATGAAAATATCGAATAAAAGGTCCCCAAATCTGTTCAAATTTAAATGAAGAATCATAAAGGTTACTTCTAATTTTCTCCAGATTCAAACATAAAATCGTCTGAGAAAACCAAAAAAAGGTAGTTGGAGCATTAAGCTCTTTCCAATGTTGTAAAATACATCTTTTCGCTATTAAAGTAAGAAATGCAATCATTCTACGGGCTGAAGGGGAAAGATTACTAGAAATTTTAGGTAGTCCAAAGATAGCAGTAATAGGGTGAGGAGAGATATCTATATTTAATACCTTAGAAATAATATTGAAAATATCTCTCCAAAAAGTTTCCAAAGTAGGGCAAGACCAAAACATATGAGTTAAAGAGGCTATCTGCCCCGAACATCTATCACAGAAAGGATTAATATGCGAGTAAAAACGCGCTAACTTATCTTTGGACATATGTGCTCTATGAACCACTTTAAATTGAATTAGGGAATGTTTAGCACAAATAGAGGAAGTATTAACTAATTGTAAAATCTGCCCCCAATCATCCACAGAAATGGTAAGCCCCAATTCCTGTTCCCAATCTACCCTAATCTTATCAAATGGAGCTTTCCTAAGTTTCATAATAATATTATAAATCATAGCCGATGCACCTTTCTGACATGGATTAAGGTTAATTATCGAATCTAAAATATATATAGGAGGAAGCATTGGAAAGGAAGAAAGTATAGTACTTAGGAAATTTCTAACTTGTAAATATCTAAAAAAATGTATTCTTGATAAGTTATATTTATTAGATAATTGTTCAAAAGACATAAGGGAACCATCTAAAAATAAATCCAAAAACCGTAAAATACCCTTAGTCTTCCAAGTTTGAAAAGCGCGATCCGTAAAAGAGGGAGGAAAAAATATGTTACCTAAAATAGGAATCGCTAACCCGAATTGATTAAGATCAAAAAATTTTCTGAATTGAAACCAAATGCGCAAAGCATATTTAACGATCGGGTTAGAGACCTGCTTAAGGCGTTTCGAATCAAAAGGAAGAGAGGAACCTAAAATAGAACCAAGTGTATAACCCTGAACAGATTGTAATTCCAATGCTACCCATTTAGGAATAGATAGTATGTCCCGGTCAAGTAACCAAAATTTCATATGTCGAATATTAATAGCCCAATAATAAAATCTAAAGTTAGGTAATGCTAAACCTCCATCTCTCTTAGCTTTCTGTAAATGTATTTTACCCAGTCTCGGATTCTTATTCTGCCAAATAAATGAAGAAATTTTAGAGTCAACTTTATCAAAAAAAGATTTAGGTGATAACTTTTCATATGTTGTTTTCACTGTACACATGATCATTTATAGCAACAGTATTTTTGACTTAAGATTTGAAACCAAGATGCATGCACTCTGCTCTCTCGAATAACACTTGACACAAAACCTTTTTGTTATGAGGGCATATTTCTTTTAAGATATGGAGGGTGTAATGCATGGCATTAAAACATATTCAGAGCATGAATTCTGAATATTGTGGAAAATCTGTAATCGAGAAGGAAAACTGATGTTCTTGGTTAAGAATGACATTTCTCATTAGAAGCACAAAACAAATTTTTAGCCTTTATGTGACATTTGTTTTTGCCTTTTACAGCAAGCACTGTCTTTGATGGTGATAAAGAATCTGAAGATGAAGAAGGACAGGATGATTGTGTTCCTTCTGAAGATTTGAAAAAGGTAATTGAAGCTTAATGTAGAATATTTAAATTTTCCACTTTGAATTTATGTTCTTCAGAATATTTTGTTTGTCCCTTTGATTTTTGAAGGCAAGTTAAAATGGCAGAATTATCTATCCCAATACCCACAGGAAAGCTCGAGCTGCGTTTCTAACTCTGCATAAAAGTTCCTCAGGATTATTAAGTTCTCAAGAAGTTGACCCAGATTGCCTCAGTGTGAAATTAATCCAGATTTGAAACTCTATTGATACATTTGTGATCCATTAAATAGTGCCTTATGAAAGGATAACAATTAATAGAACAAAACGTGTAGTTACTGTTGCTATTTTAAAAGTGTTTTAAAAATAGTGGGTTCCAGTTAATTGGTTAATCGGGGCAGCCACTAATTTGGGACAATTCTTCAAGAACAAAAAATAATGGATAGAAGTGGCCAGGATTTCTTTCGTTTATTTGGGACACTGGGTTGCTTAATTGGGGTAGGAGACTGTTCAAAAAGTAGTTATTTTGGTCACTGATAGTTGGCGAGAAATAAGTAGCAAGACAATTCTGAGTTGTTCTGCTCACTGCGGTTTCAAGCATTCAGGCTTGGAGATGCTAGAAATGGCCAGGAGTGAAAATGAGACAACTTTACTACTTCAACAATTTGGGAACGACTAAGAATTTCAAGTTATCACTGTTATCTTGAATACAGTGAAAATGAAGATTTGGAGAATGCAGTCGTTGATAGCGTTATATGAAGGCGGTCCATTATCTGCACTAGGTGTCTGTATTGATTTTGTTCAGTCAATCAAAAGAACACTGGATGAATTCCTCAGGCAAAACTATAAGGAACTACAGTTTTATAGTAGTGTAGTTGTATTGTTAGTGTTCTAATATGTTCTGCATTTCATTTAAATACATAATTTGTTAATCAGTTAAATGGTAATTTGTTTTCAATCCACTTAAAAATATTTCCATGAAACTTCGGCTAATTGGGGCAGCCACTTAATTGAGTCAAAATGTACTGGTCCTGATGCCAGAATCCACTGTATATATTGGAGAATTTGTGTTAGAGCAGATTTGTTAGTCAGTCTTCTATAATTTGGAGAGCCCCTAGAAATAAATGTAATTTATTTTTCCCAAAGATTTCTGTACCATTTCTGAATCCTTTTCCACTCACCAAAATTTAAAGTTGAAGAATACATGCAGTTTCCCTATTGATGTAGAAGTAATAACTCAGAAGTTTGTTTGATTTCTTCTTGCTCCTCTTCTAAAGGCGATAATACATATTCAGACAAAGTACCTTGGCAGCTGATGGTCATTTTACATCTTTTTCCAAGTTGTATAGATTAATAGCTGCTTGACTAGTATTTTTGAATCATGGTTAAGTTATCTGATTTGTTTTGACCTCACTTCATAATTCATTGAGGAGATACAATTAAATGATAAGTAAGAGTGGAAATAGTGGCTCATGTTTTTTTTTCCTCACTGGTCTTCATCAGTGTATTCCACTCTACAATTTCAACTTCTGTTTTAGTGAGACTTGACTCATGCTGTGTAATTATTTTGTTCAAGTCAAGAAAGAGAGTTAATTTTCTCAAGGGGGCTGAATTTAATTCATATAGCACCTGTTAAGTCATCAGGGCATCTAATAAGTTGCTTTGATCTTATACCGGCTTTGAATTTAATCTGATTTTAAGATTTACTTCAGGGTAGAAATATAATTCCTTAATGGATTGAGTGAGTTTTGTGGGTTACTGGAAATTTGGGTAGAATGGTGGAGGGTAGTTGACTTTGTGAAGTCAGATTCTGGTAGGACATGGAATAAATGGCAGGTCCTTGGGAGCATGAATGTATAGAGAGACTTTAGGGTGGAAATCCATAGCTGTCTGGGAAAACTTGACCACGTGTGTGATAGGAGAGTGAAAAAGGCATTTGGTATACTTTCTTTCAAAGGCGGAGGCATTGACTATAAGAGTTGGGACATCACATTTCAGCTGTAGAAAACATTTGTTAAATGACACTAACAGTATGGTATATAGTTCTGGTTACCTCACGACAGGAAGGAGCAATAAAGAGAATGCAGAACGTGTTTACTAGGACGTTGTGAGCAATAGAGGGCTGTAGTTATAAGGAGAGATTGGATATGTCAGGTTTATTCTCACTGAGTGAGTAGTGACCTTATAGAAGTTTATAAAATTATGAGGGGAATAGGTTGTTATTTCCCAGGATAGGGGAATCTAAAACAAGAGAGCGCAGTTTAAGGTGAAAGTGGAGAAATTTAAAGGCGATCTGAGGGTTAAATGTTTCACGCAGAGGGGGGTGAATATCTGGAATGAACTGTCAGAGGAGCTAACAGAGGCATGTACAGTTATAGCATTTACAACCAGATTTGGCCAATACTTGGACAGGGAGGGAGGGATATGGGCATAATGTGGCCAAATGAAATTAACTCCGACAGACATGACAGTTGACATGAATGTGCTCTTTCTGATGGAAAATAATTGTGTTTAAACTTAGCTTCGTGTAATGTTCAAGATTTATACTCCCCAGATTTAAGATTTCTTCAGTGTGGTTCAAGAAGATGGCTTACCATTAGGAGAAATAACAGATGGCAATTGTGTGCTAGTCTTGCTCATGATGTCCTGCGCTCTGAATCAGTTTAAAAAAATTACAGCAGAGGATAATATGTTGAATTAAAATTATTTATCATCAATGCAGAAGGTACCTGGTGTTTCAGTGTATCAATAAATAATATCAAATTAGAATCTCTTTAATTGCTTTGTTGCTTTCTGGAAAGTAAATATTTTAGCTGGATAATGATGACTGATTATGGATTCTCCTTGTTTAGGAAATAATGGTGGGTTCAGAGTACCAAGCTGAAATTCCATCAACGCTTTGTAAATATAAAGATGGAGATAAAGGTGAGGGATATCTTTTATGGATTATATATTATAAAATATTCAGGACTCATGACTTTTCTCCAGGTGATCCCTAATAAATCAGTACTTTTTTTCTATAATCACTATGATTTTGAATCCACGGAGCTGCATGAATTAAGTGCATTGGGATAATGTCAGCTTTGAGAATCTACAGATACAATTGTCAGGGTTGGTTTGGGTATTTTGAAAGAAAAGTCATAGTCACAGAGTACTACAACACAGAAACAGGGCTTTAGCCCACCTAGTCCATGCCTGCATAGACTTCCACCTAGTCCCATTCATACTTGCAGTAGACTACAGCCCTCCATACCTTGCCTACCCACATACCTATTCAAACTTCTCTTCAATGTTATAGTTGGACTTGTGTCTACAATGTATACTGGTGGTTCTTTCCATGTGCACCATCCTCTGGGTAAAGAAATTCACCTTTAGCTTCCCCTTAAATATTTCACCTTTTGCCCAAAATCAATAACCTCTAGCTGTAGTCTCATCCAGCCTGTGAGGGAAAAGCTATACTCCCATAATTTAGTATTCATTTATATTATCTCCCCTCATTTTCCTGTGCTTCAGTGAATTAACCTTTCCCTATAACTCAGGCCCTCAAATCTTGGCAACATCTTTGTAAATTTTCTCTGTATTCTTTGAGCTTCAATAATATCTTTCCTGTGACCAGAACTGTACTCAGTACTTCAGATTGGGCCTCAACAACGTCTGATACAACTTTAACATAATATTCCATGATCTAATTTATGAAAGCCAGTGTGCTAAAAGCTCTTTTTGTAACCCTGTCTACTTATGATGCCACTTTCACGGTATGATAGATCTGTATTTCCAGATCCCTTTGTTCTGTGACACAGCTCAGTGCCCTGTCATGTACTGTGTAAGTTTTAACGTAGTTTGTCTTTCCAAAGTGCAATACCTTACCCTTGACTACTTTAAATTCCTTCAGCCATTTTTCAGCCCGTTTCCCCCAGCTAGTTCAGATTACTTTGCAAACTTTGGTAGCCTTTCTTGCAGTCCACTACACTCCCACTCTTGGTGTCACCTACAGTTTTGCTGATCCTGTTCACCACTTTATCATATAAGTCGTTCATATAGATAGTAAACTACAATGGAAACAGCTTCAATCCTTGCGGCACGCAGCCACAAGCTTCCAGTCAGAGAGACGGCTGTCTACTACCACTCCTGGCTACACCCGCTAAGCCAATATTGAATCCAGTTCACTTGGATGAGATGGTGGCGCGCACAGATGTAGTGGCTTCTGCAGGACCAACCAAAGGTGATATTGTCTTTGTTAGAAGTATTTGTTATGATTGCAAGACCCTTCTGGACCCTAAGAACTTAGTACTGCAGAGCTAACCCATCAGCAAATGCTTGTTGGCAGTGAAACTAAAGGAGCTGAACTTGGTGCGGATCGTGCTGTTACCTGGATCAGAGAGGTGTCGGAGTGGGTGCACGAAGGAGTTGTATAGACCAACAGCGAGTGGTAGTCTTAGTTGTTTTTCTTGTGATCACTTGACCCTGATGGACACTGATAATCTGGAAGGCTGCACGTCCAATTCACTGGTTTATTGGTGAACGGCAGGGGAGCTGAAACAAGGACTAGGCCTCAAGCTGCAGTGTTGCCTGTTTGCCGCCACTCAGAAGAGAGGCATCAGAGCTAGTGCGCTGGCAGTATGGTGTGTCATTGCTACCCACCAATGTTCACTTGGCAGAAAACAAGATGCATCGTGTTCAACTGTGTACTGATGCAACATTCATAGACTCAGGGACTTGGACTATATTTTATGTGACTGTATTTTACTGCTATCTTATATGTGCTATGTATGCTTAGTACTGTATATGGTTGTGTTTTACACCTTGGTCCTGCTGTTTTGTTTGACTGCATTCATGGGTGTTCATGTATGGTTGAATAACAATTGAACCTGAATGGCAAGTGACCTAACCTCCTTAGAAAGACCTTTGACAAAATCCTCTTATGCAGAATTATGACAAAGACCTTGCTGAGGTCCATGTAGACCAGGGGTCCCCAACCCTTTTTTTGGACCGCAGACCGGTTTAATATTGACAATATTCTCACGGGCTGACCGGTTTTGGGAGGGGGGGGGTGGTGTTCAAGTAGGGTTGCCAACTTTCTCACTCCCAAATAAGGGACAAAAGTAGCAGTCAAATACAGGACACTCGTGTTTACCCCAAGAAAGACTACCATGACCATGAAGCCTTGCGCGGGCACCTATGTGCACATGAGTGTACGTGCCAATTTTTTTTTCTACAACTCGGTTTTGGCTTAATCTTCCCAATTCTGTTGTGAAACTACACTGTACATACATTATTTCTACTTTATATAGGCTGTGTCCTCATCATTTCATTCCTGCTTTTGCTAAATGTTCATATTATTTTAGGTTTTATGTGTTATTTGGTATGATTTGGTAGGTTATTTCAAGTTCAACAGTGCGTGACAGGGAATGAGGAAAGGTGCAACTGACTCATATTGTTTTATATCGCCAAATCATATTGTTTCCTCGTGGCCCAGTAGCACATGCTTTGTGGCCCGGTACCGGTCCACAGCCCGGTGGTTGGGGACTACTGATGTAGACAACATCCATCTGCTTTTCTTCATCAGCATTCTTGGTACCTTAAAAGCTCTTAAGATTTTTAGACATGACCTGCCATGCACAAAACCATGTTGGTTATTTCTAATCAAGCCCTATGTATCCAAATGTTTAAATGTCCTGTCTCTTATATACCTGCCAACAATTAACCCATAACTGACTGCAGGCTCACCTGCCTGTAATTTTCCATCTTGTTCTTAAACCCTTTCTTAAATAACAGAACAACATTAGCTATCCTCCAGTCCTTCGGCACCTTACCCGTGGTAAAAGACGTTTCAGATATCTCTGCCAGAGCCCCTGCAATTTCTGCACTAGCCTTTGACAAAATCTGAGGGGACACAAGGACCTGGGGATTTATCTACTGTATTTCACGTCAAGACAGCAAGTACCTCCTCTTTTGTAATCTCAGTACTGTCAAGATTGTTTAATGTCATTTTCCGTAAACAAATGTAAGGAAAATGAAATAATTGTTACTCCAGATCTGATGAAGTACATAAAACACAAAAGGAAAGAACACAGTCATAATACTAAAAAAACACACGCAAATATACAGTTGCAAGAAAAAGTTTGTGATCCCTTTGCAATTACTAGGTTTCTGCATTAATTATTCATAAAATGTTGTCTGATCTTCATCTAAGTCAATAATCGACAAATGCAATCTGTCTGAACTATAACACACAAACAATTGTACTTTTCATGTCTGTATGAACATTTCGTTTAATCTTTTACAGTCCAGGCTGGAAAAAGTATGTAGAACCTCTTTTTAGTAGCAATAACCTCCATCAAACATTTCCTGTAGCTGCTGATCAGACTTGCACAATGGTGAGGTGGAATTTTAGACCATTCCTTCATATAAAACTGTTTCAGTTCATCAATATTTCTGGGATATCTTGCATGAACAGCCTGCAGGTCATGCCACAGCATCTCAATTGGGTTAAGGTCTGGACTTGGCCTTTCCAAAACCCTGAGGGAGCAAAGCAGCCCCAAACCATGTTGCTCCTTCCACCATGCATCACTGCCTGGTATGGGAACTGTACCTCCCTTAACCTCAGGATCCCAGTGCATCTGTAGTTGTGAACTTCCCATGACTCAGGACATTTACAAGGACAGGTGTGTAAAAAGGGTCTATAGGATCATTGGGGACCCAAGTCATCCTGACACAATCTACTCCAGCTGCTACCATCTGGGAAGCAGTACCGCAGCATAAAAGCCAGGACCAACAGGCTTTGGGACAGCTTCTTCCACCAGGCTATCAGACTGATGAAATAATGTTGATTTGGGTGTACTCTGTATTACATTGACTGTTCTATTTATTATAAATTACTATGATTGCACATGGCACACTTAGATGGAGATATAACAAAGATTTTTACTCCTTATGTACGTGAAGGATGTAAGAAATGAAGTAAATTCAAAATTCAGTTGTGATGAGGTTTTGGTGTTGGTGTGCATTTCCCTTATTCCTCCAAACATAGTGGTGTGCACTTCTGCCAGAAAGTTCAACTTTTGTTTCATCTGTCCTCAGAACATTGCCCAGAAGTGTTGTGAAACATCTAGGTGGCCTTTTGCAAACTTGAGGCATGCAGGTGTATTTTTATGGAGAGCAGTGGTTTCCTCCATGGTGTCCTTCCATGAAGTTCATCCTTGTTCAATGTTTTTCTTATAGTAGACAAAAGAACAGAGACCTTAGCAAGTTCTAGAGATTTCTGCAGGTCTTTTGTTGTTATCACCTCCTTCAGCATTGTATGTTGTGCTCTTGGTGTGATCTTTGCAGGATGCTCACTCCTAGAGAGAGCAGCAACAGTACTGAATCTCCTCCATTTGGAGACAGTTTCTCTTTCTGTGGACTGATGAACACTCGGGTCTTTAAAAATGCTTTTGTACACTGTTCCGGCTTCGTGCATCTCTACAATCCTTCTTCTAAGGTCCTCTGAAAGTTATTCAAGGCATGGTGCACATAATCAGATCTTTCTAGAGAAGAGTAAGCTATGTCAATATCCTGACTTTGTCTTTTTATAGGGCAGGGCACCTCTACAACCCACACTCCATCTCATCTTGTGGATTGGAACACCTGACTCGAAATAGCTTTTATACAAGGCATTACCTCAGAGGTTCACATACATTTTTGAACCTGGACCGTGTTTGTTTAAATGGTGTGCTCAGTATTGACAAGAAAAAGTACAATTGTTTGTGTGTTATTAGGTTAGGCAAATTATGCTTGTCTATTATTGTGACTTAGATGAAGATCAGACCACATTTTATGAGTAATTAATGCAGAAAACCAGAAAATTGCAAAGGGTTCACAAACTTTTTCATGCAACTGTGAATACTTAAGATAGCTTAAATACAGTACGTTGATTTTATGTCCATTAAGTGACACTAGGCTATAGATAAGGTGACTGACAGGAAATAATAAGGTAGTGTTGGTGTTAGTGGGACTTACTATTCACTACTCTTTTGCTTCGGTTTAGTAGTCTCTTTGTCTGACTCCCAAATGAATATAGATACAAAACATCCATTTCTTTTGGCTCCATGCATAGATGACCACGCTGATATTCAAGAGGACCAATTTTGTCCCTTGCTATCCTTTTGCTCTTAATACACCCTTAGAAGCCCTAGGGGTTTTCTTTCACATTGTGTGTCAGAGCAACCTCATATCCTCTTTTTGCCCTTCTGAATTCTCTTTTTAGTGTTCTCTTGCATTTCTTATACTTCTCAAGCACTACATTTGATTCTGATTGCCTCTATCTGATATGCGCTTCCTTTTTCTTTGCCAGAGCCTCTGACTTGATAACCAGGGTTACCTCAACCTGTAAGCCTTGCCTTTATTCTAACAGAGGAACAGAATAGATTCTTACTCCTAATATTTCACTTTTTATGCCCTGTCACTTACTAAACATATCTTTGCTAGAAAGCAACCAATCCCATCCTTGTCTGCTAGATCTCTTCTAACGCCATCAAAATGGACCTTTATCAGATTAGAATTTTAACCTTGGGACTAGTCATATTCTTCTGCATAATTATCTTGAAACTAATGAAATTATGATTGCTTGATCCAAACTATACAACCACAAGTTATTTGTCACCTATCCTCTGTCACGCCCTAAGAGGAGATACAGTATCATGCTCTCTTTAGTTGGGGCTTCTACGCATTTGACAAACTCTCTCCCATTCAATCCTTTTACAGTATGGGTGTCCCAGCCAATATGTTAAAAGTTAAAATCACCAACTATCACAACCATATTTCCTGCAGCTATGTTATCTCTACAGATTTGCCTCTTTAAATGACTGGTAGGTCTATCATATCGTCCCATTCATGTGGTCATTTGTTTTTTATTTCTCAGTTCTACCCATATTGTCTCAGTAGACAAACTGTCCAGTGTGTTCTCTTGAGCAATGCTATTGTGATATTTTCCCTCATGAGTAATGCCATATACATGTGTTAGTTTTACATGGAAGAATAGATAAATTGGTTGTATTGACCGTGGTGTATTTAGACTTTGGTTTACACTGAAGAGGATACTAATCAGAATTTGACCATATGAAATTCGGGTAAATACAGATTGTAATGGTCTGGTTTCCATAGCTAAGGAAGGATAAGGTTGTGATAGACTTACTGTAACAAAGATTTGGCCGAATACTAGGTTCTTGAAGTGGCAGGTTACCTCGAGATGACTGGGTGTATATTTCCTACAGTTTAGAGCAGGGTTCCCCAATTAGTTTTCCACAAGGGCCAAAATGTCCAGGGTTTTTATTCATGGCGCCAGTAAGTTGTTTTATGGGCAGATGTTGTTGCTGCTATGACCATTATTATTATTATTAGTAGTAGTAGTAGTGGTGGTAGTAATAATAATTTAGGCCTGGGATTCTCAAAGCCCATGTTGTAGGTCACACAAGAAAACAAAATGCAGTCTTGAAACAAAATAAGTCCAAAACCAACTATTTAATTATGACTCTAGCTATCACAAGTGTCAGCTGTCCCATTGAGAACTCATCTGGGAATGAACACGCACACACACATACCCCCCCCCCGTTTCTGTTCTTTCATTTAATCTATTTGTTCTTTTTAATTAAGCTATGTAGCATATGAAGTGTAGCTGTAAATGAAATTATCTGTATTGTTGTAATATTATTATATCACAATAAGATTGACAAATGGACAAAAATAAATTGATTCACTCACCAATCAGTGAGGGAAATGACAGCGACAGGATAAGGCAATCCTTCTGATGTTGGGCCTGTATTCTGTTGTGGCAATCCTGAGGCACTGGCCAAGATGTGCATTGGAGAGTCTGTTTCTGTCCTGGTTCTTGATAGAGTGCTTTGAAGAAAACGATGACTCACATATGTACGTGGAGGGGAACAGTGTGAGTAGGAGCATTGCAATAGCTCTCGAGTTTTTGAATTGAGCTTGGGGAACCACGTTGATCCAAGAGTCACTCACCCCAATGTCCTTGTGTTGTGCTTTGAGCAACTCAGATGTTCCCGTTTCCAAGACCTCCATCTGAAGAGATGCCTCATCTATGGAAGGCACCAGCCTTTTGGCCTCTGCAATCCGCTGGCCGACAGCCAAAACGGAGAACGGCTATCTCAGGAAGAGGAGGATGTCACCTGAGAGTTTAGGGGAGCTTTCAAATCATTCCCTGAAGTTTTCTGCCAGGCTCATCACGAAATCCTTCATCACTGGATCCTCCCGCATTTCGTTCTTCTCGCAATGCTCCCGCAGACGTGGAAAGTGGAACTTTCTCCCATGAATGTCTCGCTCCAAAAAGTTCAGCTTTGACTGGAAAGCTTAATCGCCTCGTACATGTCCGCAACAGTGTGGTTGTTGCCTTGTAATTGCAGATTAAGTTGATTTAGATGAGACATGATGTCACACAAAAAAAGAACGTGCTATCACCTTGTTGTCGCTTAAAAAACCTCTTAAATCCTTGGGCTTTTTGGCTCTGGAGGCTGGATAAAAATGACACAAGCTCATCGCGCAGGTCGCACACCCTCTCCAACACAGGGCCTTTGCTCAGCCAGCGAACATCATTATGCAGCAAAAGATCTTTGTGTTCCGCTGACATTTCCTCCAGCAATACTCTGAAAAGGTGATGTTGCAGACTAGAACTCTCATGAACCAAATTTACCAATCTCGTCACAGTATCCATGGTCTCTTTCATTTCCCTGCACAGTTTAGCACACAACACTGATTTGTGAATAATGCAATGAAATGCCAAGAGTCAGACGAAGGGTCTCGGCCTGAAACGTCGACTATACCTCTTCCTAGAGATGCTGCCTGGCCTGCTGCGTTCACCAGCAACTTTTATGTGTGTTGCTTGAAATTCTAGCATCTGCAGATTTCCTCGTGAAATGCAAAGAGTGCTGGGTTAACTGCAGCAAACCTGCTTACCAAGTCCTTGTGTTGTCCCAGCATCGACAGAGCCCCATCAGTGACAACGGACACCATTTTGCTCACATCTAAGCCATTCTTCTTAAAGAAATGTGTTAATTCATTAAAAATTATTTCCCCACTTGTGCGCCCAGGCAAAGGAAGCAAAGTAGCTCTTCCCAAAAGGTCTTCCCATCAAAAAATCTTGCAAACGCAGATAGCTCTTCTGTATTGGTTTGGTCACAGGACAAGTCTATGGCTAGTGATATGGCTTCTGCTTTCTCCAAATCGGTGAGTAGATTGGAAAAACACTCCTCTGCTAAAACTTCTACTCTTGTTGCCGTGTTAGCCGACAATGGCACAGTCTTTAATAGCTCCACAACCGTTTTCTTGGTTTTCTCATCATGATTTAAAACTTCGCCAACCATATCAATTGCACACGTTTTAATCAACTCGGCATCACGCGCTCTACGGGGGTGAAGGTCAAGTGTACAGTGTGGGATGAGGTTAAAATAAATTAGAGCAGCGCGTGCTTTATTTACATGTTATGGCAGGTGCATTCACGTAAATGCCAGTGGGTCGGCGCGGTCCAGACCTGGCCCGCAGTCCACCTATTCGGGTCCTCTGGTTTAGAGGAATGAGCGATGATCACTTTGAAACAAGCAAAAGTCTCATTCAGCATGCCGGGATATATGCCTGGATGATGTGCCCTTATTAGGATGTTTAGAATCAGTATTTGTTATCTAAATTTGGTCATTCAGGATGGAAATGAAAAGAATTTTGTTATTTCAAAGAAAACTAGAAGATATTTACAGTCATCCAACTGAATTGCTGAACATTGGAGACGGAGTGCAATAGATTTATGTTCATATGGGAATCAAAGTATAAAGAGGTAGTGCAGGAAATTGATGCCAAGGTAAAAGATCGACCATGATCTAATTAAACAGTAAAACAGATGGCTGTTATTTTTAATGTTTCCAAAGCAAGGGCCTTCCTAATTTCTCCAGAGTTCAGTGTCCACTCCGCCCACTTTCACCGTGACCACCACTTTTAGTTTGGCTTTGTCAATTTTTGTTGCAGACTGTCAGGTTCAGAAGATTTGTTGGCTTTCTGGTCCCTTTATTACTTCACAGACTTACTAATTATTTTTAACTTCCTCATTTATTGGGCCATTGATGCACTGCTATGTATGGAAGTAAAAGCATAAAATATTCGGTTTAATAGCCCAGATTTAACTTGCTCTATTTCACAATTTCTCCTAAGTAAATCTCTACCCAAATTTAACTTCATTAAAACTCAAAGAAATCTGTTTGTTATGTTTTTGCCAGTTCATTCGCATGGCCAGTTTTACCTTTCTCATCAGTTTTCTCATCATTGCGTTGTGTAGATTTTAAAAATCTGCACAAACCTCGGGCAAATTGCTCAACTTACAGTAGTGTGAGCTCAGTCTTTTAATTTATTATTCAATTTTCTTAGCTCTGGGCAAAACATTTTTCCAGTGGATTTTTTTCCAGATATCTCTGTGTATGTAACACCTTGTGACTTAATCTGTGTAATCGGTTTTAAGTTTGATTATATTTGGATGTCATTGTGAAACAATGTGAAATTAAGAGATTCATGATCAATTCTCTTTTTAATTTCAGAAGATCTAAGCTATTTCTTCAAATTTAAAAACTGCTGTCACTAATGTTTTTTGTTGTTCCTTATTTTTGCATGTAGTTGATTCTATTTTCTGATTGTCGGAGCCTAGAGAAGTCTTGACAATTGTGGTTATGCCATCCCTACTTTTTCGTTCCACAGTTGTTCAAAAAGCCACTTGATTTGCCTTATTCAACTTCAAAACTTGTCCTTTTGAAATCATAATTATCTGTTATTTCTGTTTGTCTTGTTATGGATGCACCTTACAATGACTGAAACTGCCTTTAATCTTGAGCTTTTAGCATTTTTCTGTGTTTGATCATTTTTTGTTGGTGCATTGCAATAGTAAAAGTCTCAGTCCATTCTAGACACAATCTGTTTAACTTTCCTTGTCAGTACACTGCTCTGTAACCTTATGATTACTTCTGTTCTACATGTCCTTGGTCTTTCACAGCATAACTCCATTCTTAGTTCTGCCAATGTCATTTCCCATTCTGGAACTCTGTAGATATTCTTAATCCTTGCATCATATGGGTGATGCATAGCCTTTAAATACTTTTGATAGTTGTTGATTACAATTTCTTTCCCATTAACTCTCCTTCAGCATTTCCTTCTCTGCTCTCTTGAAAAACCTTTTGAAGATGAGGATATCATATGTGTTTTTTTCATTTGTCATGAAAAAAGAAAATATTTCTTGCTTGCTGGTAAAGTTATTAGATGAAGTTCCTGCAACGCTGCATTCTCATTCTCATTTTTGAATGAAATGCAGTCATATATTCTCCCTCCCCATCTTTGACCACTGATCAGATTTCCATATTGTTACACATTTGTACTTAATGAAGCAACTGTGATTGCTTCTGGGATCAAGTGCAATTATAACTATTCCCTTTTCTGATCTGTCCCAATGTTCAAAGCTCCAACTCAGTTCACTGTTGATGTAGTTGTTTGAAACCTCGCTGGTCTCAACTTAAACAGTTATAATACATAATCTGGTCTGCCATCTGTAACAAATCTTTTGTTTCTGGGATTTCAGTTATTTATTTTTAATGTTAGATTATCCACTAAAAATAAATAAATTATAGATGTATTAAGCCATTAGATTTTTGATATGTGTTTAGTCATGGAGTCATAGAATACTGCAGGCTCTTCAACCCACCCAGTCCAGACCGACCCAGTCCCATCTACCTCTACTTGGACCATACTCCTTCAAACCTCTTTCATCCAGCTTCTCAAGTATTACAATTAATCCTGCATCTACCACTCAGACCACGACCACGAGAGATAGGAGCAGAATTAGGCTATTCGGCGTGTCAAGTCTGCTCCACCATTTCATCATGACTGATGCATTTTCCTTCTCAATGCAATTTTCCTGCCTTCTCCCTGTAACCTTTCACACCCTGACTATTCAAAAACCTATCAACCTCACCTTAATTACCTGGCCATATGATCCTCCCTCGTTCTTCTGTATTCGAGCATAGGCCCAGAGCCATCGAAAGCTCCTTATACAATAACCATTTCATTCTCGGAATCATTTTTGTGAACCACCTCTGAATGCTCTCCAAATCAGCATATCCTTTCTTAGAAAGATTCTTCTTACATAAGAATCTGATTCTTGAAAGATCATTACCAATGGCTTCATAATCTCCCCGCTACCTCTTTCAGAACCCTGGGGTGTAGTTTATCTGGTCCAGGTGACTTATCTACCTTTTCAAGCACCTTTTCCCAGTAATAGCAATTGCACTCATTTCTGCTTCTTGACGCTCTCACACTTCCAGCATACTGTTAGTGTCTTCCATAGTAAAGGCAGATCATATTACTATCTCTCCTGTGGGTTTTTCCAGCGGTCCGATATCCACTCTCACCTTAATATTACTCTTCATATATCTGAAAAAAGCTTTTGTATCCTCTTTGATATTATTGGCTAGTTTGCCTTCATATTTCAACTTCTCCCTCCTTATGGCTTTTTTTTATTTGCCTTCTGTTGGTTTTTAAAAGTTTCCCAATCCTCTAACTTACCACTAATTTTTTCTCTGTTATATTCCCTCTCTGTGCCTTTTATGTTGGTTTTGATTTCCCTTGTCAGCCATGCTTGTGTCATCCTGCCTTTAGAATACTACTTCCTTGGGATCTATCTATCCTGCACCTTCCGTGTTTCTTTAGGAAAGTACAGCTATTGCTGTTCTGCAGTTGTCTCTGCTAGTGTCCTCTTCTAATCAACTTTGGCCTGCTACTCTCTCGTGCCTGTATGATTCCCTTTATTCTACTGTAATACTGATATATCCATTAGCTTCTCCCTCTCAAATTGCAGAGTGAATTCCATTATATTATGATCACTCTCCTTTACCTTAAGCTCCCTAATCAAATCCAGTTTATTACACAACACCCATTCCGGAATAGCTGAGTGGGCTGAACCACAAACTGCTCTAAAAAGCCAGTTCGCAGGCATTGTACAAGTACTGTCTCATGGGATCCAGCATCAACCTGATTTTCCCAATCTAATGAAGCTGCATATTGAAATCCCCCAGGACTATTGTAACATTGACCTTTTGACATTACTGCTGGCACAACTTCTACACTTAGTGCCATCAAAAAAAAACTGTACGCACTAAACACAGGTTGAAAATATGAATTGCCTGAAGTTTTTATATGAACTGGAGCAGTAGTTGGTGGAGGCAGTTCATCATGTCCTGCATGCTAATTTGGGTTGCATGAGATCCTCAAAGCTAAGATGCACTCCCTTTCAGTTCACACTGTGCAACCAGTCTAATTTCATCTGCTATTGCTTATTATCTGTTCACATTCCAATGAAGTGTCTTGGGGCATACTGCTATGTTAAAGGTGCTGTCTAGGTGGGAATTCTGTATTGAAAATACAATTCTTCCAACTTTTCATAGTGACATCAATGTTTTAAATATAGAATATAAATTCTTATCACTGGTACAATTATTTGAAAAACTGATTTCTTCATTTGCAGAATGAAGGACACATTCCTAGTTATGAGCATTCATTTCAGAATTTTGTATGAAAAAGAAGGTAGAAATTGCACTGAGAAACTGTTTTGGAATGTTGAATGTTTATCATCAAATTCTTTCACCTATGTATTGGTTTTTAATTGCATGATGTGTCTGGATATATTCATGCTTCATTCAGAATTAAATTTAGAGTAACATGTATTTTATTTCCAGTCTATGAAAATGAGGACCAGTTACTCTGGACTCCCTATTTGCTTCCTGAAAGTACAGTAAAGGAGTTCTTGCATGAAGTAGCTAAGAGATCTGCAGATGAGAAAGGTGTTGGTAGTATACCTGAAGAGACGCATGTAAGGGACAATGAACAGGTGAATATTTACTGAATGATATTTCATTAGAGATAATTTTCGTAGAATCTCCGAAAATATAATTCCAAGTGCATTAGAATAGTAACATTCCCAACTAAATGAAGGAGGTGAGTTAAACAAGAGAAACACTATTTGTCAGAAATTAGAATACTGTATGGAGCAGTTGATTATTATATGGCAATAA
This sequence comes from Mobula hypostoma, assembly GCF_963921235.1. Classification (NCBI taxonomy): domain Eukaryota; kingdom Metazoa; phylum Chordata; class Chondrichthyes; order Myliobatiformes; family Myliobatidae; genus Mobula; species Mobula hypostoma. Next base: position 44,181,972 of record NC_086099.1, on the reverse strand, counting down.
ACCAGCAATGACTAACTTTTAAAGAGTTAATATAATTTAATAAATACTTTAGAGCAAAATTCTCAACAGAAAGTGGTTAATTATGTCTACCAAGAGATGTTAAAGATAAAAGATTATGATGTTGCCAAAGAAACAATAAGCCTGACATTTGGGTAAGTCTCAGAATTCAGCAAGCAGACTGAAGGATTATTTATTTTTAAAAAGGCAAACTAGAGCACAAGGGGATTCTAGTGAGAGACGACAGATTAAGTGAGTGTACTAGAGAAAGACATGGTCCATAAGACGTAGCAGCTGAATTAGGTCATTTTGTTCATCGAGTTTTTTCTGCCATTCCATCATGGCTAATTTGTTATCCATCTTAACCCCATTCTCTTGCCCTCCCTCCATAACCTTTAACACCCTTACTAATCAGAAACCTATCAATCTCCACTTTAAATATAACCAATGATTCGGCCTCCACATCCGTTTGTGGCAATAACTTCCACAGATTCACAACCCTCTGGCTAAAGGAATTACTCTTCATCTCTTTACTGAAGGTTCACCCTCAGCACATCCACACCATCTAAGCCTTATGTTGGGCTTTGTTATAACAGCGCCAAAGACAATGCAATCTTATAAAAGTAGGATAGAAAGTTAAAATAGCAGGCAACTTTTCTCTCTTTAGCTGCTTTCATTAGTGTATTGAATGGATGACACCTGTAACTTATCCCCGGCGCAACTTTGGCATAGTTCTATCAGAGATACTCCCTTGTAGGCTATCTATCCCTTCCCAATTTCTCTACATGTTAAAACAAGCTTATATTCTCTTTCCTTGTTTTTGACAAAAGGTCTTTGACCTGCAGTGTCTGTTCTGTTTCTCTTTCCACAGATGCTACCTGACCTGCTGAGTGTTTCCAGCGTTTTCTGCACCTACTATGATTTTCATTTCACATTTTGATAAATGATAGGCTTCTATTTTAGGAAGGAACCATATAAGTACAGAAAGTGTCAAAAATGGAAGTATTCAATAGGGGGAGCAAAGAGAGTTTTTTAAAAAAGTGTTACTGGCTAGACCAGCATTAATTATCAAGCATCAAACCTCAGAGATAGCATTATCTGGTAACATAAAAAGTACCGTATAAATCTAAAATAAATTAAAGGTTATCCAATTCAAGGGCGGGACTATTATTTTAATTCTGTTAAGGAAGTGAATACTGGATGAATGAGCAGAATTCTCTGAAATTACCAGAGAGTTTGGGACTGCAATTGCTAAAGAAGAAAATCTGAAGCTAAATAGTAGTGATTAAAGTCCTTTATTTGCCTTGTGTTTAAGGAACAGAAATAAAGGTTGTTATGATAGGCCTTAGTTTGATTCTATGGAAGATATGTTAATTATGTTTGTATATTATTGGAAGTTTATAGAAAATGGTTGAATTTAATATTTCTTAGTAATTTGATTTGGGCTCATTCCCAAGTGTTGATCATCTTCAGCTGGAACTGAAACTGTCCTATATTAGGAATTTTAACTTTTTGAATTGCTTTTGACAGGCACTCTATGAACTTCTAAAATGTAACTACGTTGTTAAAGAAGCACTTGGAAATTACCGTTCAAATATAAAGATTGCACAAGGTAAAAATACTAATATACTTTGTTTAAAAATGCTTTAGTTGTGAACTTAAATAATTTTGGAATTTTTTTGTGGAAATATCAATTTTTATTATCCACAGATGACCAGTCAGCTTGGACAGAAGAGGAATGCAGAAACTTTGAACTTGCTCTTCGACTTTATGGCAAAGATTTTCACCTAATACAAGCTAATAAGGCAAGAAAGATGCAATGATATTTACTTAAATTTGGTTATAATTACTTAATGTTATAATGGATTTACCTACAAATCTCTCATCATAATATTATTTAATTCCATGAACCTGGTGAGATGTAATTTTGTAATTTTGTCATTTATTTGATGTTGAATAAAACCAATTATTATAGTGCCTTGATTAGCACCACCCCATGAAGCACTGATTTGTTACTACTTTTTGGTACTTTTTTAAAAGGAACTACTCAGACTATGTGCAACTGTACTGAGAACTTAGCACAAATTTTTACCCTTTGCTGGTGCTGTTGGTGCTGACAGCTCAATGCAGAGAGGTTGCCATTAAGGACTGTTGCTGAGCAGCTTAAAGGATGCAGTCTCCAAGTACAAATGTTGGGTCATTGCGAGGGACTGTCAGCACCAACTTCATGTCATGACAAAGTACCTCTATGATCTGTCATCGCCACCTGTTGGATTTGATGGAACATGCTATCTCTCCTTGGGCTGCACAGCTTTTCCCAGTACTAACAACTCAACAACCAGCAAACCACACAAAAATGCTGGAGAAACGCAACAGGTCAGGCAGCATCTATGGAAATGAATAATTAGTTAACATTTCATGCCAAGCAGCTTCCATCACAAGAGGCTAATTTGGTGCCAGTGTGTAGACACAGTTTTATCAAGATCTGTTCCCATCAACTTTAATTTTAGCGCCTTGCCCATGAAAATGGTCAGTGTCTTAAGTTTATCGTTGAAAAATACCTATCTAATGTAACTCATTTCTTTTCTGGAATATAAATAATGTAGCCAGAAGAATGACCATGAAAGTAGAAAGTGAAAAAGCTGCAGATGATACAAATCTGAATAAAAACTGAAAATATTGGCACTACTCATCAAGTCCAGCAGTATGTGTGGAGAGAGGTATTGAACGACTGTTCAGATTGATGACTTTTCATCAGAGTTTTAAAAATATATTTTAAACTGAGGGGTGCAGATAACAAGGGAAACGTCTGATACTGTAGAGACCAAGGGAATGAATGACACAAATGACTCTGATTACAGCCAAGAAAGGGTGGTGAAGGCTTGTTACTCTCAGCTGGTCTGTCTAAAGAAGCTATAGGTTGAAGTAGGAACCTGAAAACTCTACACTTTTTTGTTTGACATGTAGATACATCTAAAGAAGTATTTTGTACTAAAGGTACATGAATGTGAGTAAAATGAATTGCTTTGGCAGAAGAGGTTATTTGGCCATTTGATTACTAATTTAATTAGCTCGGCATAACATTATGGGACAAAAGGCCTGTTCCTGGGCTATAATGTTCTATGTTCCATACCTTTGCTTTTTGCCTCCAATCAAGGTGCTTGTTTTTATTTTTAGGTCAAGAATCGCTCTGTAGGGGAATGTGTGGCTTTCTACTACATGTGGAAAAAGTCTGAAAGATACGACTATTTTGCTCAGCAAACTAGATTTGGGAAGAAGAGGTACAATGTTCATCCTGGAGTTACGTAAGTAGATACAGTAAATGATGAGATTGCAGTAGGCAGATAACAGCTGGAAGCTCTTATTGGGAAAGCTGACTTAAGGTAAAGTTAGTTGGTGTTGAGGAACTCATACATCTGCATCTTGACAATCCTGAAGCAGTCTGACCATTTTAATTTTGCTGACTTTCTTGCTTACCTTAAAGGAACTAAACTTTGTCCATTCATTTGAAACCTACAGTAGTTTTTTTTTATTGTAACTTCTAAGTTTCATGTACCTTCATTCCCAGGATCAGTTTTGAAAAAGCAGGTAGGAGCTTGATTTATGTTTGAAAATTCCAACTTAACCTGTATGGTATCATTTTCTCTCCCAAAGCCCGATGAATTTTTCATTTCATTTCATTCATTCAGTCTTTTGATGTTTATTGTTAGATCTCCTTCCAACACTCACTCAGCCAGTATATTCCAGATCATGGAAAAATTGTGTCCCTGGGTTAAATCTTTTTTTCTGTGTCAATCACCTTAAATATGTTGATACCAAAGACTGCAACTGCAGAATCTGGACCAACATGCAAAGAGCTGGAAGAACTCTGTAAGTCAGGCAGGCATGTTTAAAGGGAAGTGGGTAGATGAAGGTTTTACCCTTCATCTGGAGTCAAAGTAAAGGAAAGATAGCCTGTAAAAAAAGTGGGTGAAGGGTGGAGATGATAGGCAGAGGAAGAGGGGACAGTGGAAGTGTCATCAGAAGCTGGGAAGTGATCAGTGGAAGTGAAAAAGGGCTGAAAGAGATGGGAGAGGAAGGTGGAGCATGAGAAAAGGGAGGGAGACCAGTGAGTGGCAGGTGTGGGTGATGGACAAATGGAGAGGTAGAAGGGGAAAGAGATTATAGTGTCATAGAGCACTCTTGCACAGAAACAAGCCCGTCGGTCCATCTAATGAATGAATGAATGAAATTTATTTCGGTCAGTACAAACATAACAAAAAGCATAATTTTCAACAATGATTTCATAGGACAAAATTACAACAAAAAAACATAGATGTTCTTAAAAACAGACCGAAAGGGTGTAGGCTGAAGCGTCAGCTTATTACGCCTAACCCTCTTACTTATACAATAACATATTTGGTGTCAATCATCACATCAAAACAAAAAATTTCATAATCTTTTAACACAAAATCTAATTCCAAGTATCATTTATTTACATTACTCCCATTCATTTTAAATCATGTGTTTTATATTTGTTCATTAAATTATCTTTAAGTAATTTTTTAAACTTGTTAAGTGTGGTGCATGTTTTTAAATTCTCACTACAACTGTTCCATAGATTCACCCCTCTGACTGAAATACAATGATTTTTTAAATTTGTTCTTATCCTTTGTTTTTGAAATATACATGTTCCTCTCAAATCAGGTTGACTTTCTCTCATTTTAAAAAAACCTTTGGATACTTTGTGGTAGCTGTCCATTTTTTACTTTATACATAATTTGCATTATTTTAAAATCTACGAAATCTCTGAATTTTAAAGTGTTTAGTTGAATAAATAGTGGATTGCTTGGTTCATAATAACTTGTCTTATTTACAATTCATATGACTTTCTTTTCGAGTAGAAAAATTGAGTTTGTATTTGTTTTGTATATATTTCCCCATACTTCTACACAGTAAGTCATGTGTGGAACTGTAACTGAACAGTATAATGTATACAAAGATTCCTGATTTAAGAAATCATGTGCTTTGTACAGTATTGCAACAGATTTTGACATTTTTGCTTTGACATAATTTATATGTGGTTTCCAGCTTAATTTATTATCTATTACCACTCCTAAAAATTTTGTTTCAGATACCTTATCAATTTCAACATCATTTATTCTAAGTTTACTATACGAGTTTGGTACACAGTTTCCAAATATTATGAATTTAATTTTACTTAGATTCAGTGATAATTTGTTAGTATCAAACTATTTCTTTATAATTTCTAGTTCTTTCTCCACTATATCCAAAAGTTGTTTCAGATGTTTCCCATTACAAAATATAGTTGTATGATCAGCAAATAATATACATTTTAATGTCTGAGAGACTGTACATATATCGTTCATATACAAAATGAACAGCAATGGACCAAGCACTGAACCTTGTGGAACCCCACAAGTTACCCTCAAAAGTTATGAATTCGAGTTGTTTATATGTACATACTGATACCTGTCTTCCAAATAACTACTTAACCAGTCATGTGCTACCCCTCTAATACCATATCTTTCTAATTTTGTTAATAATAATTTATGGTCAATGGTGTCAAGTGCTGTTTTTTAAGATCAAGGAATATTCCCATTGTGTATTCATTTCTTTCTATAGTATTTGATATTTCTTCTAAAAAATCTATTAATGCTATTGTAGTGGTTCTGTTTTTTCTGAAACCATATTGCTGTTCACAGAGTATATTATGTTTTGTTATAAAATCATTTAACCTTCTTACAAATATTCTTTCCAATATTTTGGAAAACTGTGAGAGCAAAGAAACTGGTCTGTAATTTGAAAATACATGTTTATCTCCAGCTTTGTATATTGGAATGACCTTGGCTGTTTTCATTTTACTGGGAAATTTTCCAACAGTCAAAGACTGATTGCAAATATGAGTCAGTGGTTTCACAGCACGGTCAATGATGTTTTTAATTAAATATATATCATATCCATTCCAATCTGTTGATTTCTTGCTCTTTGATTTATATACTATATCAATTATTTCTTTTTCCTCAGTGCTCTAATAAACATAGTGTAATCTGTATTTAACTGTTCTTCTGACTAGTCTCGTCGACCGTAGCCCTCAGTACCCCTCCCATCCATATACTTATCCAAGTTTCTCAAAACTGTTACAGTCGAATTGTATCCACCGCTTTAGCCTGGCAGCTTGTTCCACACTCGCACCACCCTCAGAGGTTCACTCGATTGGGCAATTGAGTCAAGGTGGTTTTTAAGGAGAGAAAAACAGGACAGAGGCGGAGCAGTTACTGGAAGTTGGAGAATTTGGTGCACCAGGCTGTAGACCAGTGGTCCCCAACCACCAGGCCGCAAGGAAACGGTATGATTTGGTGGTATGATGAGTAAAAAACAAACATCGCTTGAGAGTTTAGAAGAGGTGGTAGGGGACATAAAAGGCCTAACAATGATGATAACGCAGAGACAGCTGAGGCCAAGCCTGCAAAAAAAAAAGCTTCCTTCAACAGAAAATACAACGAGTTGTACATAAAATATGGCTTTAATGCGACAGGTGACTCACACGCTCCAAGCCCCCTGTGTGTGATATGTGGAGACAAGCTGTCTAATGAGGCAATGAAGCCCTCAAAACTGCTTCGGCACCTTGAGTCCAAGCACCTTGCACTTAAAGACAAACCCGTTGAGTTTTTTGAGCGGAAAAAAACGTGAGCAAGCAGGACAGAAGCAAGTGCTGAGAGTCACCACCTCCACAAATGCTGCTGCTCTGAGAGCGTCGTACTTAGTGGCTAGCCATATTGCTAAGGCTAAGAAACATCTGTTTGAGCAGCTTTGCGAGGAAATGGATGCTAAGCGGGATTTTCTGCAATAAAACTAAATTGCGGAATAGATTGGACACAAGGAACCCCCTTCGAGTATCAGTGTCTCCCATCACCCCTCGATGGCACCGTCTCGTTGCAGGGAAACAAGCCCAGGGTTCCCACTGATTCAGTGATATTGGTGTGTTGCAATGATTTTATATGTTCATACGAGGAAAATATGCGCTGTGTGATTAATATTAAATTCGTTAGATAAAACCTTTTAGAAACGAAATTGAGTGTATTAGCCACTTGCAAGTGACTTATAGTTGACATCACCTATATTCTGGTTGTGATTATACCCCCCCCCCCGGGTCAGCCGGTCCGCAGGAATATTGTCAATATTAAACCAGTCCGCAGTGATAAAAAGGTTGGGGACCCCTGCTGTAGATTACCAAGGCAGAGTATAAGATGCTATTCTAATCTGCATTTAGCTTAACTTTGGTGATAGTGGAGGCTGAGGACAGACTGCTTTGCCTCACATCTTCATTCTGTCTGCTGTGCCACCTGAATCTCCTTATGGCAGGCCTTTTTCATTCACTTCCTCATTCCCACACCTATACATCTGTCTTTGATATGTCTCTCTTCACATTCATCCCACTTCCCAACATTGTATTTTGCAAGTCTTCCAGCAAACTGCAATTATGTCTTGCATTCCCCATACATGTAAACTACCCCCCATATCCAAGAAGAGTGACAGATTGTGGTTGCAGCCTGACTTTGCCACGTTGAGGACTACCTAGCTTTTGATACATAAAGCTGAACTAACTACTAGCTCAGAATTAGGTGCCTGGGATAATTTGATTTTCAACAGTTGAACAAATTAGTTTAGTCTGTTTCTTTTGAAGATAGGGGAGCAAATTCATTCTACAGACTATGTTTTTTCCTACATTGACATTTTGTGTCTATCATATCTTTGGTACGGGATAGGTGTAACTACCACATAAATCTACACGTAACTAGTCCAATATGATCCACTGTGTGAGCAGTAAACTTCGTTACATACTTGCTTGCATATGTAGTTGTTGTTTCCGCTATCAATGATGTATACCCGTTGTGATAAGGAGTGAAATCCCCCCCCCCCCCCCAGCTTAGCTGCATATGCTTGGTTCCAGTGCCACGGTAGTTGTAACCTGAGATTCACCTGATTGGAGTAGATTTCCATCAATATCAATACCAAATGGGTCTTCTATGTCCTAATGATCTTAAAGCTCCTTGCTGCAGAATGTCCACCAGTATTTAATTGTGGTGTCTAAGCCATATGTTAGCAGCATTTTTTCCAATATTGAAGAAACCAAAGCCGCGTACAGCGTGTGGTATAAAGTTAAAGATTGTGTTCTTGTTAACATGGACTGGAATATTTCAGAATTGCCGTATTGCCATCTATGGAGTCCAGAACTGCATTTGCTAACGCATCACAGGCTGCTGTGTAGTTACTATGTAGTCCACAAACTTTGTAGTAAAATTATTTATTTTAGTTAGGGTATCTTCTGTGAGAGATATATTGTTTCATTTCCTCTCAAATTCTGTCTCTTGAGCTTTCAACACACTCAAAACACAGCTTAGGAAGCTGTCCAGTCGGCAGCTGAAAATCCTATATGTGGTTGAATAGGTGTCTGGTGGCCATATCCATGAGGTACAATGAATAGCCCAGGAAGCACACAAGGCCTGACCTCATGGTGCAACACCAAGAGGTTCTTTAATGCTTGTGGCTTCCCCACTCGCCCCCACACAGATCATAGCAAAATACAAGCATAGTTTAAAAATTGCATGTTACCATGATAGTGAAGAGTACCAAAACTGTGCATAACTCAGTTTCAGGTATATTATCACTGACATATCTTGTGAAGCCAAGGAAAGACGTCGGGAGTAAACCCTGAGGAAGAAGTCCAGAGCCAGGGTCCCTAAGGCAGCTTAATGTTGCTTACAACTTCACCTTGCCCTTCCTTGGACTACATCAGTGACGTGGAGAGGGGGAGCCCACTGCATGGGCAACAGCCAGTTCTTCAAATCTTCCCGCCCAGGCTTGTGCCCTGGAGAGGACACAGTCCACCAGAGGCTCAAACCCATGATCCCCTGGGATCAACGGCTGCCTACATCTTGTGAAAGTAGTTTTTGCCGCAGCAGTAGTCCAATATATTAAAGTTATTATAAACTACAATAAGAAAAATATAAAAATTAAATAATTAGTGCAAAAAGAGAGTAAAATAGTAAGGTACTCTTCATAGATTTATGGACCATTCAGAGATCTGATGGCAGAAGAGAAGAAGCTTTTCCTAAAATGTTGAATGTGTGTCTCTCAGACTCCTCTTTGGTGGTAATGAGATGAGGGCATGTCCTGGGTGGTGAGGGTCCTTAATAATGGACGCTACCTTCTGAGCCTGTCTTGTATGGTGGGGAGGCTTGTGCCCATGATGGAGCAGGTTGAGCTATTATTATATTATTGATTATTGTATTGTTCAATATTTCTGCAAATTTCTTTTGCATTTTATTTTAACCTTATGTTAATATTTTCCCTTTATTAAGCATAATTTAAAACTTCTTGACTCTTTCCACCAGATGTGCCTCTGTTTATGCTGAGAATCCTGTGGCTTATTTTGAACCTTGTTGATTGCTTGAAAGCAGTTAGAGATGTCATTCCTATTAGGGTATTTTATTGCATTGATTAGCAAACTTGGCAATTGCTTTCTCAATAAGTAACCAATAATTGAAGTATTCTAGCCTTTTCTCTCTACCGATTTTCATTTTTTTTAAAGTAAAAATTGTTTCTTCCATACCCAACATTTTAAAAGATCACACAGGGCAAATTAAGCACTGAACCAGCTCTGCCTTGCTTTTTGTCAGCTAATAGTTTTTGAGAATCTGTATTATCTATTCCTGGTCCAGTTGTTTTTAGTATGTGGAGTGAAATAACTATTTTCTATTGTATGTGAGAAGTTTCCTAAACAAAAGTAATTGTTTCCTAACATCAGTAACTTTAAGTTGATTTCAAGTTTTCAAATATGGTATCCTAGTTATTTACTACTGTTTCATGTTTGGTGTTTAGTACCTTTTGTTTATATGGATCTTCTCTGCAAAATATAATATGGTCAAAATTTGTATACTAAAATCACGAGACCCTTGTTTTGATAGGTGTCATAAAGCACAGCACAAATACTGTATGGATCTACCCTATTTTTGTTCCTTTTCAAATACCTTTCCTAGTCCCTTTTAAAAGCTGCACGAACATCTGTCAACGTTTCAGGCTATGCTTTCCAGATCACAAGAATTATGATTTTTTTTATAAAATTCTTAATTTCTTTTGAAATTACTTTAAATCTTTATCCTACAGTTATCGATAAACCTACTAGTGAACCATTTTCCCCTCATTTACTATTCCAGTATCCTAATATAATTGTAGATACATGGGCAAAGAAGTGACAGATAGAGTATTGTGTAGGGAAATACATGGTCATGCACTTTGATAGAAGAAATAAAGACATAGACTATTTTCTAAATGGGAAGAAAATTCAGAAATCAAGTGTGTAAAGGGACTTGAGAGTTTTTGTGCAGGATTCCCTAACAGTTAACTTGTAGGCTGAGTTGGTAGCGAGGTATAAAAGACAATGTTAACATTCATTCCAAGAGGACTAAAATATAAAGGCAAGGATGTAATCCAAGACTTTATAAGGCATTGCTCAGACTGCACGTGGAATACGGTCAGCAGTTTTGGGCCCCTTATGTAAGAAAGGATATGCTGATAGTGGAGAGGCTCCAGAGTGGATTCGTGAGATTGATCCTGGGAATGAAAGGGTTAATATATGGGGAGCATTTGGTGGCTTTGGCCTGTCTCATTGCAACATGAAAGGCCTACAGAGAGTGAATGTGGAGAGGATGTTTCCTGTAGTGGGAGAGTCTAGGACTAGAGGGCACAGCTTCAGAATAGGGCAGCCCTTTCGACAGAGATGGGGAGGAATTTCTTTTGCCAGAGGGTGGTGAATCTGTTGAATTCATTGCCGCAGATAGCTGTGGAGGTCAAGTAACTGGGTATATTTAAAGTGGATGTTGATAGGTTCTTGATTAGTAATGGCGTCAAAGGGTGAAGGAGAATGGGGTTGAGAAGGATAATAAATCAGTCATGATGGAATGGTGAAGAAGACTCAATGGGCCAAGTGGCCTTATTCTGCTCCTATGTCTAGTCTATGGTCTTATTAGCTAAGAGTATTTTCCACTGTGCAGAAGCTTTAAATATGTGTGTGTGTTGGCAGATCTGGTGAATAATCATCATCATCATAATTGGATTTAAACTTTTTATTATACACTAATGTAATTTCAGAACTTTTCTTTTTAAGGGATTACATGGATCGCCTTGTAGACGAGGCTGAGATGGGAATGTTAAGTCGATCAATACATTCTCCATCTATTTGTTCTTCTGTCAGTAGACCTGAACCAATTTCTGATCAGCATAGTCTAATGAGCTCTGGACACGAGTTTTCTGGTAAGAAATTTGATATCATTTGCAAGCAATGGTTATTATCTAAGAAATCAATATACTTGAATATGAAAGCGTTTGAACTTTTACAATACAAGTAAGTTTTATACTAATAGAGCTTGTGTCCAAGCTTTTATCTTTGTGACAAAACGATGCATAACATTGTGATTCAAGCAGTGACACCTCTGTTAATTTGCATATGTCTAGATTTTATGCAAAGCTCGGCATCATGTTCAGGAACTTTCCTGTTTATGATTGCTCATTCCAATTCCCCAGGCTCTTCGGTAAGAATCTAAGTCAGTATAGGACTGTTGTTTGATCTTGGATAACTGGATTCCAAGAACTTATTAATGTTCTTGTTGATGGAAGGATCAAGAAATGAGAGATACAGAAAGTGTTTGGTCGAGAACCAAAAATGACATGAGGAAAATGTTTGTGTTTAAGTTCAGGAATGCATTGCTAGGGATAATAGTAGAAGCAGATTCAATTGAACTATTCAAAAGAGAGCTGGATAAGTACCCAAAAGGAAAGAATATGCAGAACCATGGGTAAAATCAAGGGGGTGTGTCTTGCTGGAAGCTTATATGAAGTGGACAGGCCAAATGGCCTCTTTGTACCACCTTCATCCTGCCATCCAAATTTTCTCTGTGGATAACCCCTCCAATGTATCTTCTGAGTACTGTTGTGATATTCTCCGTAATCAGTAGTGCAATCATTCCATTTTTTTGCCCCTCCCCCCCGTATCATATCTAAAATAACAAAACCAGAAACACTGAGCTACCAGTCCTGTATTTCTGTAACCACTTCTTTGTAATGACAACTCTATAAGACTTACGTTCCAATCTACATTGCTTCCTATACCAATACTATTTATGTTGGCAAACTTGGATAAACTCTTTGCATTCACTACGTCCTGAATATTTATACTGAAATATTAAGGCATCCATTACAGCGGAAATGGCAAGCAGTTACCCAGTCATCTATTTAATAAGATATGTACAAGTATGCTGATGGGATTCTATGATAGGCCACCAAGAGATGGAGGAACATCTATGTTGACAGATTATGGACAGGTTCTGAAACTACAGGGTTGGCATGAGTAGGGGAACTTCAACTTCCCCAGTATAGATCGAACCTTTCTTAATACAAGAAACAGACGGGATGGGATTTCTTCAGTAAATCTAAGAGATTGGTTGGTTCTTGAATAGTTAGGGCATCAGAGGTTACAGGGAGGATGCAGGAAAATGGGATTCAGGAGGATAATAACCAGCCATGACGGAGGGGCCTATTCCGTGCTGTATCTCAATAAATACATTTTTAAAATTGTGCACCTTTGCACAAAAACACAAGGACAGCGGTGCTGAACAGTGGTGCAAATGCTCTGGATTGATGAGTCAGGACGCTGTTTGTCTGAAGAAGAGTTGGAGAGTGCTACAGAGTTGAGTGTCTGCAGTCAACAGTCAGCACTGTGGAGTCTGCAGTCTGGAGTCTGAGTGTCTGCAGTCAACAGTCAGCACTGTGGAGTCTGCAGTCTGGAGTCTGAGTGTCTGCAGTCAACAGTCAAGCACTGTGGAGTCTGGAGTCTGAGTGTCTGCAGTCAACAGTCAAGCACTGTGGAGGTTTCCTGTAGGTTTAGTCACATTTTTACAAATGGAGTCGGTGATGGGTCAGAATTGACGGAATTCTAAATTCTTGGAGGTACAAGCAGGTGCTGATCCATCGCGTAATACCACCAGGGAGGCATCTGATCAGTCCCAACATCATTCTGCAGCTGGACAGTGACCCCAAACACATGGCCAAGGCCATAAACAACTACCTTCAGTGAAAAGAAGAACAAGGAGTTCTACAACCAGGCAGTATGGCCTCTACAGAGATCTGATCTCAACATCATTGAGGCTGTCTGGGATTACCTGGAGAGACAGAAGCAAGTGAGACAGCCAAAGTCTGCAGAAGAATGGTGGCAAGTTCTCCAAGATGCTTGGAACAACCTACCAGAATTGATGCGGTTTTAAAGGCAAAGGGTGGTGGAGTTGTGGTATGTGTAATGAATTATCAGAGAACACCGTGGAATGTAATCAGTTGTTATATCCCATGGTGTTCTTTGATAATTCCTTACACTGTCCAAGGTTACAGTTAGGGTTTAATTTGGACAAGTGTGAAGTATTGCACTTTGGGAGGTCAAGTGAACAGTGAAAATTATAGACTTAATGGTAGACACCTTAATAGCATTGAGGTACAGAGGGATCTTGCAATCCAGGTCCTTAGTTCACTGTGCAAGTGGATAAGGTGGTAACAAAGGCATTTCAAATGCTTACCTTCATTGGTAGAGGTGCTGAGTATGAGTAAGGAAGTGGTGCTGCAGCTTAAGAGAAGTCTAGTCAGACTGTACTTCTCCATTGTAGAATAAAAACCATCATAGAATCAATGAAAGACCGCACCAACTTGGGTGTTCAACCATTGTGCAAAAGACAACAAACTGAAAATACAAAAGAAAGAAATAATAAATAAATAAGCAATAAATATTGGGATCGTGAAATGAGTCCTTGAAAGTGTTTGTGAGAACATTTCAATGATGGGGCAAGTGAAGTTGGATGAAGTTATTAGACCATACGACATAGGAACAGAATTAGGCTTTTTGCCCCATCGGGTCTGCTCCGCAATTCAATCATGGCTTATCCTTTTTTCCCCTCCTCAGCCCCACTCCCCAGCCTTCTCCCTGTAACTTTTCATGCCGTGTCCAATCAAGAACCTATCAAGCTCTGTCTTAAAAATACCCAACAACCTGGCCTCTGGAGCTGCCTGTGGTAATATATTCCACAAATTCATCATCCTCTAGCTAAAGAAATTTCTCTGCATCTCTGTTTTAAATGGATGCTCCTCTATCCTGAGGCTGTGCCCTCTCTTCCCCCCCCCCCACCCCCGCAAATGGGAAACATCCTTTCCACATCTTCTCTGTCTAGGCCTTTCAATATTTGAAAGGTTTCAGTGAGATATCCCCTCATCCTTCTAAATTCCAGCAAGTACAGATAATGAGCCATCAAATGGTCTTCATATGAAAAACCTTTTATTCCTGGAATCATTCTTGGGAATCTCCTCTGAACCCTTTCCAATGCCACACCTTTACTTCGATGAGGAGCTCAAAATTGTTCACAATACTCAAGGTGAGACCTCACCAGTGCCTTATAAAGCCTCAGCATCACATCCCTGCTCTTGTATTCTCGACCTCTTGAAATGAATGCTAACATTGCATTTGCCTTCCTCACCACCGATTCAACTTGCAAGTAAACCTTTAGGGTGTTCTGCACAAGGACTCCCAAGTCCCTTTGCATCTCAGATTTTTGGATTTTCTCCCCATTTTAGAAAATAGCTTGCACATTTATTTCTTCTACCAAAGTGCATGACCATGCATTTTCCAACATTGTACTTCATTTGCAGCTTTCTTGTCCAATCTCCTTATCTGTCTAAATCCTTCTGCAGTCTGCCTGTTTCCTCAACACAACCTGCCCCTCCACCAATCTTCATATCATCTGCAAACTTGGTAACAAAGTCATCTATTCCATCATCTAAATCATTGATATGTAGCATAAAAAGAAGTGATCCCAACTCCAACCCCTGCGTAACACCACTGGTCACTGTCAGCCAACCTGAAAAGTATCTCTTTATTCTCGCTTGCTGTCTCCTACCAATCAGCCAATGCTCTAACTGTGCTAGTAATTTTCCTGTAATACCATGGGCTCTTAACTTGGTGTTAACCTCATGTATGGCACCTTGTCAAAGGCCTTGTCTGAAAGTCCAAATATTCAAAAAATATGCATCTCCTTTATCTATCCTTCTTGTAATCTCCTGAAAGAATTTCAGCAGGTTCAGGCAAAATTTTCCTGGGTCACCAAGTACTCCATAAACTCATTGTAAACAATTGACTCCAACATCTTCCCAGTGCTGAGGTCAGGCTAACTGGTCTATAATTTCCTTCCTGCTGCCTTCCTCCTTTCTTAAAGAGCGGAGTGACATTTGCAATTTTCCAGTCCTCTGGCACCATACCAGAGTCGAATGATTCTTGAAAGATCATTACTGATGCGTCCACAATCTGTACCACTACCTCTTTCAGAACCTTGGGGTGCAATTCATCTGGTCTGGGTGACTTATGCACCCTTAGATCTTCCAGCTTTTTGAGCACCTTCTCCCTTGTAATAGTATCTGCACTTGCTTCTCTTCCCTCGCGCCCTTCAACATTTGGCACACTTCTAGTGTCTTCCACAGTGAAGACTGATGTAAAATGCTCATTTGGTTCATCTGCCATTTCCTTGTCCACCGTTAATATTTATCCAGCCTCATTTTCCAACGGTCCTATATCCAATCTCATCTCTCTTTTATTTTTACATACTTGAAAAGTTTTTGCTATCCACTTTGATATAGTTTGCTTTCATATTTCATCTTTCCCCTCCTAATGATTCTTTTAGTTGCTTTCTGTAGGTTTTTAAAAGCTTCCTAATCCTCTAACTTCCTGTTAATTTTTGCTTTGCTCGATGCCTTCTCTTTGCTTTTACATTAGTTTTGTCTTCCCTTGTCAGCCATGGTTGTACTATTTCGCCATTCGAGTATTTCTTTGTTCTTGGAATACATCTATCCTGCATCTTCCTAATTTTTCCCAGAAACTCAAGCCATTGCTGCTCTACTGTTATCCCTGCCTACATTTTCCAATTTACTTTGGCCAACTCCTTTCTCATACCACTGTAATTTCCTGTACTCCACTGAAATACTGCTATGTCAGACTTTATTTTCTCCCCTTTGATTCAAGAGCCTGATAGTTTAGGTGTAATAACTGTTCCTGAACCTGGTGGTGTGAGTCCTAAGGCTCCTGTTCCACCTTTCTGGTGGCAGTAGCAAGAAGAGAGCATGACCTGGTTGGGTGTCCTCAATGGATGTTGCCTTCCTGTGACAACACTGCACGTACAGTATATGTGCTCAGTGCTGGGGAAGGCTTTACCGGTGATGGACTGGGCTAGATCCACTGATTTTTGTAAGACTTTCCGTTCAAGGGTATTGCTGTTTCCATACCAGGCTGTGATCCAACCAATCAATATACTCTCCACTACACATTTATAGAAGTTTGTCAGAATTTTAGATGTCATACCGAATCTTCACGAATTCCTAAGGAAGTAGAGACACAGCTGCGCTTTCTTCGTAATTGCACTTGCGCACAGAGCCTGGTAGAGGTCATCTGAAATAACAACACCAAGGAGTTTAAAATTGCCGACTCTCTGTACCTCTGATCCATTGTAGGAAGGATATGGAGGGGGTGCAGAAAGGTTTTGTCAAGATACTGCTTGGATTAGAGGATATGAATTATAAGGAAAGGTTGCGTAACGTTGATTAGTTTTCCCTAGAGCAGGGACGGTTAAGGGGAGACATGGTAGAGGTTTCTTAAATTGTGAGAGACATGGGTTATGTCAACAGACAGAATCTTTTCACCAGGGTAGAAAAGTCAATCACCAGGGGACATGTTTTAAGGTTAGAAGGGGAAGTGTACAGGGGACAGGGAAAGTGTGAAGTGGAAGAGGCTTTTAAATAGGTATACGGATATGAAGGGAATGGAGGGGTACATATGATACACATTCTGTATAGATTGTCATCAGATTGCCACATAATGGGATGAATGCCCTGTCCAATGTTGTACTGTTCTGTGTTCTATAAAATCTCAAGGACGTTATGAATTTAAGTGAGTTGGACAAATAGAAGCGGATGAATTTAATGGTGTTTATCCATTTGGACTAAACTCATGAGGTATACAGATAGAGAGAGAGAGAGAGAGAATCACTTTCCCAGGGCAGGGGAGTCTAAAACAAGAAGGAATAGTTTAAGGTGAGAGGGGAGCTACTTAAAGGAGACCTGAGGTGTAAGCTTATCACACAGGGTGGTGAATATTTAGAAGCAGCCACCAGGGGAGTTAATAGACATAGATGCTTCTATAATGCTTAAAAAGCGAGACTTCCGGTAGCGCTCATGGAGTGAAGTCGCGTTCTTGACTCGCTCCATTACCTCTGAGTTTTTTTTCTCTATGGTCAGCTATACTTTAATTAACCATTAAGGCATCAACTCTTACAATACTTTGAATTAAACTGAATTCTCCGACAACTGGATGGAACTTAGATCTGCTATGTCTAAGAACGAGAAAGACGGCAAGGATGGTAAACCTCCGGTTAAACCGAAAGGTACGGATCTCCCCCCGACTGAATCACCGGTGACTTTGAAAGCGATAGCGGAGTTAATTCAGAGGGAAATCTCAACCTCTGTTAGGGAGATGATTCGTACGGAAATTGCAGGCCCTGTTAAAGATCTGATTCATACGGAAATCTCAACTAATTTCCAGAAAATTGCCGGTTTAATTGATAAGATGCAAACATGTATTGCGGAACATCAGTCGGCTATATCTGATCTTCAAAAATTCGCGCAACAAAGTGAGCTTAAGATGGGGAAAATCGAAGAAACAATTAATGTAATGAAGAAGAAACTTGACTTTTTGACTTTTAAAAACTCTGACTTGGAATCTAGAATGCGACGGCAGAATTTACGAATGATTGGCGTGAGGGAAGCCGCTGAAGGTAACAACCCCATGAAATATTTCTCCCAACTTTTAAAAGATGCATTCCCTACTGTATTTCCTGACCAACCACCGCTACTGGATCGTGTTCACAGAATCCCATCATACTCGTCTAGGTCAGATAGACCTAGGCATGTTATTTTACGTTTTCATTACTTTCAAGACAAGGAGAGACTGTTTCGATTTGCTCGATCTAAAGGTTTCATTGATTTTTCGGATCTTAAGTTCCGATTCGTGGAAGATTTCAGTAAACCAATCTGGGACCAACGGGTCCGTTACAGATCCGTGATGTCGGAATTCTATAAGAGGGATTTAAGACCAGCGCTGCTGTACCCTGCACGTCTAAGGATTCGCATGTCAGATGGAGCCCTTCGTTTTTTTGATTCTCCATCGGATGCCCAGAGTTATCTGGATCAACTTTCATCTCCAACATCTTAATTGCTTTCTTTTTAATTTTCTCCGTCGATCGGAGGCTGTGAATTGGTTGGTTTTAACTTTTCTGTGCCCTATTTGGGCAGAAAAGTTTACTTTCGATTTCTTAATATGGCTACTAAACTTTCTTTTTAACTGCGTCATTTCTTTCTTTTCCCAGGGGATTCTGGATGGTTACTTCCCTTTTGTCATCTTACGTATTTCCTGTGCGGCCTTAAATTTTGTAGTTTTTGTTTAAATTTTATTCTGTTTTGCTTTTTATAATCACTTTATGTTAATAATCCTATTTTTTTTGTTGCTGTGTCTATTCATGAGTTTGAGGTTTATTGTGGTTTTTTTTTAATATATATTTTCCGGCTTTTGTTCTGTTCTGTGTGTATTCTAATTGAGCTAACTTTTTTTTACTTATTTTTTTACTGTTTTACAGTTAGCTGATCCTTTTCATATTTATACCTTTTTTTTAGGGAGCGTATACCGGAAGTCATGGGGGTAGTTTTAGCGCTTGCTTCTTTCTGGCGGGTCTGCTTTAGATTTTGCCTTGGGGTCTTGGGCTGGGGGGTGGCGGGAGGGGCTTCACGTTTTAGTTTGTTTTTCTTTGGGCTATATACATTATTGAAGTACTGGTTGCGTCCTTTTCCCCGGTATCTTTTGTATGTTCTGTTCCCTCTCCGGGTTTGTGGGTCGCGCCTATTGTCAATCCTCCCTGTTGTGGGTTGACTTTAGGATTTATGGAGTCTATTATTAATTTTGTCTCCTGGAATACTAATGGTCTTAATCATCCTATTAAAAGAAAAAAAGTTTTTAAAGTGTTCCGGAGACTTAAAGCACAAATTTTATTTTTACAAGAGACCCATGTACGGAGGGGGGACAGACTACGTTTTTTCAAATTTTGGAAGGGACAACAATTTCATTCGAACTCCAATGCTAAGATTCGAGGCGTCTCTATTTTTATAGATTCCTCAGTTACTTTTATACAACAGGATATTATCTCTGATCCGAATGGTAGATTTTTATTGGTTAGTGGTTTACTATTTAATAAAAAAGTAGTTTTGGTTAATGTTTATGCTCCTAATATGGATTGTCCGGAATTTTATAAATCATTGTTTGATCAGTTTCCGAATTTGAACGAGTTTTCATTGATTTGGGGCGGAGATCTTAATACCTGTTTATCTCCAGCTTTGGACCGTTCAGCTCCTTTACGGACTTTACCTAATAAATCTGCAAATTTGATTAATTTTTTCCTTACTGATTCTGGGTCGACGGATATTTGGCGTTTTCTGCATCCTCAGGAAAAAGATTTTTCCTTTTTTTCACATGTTCATCATTCCTATTCAAGAATTGATTATTTTTTTATTGATTCTCGTCTCATTCCTTCAGTGATTAAATGTGATTATGATTCTATAACCATTTCGGATCATGCTCCACTTAAGCTTTCTATTAAAATTATGGCCAATATACCAAACAATAGACAATGGCGTTTTAATTCGCTGTTGCTTCAGGACTCGGACTTTGTTAATTTTATGAATGAACAGATTGAGCTTTTTTTTATAATTAACCATACAGAAGATATTTCGGTTAACACTCTTTGGGACACTTTTAAAGCCTATATTCGGGGTCAGATTATTTCGTATTCCGTTGCTTTGAGGAAGAAACAGAAGCAGGAGGAGATGGCAATTGTGGACAAGATTAAAGAAATTGATAAGAAATATGTTATGGCTCCTTCTGAGGAGCTATACAAACAAAGAACTGAACTTCAAATGGAACACAGTTTACTACTCTCGTCCTCGATTGTAAACCAATTAAAGAAAACAAGAAGTGATTTTTATGTTCACAGTGATAAAATTGGCAAGCTGCTGGCTAATCAATTGAAATCTAATTATGTTAAATCTCAAATCAATCAGATTTATAACCAAAATGATCGATTGATATTGGATCATGTGGGGATTAATCAAACCTTTTGTGATTTTTATTCTTCTTTATATCAATCAGAGTCTCCTTGAGATTCTAAATATATGAATGATTTTCTAGATAAGTTAGACTTTCCTCAGATTTCACAGGATATGTCTTCTTTATTAGATACTTCCATTACAATGGATGAGATTAAGAATGTTATTTTTTCTGTGAATCTGGGGAAAGCTCCTGGCCCTGATGGGTTTACCGTTGAATTTTATAAATGTTTTGCTTCTTTATTGATTCCCTGGCTCTATAAGGTTTTTGAGGCTTCTTTGAAACTTGGTAAACTTCCGGAATCTTTTAATAGAGCATCAATTTCTTTAATACTAAAGAAGGATAAAGACCCTGCTCAATGTGCATCTTATAGACCAATATCTTTATTAAATGTTGATTCTAAAGTCTTTTCTAAGTTATTAGCAAATAGACTAGAAAAAGTACTTCCTTCTATTATTTCGGAAGACCAAACGGGTTTTATTAAAGGTCGTTACTCTTTTTATAATATTCGTACATTGTTAAATATCGTTTATACTCCCTCACAAAATGTTCCTGAGTGTGTTATTTCTTTAGATGCCGAGAAAGCTTTTGATAGAGTAGAATGGCCTTATTTATTTAAGGTGCTTGAAATGTTTAATTTTAGCCTGAAATTTATATCCTGGATTAAACTGTTATATCACTCCCCTGTAGCCTCGGTTCGTACTAACTCTTTAAACTCACCTTTTTTTCCTCTCTTTCGTGGTACTCGACAAGGCTGTCCTCTTAGTCCCCTATTATTTGATATTGCATTAGAACCTCTTGCAATTGCTATTCGAGAATCCTCAAATATTACTGGGATAACTCGGGGATTAAAGTCCCATAAATTATCACTCTATGCTGATGATTTACTTTTATATATTTCTAATCCTGAGAGATCTATTCCTGCTGTTTTAGAGTTATTAGCACAATTTGGTCTTTTCTCAGGTTATAAATTAAATCTTAGTAAGAGTGAACTTTTTCCGATTAATAAACATCTTCCCTTATATTATAAATTTCCATTTAAATTGATTAATAATTACCTTTCATATCTTGGGATTAAAATTACTTGTAAACATAAAGATTTATTTAAGACTAACTTTTTACCATTAATAGACCATATTACTCAACTTTCATCTAAATGGTTTCCTTTATATTTAACTTTGATTGGTCGTATTAATGCAGTTAAGATGTTTTTTTTGCCAAAATTTTTATATGTGTTTCAGGCATTACCAATTTTCGTTCCTAAATCTTTTTTTGATAAAGTCGACTCTAAAATTTCTTCAGTTATTTGGCAGAATAAGAATCCGAGACTGGGTAAAATACATTTACAGAAAGCTAAGAGAGATGGAGGTTTAGCATTACCTAACTTTAGATTTTATTATTGGGCTATTAATATTCGACATATGAAACTTTGGTTACTTGACCGGGATATACTATCTATTCCTAAATGGGTAGCATTGGAATTACAATCTGTTCAGGGTTATACACTTGGTTCTATTTTAGGTTCATCTCTTCCTTTTGATTCGAAACGCCTTAAGCAGGTCTCTAACCCGATCGTTAAATATGCTTTGCGTATTTGGTTTCAATTCAGAAAATTTTTTGATCTTAATCAATTCGGGTTAGCGATTCCTATTTTAGGTAACATATTTTTTCCTCCCTCTTTTACGGATCGCGCTTTTCAAACTTGGAAGACTAAGGGTATTTTACGGTTTTTGGATTTATTTTTAGATGGTTCCCTTATGTCTTTTGAACAATTATCTAATAAATATAACCTATCAAGAATACATTTTTTTAGATATTTACAAGTTAGAAATTTTCTAAGTACTATACTTCCTTCCTTTCCAATGCTTCCTCCTATATATATTTTAGATTCGATAATTAACCTTAATCCATGTCAGAAAGGTGCATCGGCTATGATTTATAATATTATTATGAAACTCAGGAAAGCTCCATTTGATAAGATTAGGGTAGATTGGGAACAGGAATTGGGGCTTACCATTTCTGTGGATGATTGGGGGCAGATTTTACAATTAGTTAATACTTCCTCTATTTGTGCTAAACATTCCCTAATTCAATTTAAAGTGGTGCATAGAGCACATATGTCCAAAGATAAGTTAGCGCGTTTTTACTCGCATATTAATCCTTTCTGTGATAGATGTTCGGGGCAGATAGCCTCTTTAACTCATATGTTTTGGTCTTGCCCTACTTTGGAAACTTTTTGGAGAGATATTTTCAATATTATTTCTAAGGTATTAAATATAGATATCTCTCCTCACCCTATTACTGCTATCTTTGGACTACCTAAAATTTCTAGTAATCTTTCCCCTTCAGCCCGTAGAATGATTGCATTTCTTACTTTAATGGCGAAAAGATGTATTTTACAACATTGGAAAGAGCTTAATGCTCCAACTACCTTTTTTTGGTTTTCTCAGACGATTTTATGTTTGAATCTGGAGAAAATTAGAAGTAACCTTCATGATTCTTCATTTAAATTTGAACAGATTTGGGGACCTTTTATTCGATATTTTCATTTAATGTAATATTTACCCTTCTTGTTTTTTTTTTCACTGTTTTAATGGAGGTCGGGATTGAGGACGTGATTTTAAGTTTAACTCTGTTTGGTTTCAAGTTAGCCCATTGCTTTGCTTTGCTTTTAGTTAGTTGCACGGTGGGTTTTTTTTGGGGGGTTTTTTTTTCTTTTTTTCTATTGATATATATAAAATCTAGTATACTATTATGTTATTTTGGTTTCTTATGCTTAAATTACATTGTTTGTAGTATTTTCTTTTTGGTATTGTTATCTTTTGGAATTTTATTATACTTTAACATTGTATTAATGTTTATATGGCTTACCTTTTTTGTATACTTACTCAATAAAAAGATTTAAAAAGAAAGAAAAGAAAAAGCATTTGGGACAGGTACACGGTTAGCAAAGGCATTGAAGGATACTGGCCTAATGTTAGCAAACTGGATTAGCATTAATAGGCATCACAGTTGGTATGGATGAGTTGTGTGATTAGGGCCCATTTCTGTGCTCTGTTCCTATGAAACGTACCAGTTCAATCTCCTACAGTGTTGTGCTATTAGAACGGGAGTAGGTGTTGGCAGAGGAGTAAAGGTGAACCAGAAATTATGGAATGAAAAATTCCTTTGGAATGCCAAAAGGCAGGTGGAGATGTCTGGTGGAAAATAGAGAGTGTTTGTTTAAATGTAAAGATTGGTGGGGAGAAGTGGAAAGGAATCCATCTTGCCTGGGAGGCAAAAAGTAAAAGCAGAGAAGTGGAAAACAAAATGGTCACAGATGAGAACTGTGTCAGCTATTTTGGAGAGGAAACTATTTAAGAAAAATAAAGACATTTTGAAAGCATTTGTTTCGTAAACGTTATCAACAGAATAGGTGCTGGAGGAATAGGAGAATGGAATGGAGCCCTTGCAGGAAATGACTCTGACGGATATATAGTTGTGAGAGTCCATTGCAATGGATGTTGTTCACTGACTTATCTGACGATGGACCTAGTGAAGTCGAAGAGTTATGTTTATAGTTCAACGTAGGCTCAGGATACGGCACCTTGTATTGTGATTGGGCATGTTAATATCCTAGGGACTCTGAATTCAACAATATGAAATAACTAACATAAGAACATAAGAAGTAGGAGCAGGAGTAGGCCATCCAGCCCATCAAGCCTGCCCTGCCATTCAATATCATGGCTGATTTGTCTGTAAATTCAGCTCCATCTACCTGCCTTTTGCCCATAACCCTTAATTCCCTTACTATGTAAAAACCTATCTAATTGTTTCTTAAATATGTTTAGTGAGGAAGCCTCAACTGCTTCCCTGGGCAGAGAATTCCACAGATTCACCACTCTCTGGGAAAAACAGTTTCTCCTCATCTTCATCCTAAGTATTGTCCCCTTAATCTTGAGGCAACATCCTGTAGTTCTAGTCTCACCTACCAATGGAAACAACTTTCCTACTTTTATCTATCCCTTTCAAAATTTTGTATGTTTCTATAAGATCCCCTCTCATTCTTCTGAACTCCAGAGAGTATAGTCCCAGCCGACTCAATCTCTCCTCGTAGGTTAACCCCTTCATCCCTGGAATCAACCTGGTGAACCTCCTCTGCACTGCCTCCAAAGCCAGTATACCCTTCCTCAAGTATGGAGACCAGAACTGCACACAGTACTCCAGGTGCGGCCTCACCAGTACACTGTATATTCCAGCATGACCTCCCTGCTCTTGAATTCAATCCTTCTAGCAGTGAAGGCCAACATTCCGTTTGTCTTCTTAATAACCTGTTGTACCTGCAAGCCAACTTTTTGCGATTCATGAACTCCCAAGTTCCTCTGCACAACAGCATGCTGCAGTCTTT